>NC_133387.1:40649047-40958286 GCF_047511655.1 Castor canadensis
CCATGAAGAAGAACGAAATGTTATCATTCGCTGGTAAATGGATGGAATTGGAGAACATCATTCTGAGTGAGGTTAGCCTGGCCCAAAAGACCAAAAATCGTATGTTCTCCCTCATATGTGGACATTAGATCAAGGGCAAACACAACAAGGGGATTGGACTATGAGCACATGATAAAAGCGAGAGCACACAAGGGAGGGGTGAGGATAGGTAAGACACCTAAAAAACTAGCTAGCATTTGTTGCCCTTAACGCAGAGAAACTAAAGCAGATACCTTAAAGCAACTGAGGCCAATAGGAAAAGGGGACCAGGTACTAGAGAAAAGGTTAGATCAAAAAGAATTAACCTAGAAGGTAACACCCATGCACAGGAAATCAATGTGAGTCAATGCCCTGTATAGCTATCCTTATCTCAACCAGCAAAAACCCTTGTTCCTTCCTATTATTGCTTATACTCTCTCTACAACAAAATTAGAAATAAGGGCAAAATAGTTTCTGCTGGGTATTGAGGGGGTGGGGGGGAGAAGGAGGGGGTGGAGTGGGTGGTAAGGGAGGGGGTGGGGGCAGGGGGGAGAAATGACCCAAGCCTTGTATGCACATATGAATAATAAAAGAAAAATGAAAAAAAAAGAAATGAATGAGTGTACTAGTGATCCTAGTACACTATGTGGCTCTGAAAGGAGCAATGCTTATAAAATTAAAAAAAAAAAAAATTTACTCAAAATCTTGGAGACCCATGACATTTATCCACAATTTCCCACCAGTAAGGAAGGGATGTTTTGGGGGGAAAAATGAAAGACAATTCCCCGGCATTTCAGTCTGCATGGGCAGAGGAGAGCAACCAGAAAATTCCTCTGCCAATTGAAAGTAAGGCTAATATATCATGGTTGTTCCAGGAGCAAGACTGCAGATGAGTATGAGGTAGGCTAAAATTAGTGAAAGTTTGGGACTCACAGAAAAATATTACCTCTCAGATTAATCATGCTTTGCCTCAGGAACTGCCCTTATCTGGCCGGGAATCGCCCATAACCCTCCCCACTCATTGATTATTTGATGGCAATAACCTGGTTCTCACCTTCCCACAGGTTATCATAGGTTTTAAAAGCACCTAAAGAGCAAAAATATGCTCTCTCATCTTCCAGCATCCACCTGAGCCCCATTCTGCTCCCCTTTGTATTTCCATTCTCTAACTTTTCACAAATTCCTTTTATACCCACATGTCCTGCCATGGGTTCTTCCATGCAGGACAAATAATTTGGAAGTCTTCTGATCACAGACTGCACCAGCGCCATTAACATTTTTGGCAAAGCCAGCCAAGGAGTTAAAAATGTAAAATGCTGTGTTTATTGATTTGTTTTCTTCTAAGCCACTCCTCCCTGACCTCTGGCCCTATGCCCCTTCTGCATCACCATCTTGCCCAGAGCATGCTGCTGGGAGATGCTGGGATGCACTTTATTAGCCCAGCCTCATGTGGCACAAGGCATGTGGGGCCTAGTGCACCCACAACCTGCTGTGGCTGTGTCCTAATAGACAAGCAGCCAGGAAGGGCAGAATTACAAAGGTGGACGGTGCTGCAGGGTACAAGTTCGCCATCTGGCGCAGGTGGAGAGGGCAGTCAGGACTGCCCATGAGGCCTGAAGTTATCAACCTTGGTAGCTGCTGCCTCTTTCCTATGGCTGCCATGTGTCATATTTACTAAGAAATTGTTAGCTTTGGATTCTTTTGGCCCTGTGGTGGTTTTCTGAGTTTGAGTCACTGGCTTGTTAAGAGAGACATTGAGTAAACTTACTGGTTCCTGCTCTAATTGATGTAGAATTTCTGTTTAAAATTCCTAGCTTTTGCTCTGTCTAGCTCCTCAGTTTGTGTTTTTGTTTTTTTAAGTTAACTTGTAAAAACCCTCCCTGATCCCAACATAGTTGTTTAAGATGTATATTGCTCATGGGTAGAAAGTGAATTAGGCTTTAGGATAGTGGCTAACTTCAGAATTTCCTGTGATGGCCTCTGGGCTCTGGCTATCTAATATTAAATAGAGATGAGTGGTGTTGGGAAGTTAACTTAAAGTGATTCCTTCCTACTGCCTCTCAGAGGAACCAGGGATGTGTCTGGGTTCCAAGTATAGGGCCCCGCCTATCAGCACCAGCCTGGGAGCCTCAGCTTGGGGACTGGGAGGCTTGAGCATCTGCCTGGGCAGCAACAGCAGCACCAAGGTGTTCCCAGGAGCCAGCCTTGCCCAGCCTATGGAGTCCTCTCTGCCACTACAAGCCAAAAGTACCAGCTCTGGTGGCTGCTGGCTAATAATATGTTTGGTTTTTTTTACACTAGACTATGAATTTTAACTATCTACTTGAGATAAGGAGAACTTAATGGTACTAATTAATCATTGGTTTTGTTTTGTATTTTACTTACAAAACTTTATTCTCTGTTGATAAAATTAGGCTTACTTACAGTGAAGAGGTCAAAATAAATTGGTCCTTAAGTGTGAGTATTTTAAATAGGCAATTTAATTAGAGGTTTTATTTTTAGCAATTATATATATTCCATCATGATACTTCAATTAGTAAACCAGACAACAACAAAAGCCCCTCAAAGCTTAAAGTTTTACTGCCATTTTTCCTAGACCTAGTAATCCTAAATTTAGATAAGCCTTTAAAACTAAAAAAAAAAGAACATTATATTCAAAGAAATATACAATTACAACTAATTCTCCAAAACTATCAAGTGATGTCACATCCAAGGAGGTTAACAATACTCTAAATCCCACTTTAGTTTACTTCAATTATTTTGTCTTTTCATTAGGATGACTAACTCATATGGACACCTGGCTCTTAGGGGGTCTTTTATTCCTATTACAGGCTATCTTGAGCCTGTATGTTGCATGTCACATGTCTTTGTGTTCCATTTGAGAGACCCTTTGGAAAGAACATATGGTCACAGGGAATGCTGCCACCATGATGAAGCTATCTTGCCATCATCTAGGAAAATTAAAACTAACTCATGATTAGAATTCTCTAAATTAATATAGTTTTATACACATTTTTATATATTAATCAATTAGGGCTTGGGCCAAAAATAGAGTATTTATGGTGAAGATCTGTTATAAACTACTTAGGAATCTAGCTGACTAATCTTCTAAAGATAATGACAAAGAAATTGCTTAAGAGTACACTCTGAATTAATGTGATTGTTTTGTGTGTCATTGTGTGTTTTCTGTGTATGTCTTTGTCTCCTATCAATTGTGGCCACTTAATTTTGACTTTCTTAAGCTCATCATTCACATTTACATTCCTTGGAATGCCTACGTCATAAATCTGTGTGTGCAGATGTCTTTAGGATAGTTCCTAAACTACTTTTATAAAGTTAATGTGTACAACTGTCTCAAAAGTTACCTGAAGTTCTAATCCCAAACAGGCCTAACTATTCTCTGCCTTAAGGCTAAAGAAAATTTATGGATAATAATCTCATCTGTTTCATTCTATCATGAGTGTAATTTACATTTAACTGTTTTATAATTAGGTTTATTGACCTATGTTGTTCTTATAGATTGCTATTATTAAAAAGATTTAATTTAATTTTCTTCCTAAGTCTTTTAAGGTATGAGGTTACTAAGAGTTTTATTTAAAACAGTGTTATCTAAATTTTGATTTTTACACAGATTATTTCAAGATACAAATTAAGGTCCTAAAGCTTATAAGCTTATAATTTAAAATTTGCATAAAAGTTTTCAAAGGTCAAAATTTAAAGTACAACTGTGTGTTTAAAAATGGGTTTTTGTTTTATCAAAATAACTGTCAGGAATTTTTGGTGCTATACTTGTTCCCCCATTCTTCTCAAGTTTATAAGCTGACTACAACTCCATGGCTTGATGTGAAAACTGATCGCAAGCAGAGGGTTTGTACCAGCCAAGCTTACCTTGGTGCAATTTGGATTCTGTACTGTTTACAATAGTTATGATGTTTTAATGGTTGGGCTGGCATTCAGGATCAGCATCCCATTTAGGAACTCTCGTGCAGGGGTGCAAGAAACTGGCCGTTTGGAGAGTGGTAGGAAGTCGGGGTCACCACAACTTGTTCACACAGAGACATCTGCAAGAAGCCATTTTAGGCAAGCCAACTCTAGAGGACCTGCAACTGAGGCTTCCAGGATATAAGAGGGATGCCCCAAAGATCTTGAAATTGATCTCACACTCTACCAAAGGGCAACTTTCCTCCTACCCTTTTCCTCTCTCTCTCTTTCCACCAGCCAGCATAGGGAATTCCAGTTGGGAGGCCTCATGCTGGGGTGGAGGGGTGAATGGATTCTTTCCCTTCCCTTGCTTCTCTCTCTTTCCACTAGCCAGCATAGAGGAAGTCAACATATTCACTTGGGTATATCCTTAAATATTGAGAGATGCTTTGCTCCTGCTAACCAAAAAGAAGATGATTAGTTCTCTTCATAACTCCTTTAAGATTATTTAGTATTCTTTACATCCTGCTTAAATTAGTCTCTTGCCAGACACAAAAACCCTAAAGTATTTTTCTGATAACACTAATAGAACAAAGTTTAAAGTAAGTAAGTTATTTTAAATTGTTCTAATAGCCTTATACATGTATCTAAATGTCATAAAATCATTTATAGAGTTAAAAGTGTTACATGTAAACAGCTATATAGTTCTTTTATCTAAGGTACATTCTATCTAATAAGGTCTTTGACATTTCTGCTGTTTGTGACAGATGCAAAAAGTTCTGCCATTTAGGCCTGATATCTGTCTGTAGGATTAACATTGGCTTATCTGACATCTGTTCATCAGATAAACATTGGCTTATCTAACATTAGCTAGATAAACATTGTCCATATACAAATTGAGCATCAAAACAGGGGCTATTTAATATTACTGACACTGCCTTCCCTTAAGCATTAGAAAATTTAGTGTACAGACAGTACTGACAACCACTAACTTGTTACTTTACCTAACCAAAATTCAAGGTTTAAGTTATGATGCTGCTACTGGTTCATTTATATGTTAATATGTCTTTGTCTTCTTCAGGTATATAAGCCTTCTAAAATAGTTACAACAAAACACTGTACCAAGTTGGTGCCTTAGCTTTTTTTTACAAGTTTGTGCATATTTTCCTAATTGTAATAAGAGAGGTTTAGTCGTACTATACAATTATATTCATTGCTAAACTATTAACCATGGTTACTATGTAGCCATGTAATTTTAGTCGTTATAGTTCTAATCCTACTGGGACATTTACAGACAAGCCCATGGAAGATGACTCTGACAAGTGTTTATCTGTCAACCAGAACTTTCTTGGGTATTGGGGTCATTTTGTATTTTCCTTGTAAAGTTTTATAACTGTTGTCTGCTGACACTTTACAATTTAAAGATGTCAGTACATCCCCTATGGGACAAACAATTACATTTAATTAAGCCCAGCCTAACAGCCATTTTTAAATAAATCTCTTTGTTGCTTAATTTGGCCAAAAAGATCACATTGGCACTGACTTCTGATCTATTTGATTTGTTACTCCCCCTCCTCCTTGGGATAAAATCTCAGTTTCTGGACTTTTCCAGGAAAAGCCACTCCTGCCCAGAGAGACAAAACTGCCAAATTGGCAAAATCTTGAGAGATGACTGTTTAGAGAAATAGTTTAAGAGGACGCAACCTCCTGAATGGTCAGCATCCTCCAACTTCTTAGAGGAACAACTGGTGTTCAGCCATCCAAGACAGTTCAAAAGGACTGCACGAATGAGAGGATTTCTCTAGATCCAGATGGAGTCAATTACGCCAGACCTCTAAAAGTAACCAAAGCTGAAAGATTTTAAAAAGGGGCGCTTATACATGTGCTCTAATATTTAAGCTTTCTAGGCTTCTGGCAAGAGGCAAAGTCGTATCTTTGGCCAAGGCAATATAACTTTCAATGATATCTAACTTCTGCTTAGGAACAATGTGAGTCTTCTTTCTGTACCTAACTGGCTCATTGATGTTTACTCTCTAATTGGACTAACCCCCTGGTACACCTGGCCCATAATGTAGTCAGCCCTTAACTGCCCACTATAGTGACAGTCCAAAATAGAGGGCCATCTAAGAGTTAAAAATACAAACACCTATAGACAAAGTAACCATAAGACTCTCTGTCACTTTTCAAAATTACTTTATCCTTCCTGCCACACCTGGCAGGGCCCCTACTGATGCTCCTACCACTGTTAATGTTCAGGTCATGCCTTCTAAACCAAATTTATCTCTTCCAAAATAAGTGCCTTTAGGACCCAAATCATGAGGCAATGAGGCTATCGATCTGTACCAATGAACAAGATCTCCATGAGGAACCTTAATTGTAATAAACAATAATTCAGACACCTTGTGTCCAAATAAGTCCCAGGGGAAAAATAGTAGAGACAATTTCCCCTTGTAGGTAGGGTCTGCTGTCACTTGTCAGCTTGAAGAAGCAGATAAGAAGATGGACTGCCCACCTTTAGCAACCCCCCCAAAATTTTATTTGCAATAATGTCTCTTGGCAAATTTGAGGTAGGCTAAGTTAGGGACTCACAGAAAAAAAAAAAAAAAAAACTAACAACAACAAAAAAATTGCGTCTTAGACTAAACATGCTTTGGCTCAGGAACCACCTTCACCTGGCTGGGATCAGCCCACGCCCTCCCCAACCATTAATTACTGGGTGGTAATCTCCTTGTTCTCCCCTTCCCATAGGTTATCACAGGTTTTAAAAGCACTCAATGAACAGAAGCACACTCTCTTGGCTTCTGGCTTCCACCTGGGCCTCACTATGCTATTCTTTGTATTTCTCTTCCCTCACTTTTAATAAACTCCCTTACACCCACATGTTCTGCCATGGATTCTTTCTGGTGGGATACAAAGAGTTTGGAAGTCTTCTCATCACAGGCTGCACCAGCGCCATTAACAGAATAACTCCGAGATGTTTGGGCTCCATTTGTTCGTAGGAGGAACTTGCTTGATTATTTACAATTAATTAGTTTTTTGGCTTTGTTTTTTGCTTTCCTTCATTTCATGCCCCTATGTATTTATCAGTGTGTTCTAGCATAATGATATAACTTCCTTGCACTTGAATCTCACCTGAGTCTACCTTCAAGGGGATCAAATGTAAAAAGAGCATAGTTTAGAATGTCTGAGCTGAAACTTAATTTACAGCAAGACTTCTCGCAGGCTTACATGTGTATATTATAAATCAACAAGATAGGAATATGATATGGAATATTTCATAATTTTGAAAGATTACCGTCACCCATTTTATTTTTATAGAGAACCCTAAATGAACTGGAGAAAATGTTGCTCCCACAGTTGTTATAATATTGTATTTGATACCAGAGTTTTGGACCCAAGTTTCAAACTCCTGAGATTCCATATGCCAGGTCTGGCCATCCACCCCTAAACAACAAATAAAGAAGCATGGTGAAGGCGGTTTATTACATGGCTGGGCACATGGTGTGGGAAGAGGCAGAATAAACACTCAACTCATCTTCAGTCATCTTTGTGGTACAGATATGAGTGGTAGGTTTAAGTAGACAAAAGAACTTGGGGGTAGGGGACAAAGGTATGCATAGGTAAACAGTCCCAGTCACAGGTGTGTTCTGGTTGACCATTATCTCATCCAAGTGTTCCCAGAGGTGTTTGGAGAAGATGTCATTGCTGCTGTCACTTGAGGGGAGCAATCTGATTCCCAAGAGATAATTGCTCCTGATCCAGAGTGCAGCCTCATCATTATAGGTAATTGTCCTCATTTGGAAGGGTGGTCTGTCCTGCAAACTCTCCACTGCTCCTTATGTGAAGTTTTAGTCCTTTGTCATAAAGATGTTATCAGTTATGTCCTTTCTGGGATCCAAGGTGATTACAAAGCGACTGCAAGAATGTTTTAAAGCAAGTACAGATACAAAATGGAAGCAGGGGTGCTCAGTTTCTCCTGTTTTTATTTAATTTGTGTGCCCAAGTAATGAGTCAGTGCTTTTCAGCAAAAGCAATTTGAGTGCCTCTTACATATTCTCTACATAAACATGTAAAGGCTACTGAGGCAAAGTTGATAGATGAGAAAATTTTAAAAATATAACAAATATTAAAAGGGTCAGATTCAGGAATTAAAACAACCAGTAAACAGGGAATAGCATTGAAACACCAAACTTTTCTCCTATCATCATCTCTTCTTTTAGATGTTAAGTAAGTTGCAATCTTTTTGAATAGGAAGTAACAATACAATGCATGTCTGCCTTCTTTTAATGTTAAGCAAGATACAGTCTCCTTGAATAATAGGGATAACTGAATAAAAGGCACGTCTGGCAAGTGGGTGACCTGAATATCACACATTATTTCCATGCTTTGAATAATAACAAGCTCACTCCCTGTCTCTGTGTTTTGAGTTAATAGGAGACCCATCTTAGCCCTGTCTTATGTAATGGATCATCCTAAACACATTGTCTCCATGTTTGAAACTAAGCAAAATGATTAGAGGTTGCTAGGTGATGCGAACACATGTCTAGATGGGAATTCATATGGAGTCCCCCAGCTCAGAAAGTATAAGTACCCGCTGTCTCCCCAGACAAGAATAGCTATTTTGAGTCTTTTTCCACTCCCACCCGTGCATATCAAGCAGGAGATGCTTCTCTTTCACTTTCTATTTCTCACTACTTTATCATGTTTTTATAAATAAATCCTTGACGAACCTCTACCTAGTGAAATTCTCCTTTTTGGAAACTCCTGCAAATGTTTTCCATTGTGAATTTCTAGGACTGTGATTGTCATGGAAATTGGGAAGCTGAGGATTCCCCCCCCCCACTTTGTTCTTTCTCTTCTTTGGTAACAGCTGTCATATTTATATAAAGTCCTGTGGTTTTAGTTTTTCCTTCACCTCAACATCACTCTCAGATTGTACTAAATATATTTTAAATATATTTTATTTTCAATGCTATCTGAATGCTAACAAAAAATGTTTAGAGAAAAATGAAAATCCCTGATTATTATACTAGTCTTTCCTGAAGGCTGCATTCTAAACCATGATAATAATCATCTGTAAAGTCTTCCTACTCAAATTATGATCTATGGTCTTGTCACGAGCACTTATGATTCATTACCAATCAAATACAAGTAAGCAGTACTCAGGAGACTCTTACTTCAGAGAACAGGATTTTATTCAAACAAATGCACATGGCAATCTCACATGGATCCTAACATCCTGTCCTCTTCTAACCCAGCCAGCGAGGAATTTACTCAGGCCTTCCCCAAGCCTTGCTCACCATGTGAAGTTTTCTTAGCCAATAAGGGGAGTCCAGCCGAGCTCAGGGGAATCCTTACAGCCAATCTTGATTGTAGGTCAATCTCACGGTCCACCAGCAACACCTGGTCATCGGGAGAAGGGTTGTGCCCTCAAGAGGTGGCTGCCTCTACATCAGAGCTTTGGGATGAGCTCCGACAACAGGATCTTCAGCATTAGGGAGGCGAGTGATGAGTGGTAGTGAGGCTTGGGTTTTTATGCTTGGTGGTGACCTCATAGTGTTATTGGTCCCACCACCTTAACGTTGGCTTATTTGCATATTGGCCTGTCATTCTCTGGCTTGGTTTCTTAGTCCTAACACATACTAGGTAATAATTCTTATTACAACAATTTCCCATGCTTTAACACAATACAATCAATCAATACAACAGCAATCTTATATGTGTTCACTGAAGGTCTTGAGACCAGCAGCCTCAATATCACTTGGGAGCTTTTTATAAAGGCAGAATCCCAGGTACTGCTAAAAACATACTAATCATTGCATTTTAATGAGATTGCCAACAATTTGGTATGCACAGTGGAGCACTAATGCTAGTAAAGTCAGAATTGCATTCAGCTGATAGTAGCAAAAACCCCAACCACTGTAATTTAACACACAGGGATTAAGTTCTCCTACATAAGAATTTGAGGGATTGAGTCTAGATATAACTCTGGGGTTCTGTGATATAACCTGTAGTTCAGGTTCCTCTTTCTCACTCAGCCACCTATACATTCAGTTATCATTCTCATGATATCTGGCTCATGGTCACAAGACAGTTGCTCACATCCAGGCTGACATCTATGCTGTGGGCAGGAAGATAAGGGAGAAGCAGGTGATGCCTCTATTAAGAAAGCAAAAGCATTCCAAAAACACTTAGCCTTTGTATTTCAGTAGAGAACTTTGCAAACTACAAACAACTCAAGAGTAGTGTTTTGTAAACTGGGGTTTTATTAGTAAGAAGAAAACAGAATTATACCTATATAAGTAGGTAATATAATGATATAAGTCCTATAATAACTTACAAAATCTCCCTTTATACTGGGTAGGTACAAACTATATATAATCAGGTATCATGTTGATTAAGGAAAAAACTTAGCAGGTAATATTGGCTAGATGTACAGAATTTGATAGGAAAAAAAGAAGTTCCTAAATTCAGTGGAAATTTAAAGAAAGTTAATGGTTATTTTCATTATTTTCAGTATCCATTATCATTCTGGAATATGATTTTTTAAATTAGAAAATGGGGATGGATAATGTACACTTAGCATGAGATAACACTGCATAAACAAAATCTGCTTTTCTTTAACACCAGAAGAGTATGACTTCAACTGAAAATTGAAGTTAAGCTATTTGTCAGAGAACATCTATTTCTAATTTCAAAGGTTATTAAAATCATTTGAGAAGTTCTCTTTTACCATATCCTTTCATTCCACTTCACAGCACTCATATTAAACCCCAAAGGGCTTGGAAAATTGTACTAAACCAGCTACTATGCAACATTTTAGTCTGTTGGTTTATTACACAGTCATTAAAAAGATTGATTTTTTTCTAAAATATTTTGATATTTCTGGTTAAAACTTTCACAAATTTATTTAAAAAGTTGTCAGACACATCATAAAAGTGTGATGAAGAATATTAAGTCCAAATTGAAACCTCATTTCAACCACTATTTTAGGTTTAATTTTAATGTATTTAGTAAGTTTGCTCCTATGAGAGGGTAATTTTTTTTTTAAAGACAAGATCTTGCTAAGTTGGCTAGGCTAGTCTCAAATTCACAATCCTCCTGCCTCAGCATCTCAAGTGCTGAGTATAGGCATGTCCTACTACATGCAGGTATGCTGAATATCTTCTGCGTGTCCCTACAGATACCCTCTCCCACTTTCTCTACCCTGTTCTGAGTCACAGGAGGCAGAACCCAGGAAGACTCACTGATTTCCTTGCCCACAGGCTTTGGCTTCAGCCAGGTAGACAAATTCAGGAGATAGGGGAAAGGGAGGAGAGTAATATTAAGATTTCCATACACTCTTATTTTCCCATGTTTTATTATGTCTTGTCTATGGTCTGCTGTTAGGCAGCCTTCTATATAGTTTTCTTCTCCTGAATCTGATAATTACCACTTTCCCTGTCCTCTTAAACCTAGGGCTAGTAGTGATGCTCTGTCATCTGCAAAGTGGTGGGGCCTTGACTCTTGATGCTTTTTCAAAATCTTGCTTTCCTCAGTGTCAATAGTCAGTTTTACTATGACTATGCATATTTTTCTTTTCCCTGCTCCAAAAAACAAGAAAAAATTTAAAAGTTAATAAATTACTTGAGAATCATAACTATGAAGCTAGTACTCTTAATTCCTTAGACAATTCTCCACCCCTTATTAGTCCAAACTGATTACTGAAATTCTTTCTTTACAGGTAGACCACATTTTGTTCTATTTTCTAAAATCACTTGAGATATGTTTTAACCACCCTTCTATTGATAGAATCCTTAGTCATAGGTATATTTTATAATATAGGTTATGTATTTTTTGTTTTTCCCTTTAAAAATCTTTTAATTAGCTTATCAAATTCACATAAAGCCCTCAAAATTCATTGCTCTTTAACAACTTATAAAGGCATTTCTCTCTCTAGTTTAAACATGCTTTGGTGCTTAATTAAAAATAAAATAAGCATTTCTCATGTGATGAATTTTCATACCAGTTTATAAGTATAAGAAATAAAATTAAATTTTGTAATCAACAGCCTGTTAATTTTTGTGGTTTAGTAATAAAAGCCTAGATGTAATGAAAATGTATAGTGATTTACCTTGGAAAAGGATCAAGTTTATTAAAATAATTTCAAGCATATTTAAATATAAAATAACTCATTTTGTTGCTTTGAAAAAATAGCAAGTCAGTTAAAATATTACTTGATAAATTTAAAAAAATAAAATGGATGCAAAAGTCCTTAGCAGTAACTCAAACATCAAAATTATTCTATTTCAATAAAATCTTAACTACATAATGAAATTGTCTTACTCTGTGACAATATAACAAAATATCTAATATTTGTTAATTGATAAAGAACAGAAATTTACTTCTTGACAGTTCTGGAGGCAGAGAAGTCCAAGACTAAGTTACTAGCAGTTTTGGTGTCTGGTGAGGGCTACTCTCTCAGGTTCTAAAATGTCACCTTGAATTCTCTGCCCTCACATGACAGGAGGAATAGAGGGACATAATGGCCCTACTTAGTTCTCTCCAGTCCTTTCATACGTATATTAATGAATATGATTTAATCACTTCCCCCAAAGGTCTTACCTCTTAATACTTTTGCATTGTGAATTAAGTATCAACATGAATTTAAGAAGAAAGAAACATCCATATCACAGCAGATATAGAATTTTAAAGAAAAATAACATTCTATAACAGGTAATGATCAGCCTTTTGGGTAGACAAAATAAGAATTGTTCTATATGATAAAGCTTGAAGGTATCTTTTCATATATACTCCTATTTGCTATCCTGTTTTAAATTCAAAATAAAGATTTGTAACCAAGTACAATGGGTTGGCATCTTGATGAGTATAAAGTTAAGACAAGCATAACCAAAAAATAAAAGAGTGGAGAAAGATTTATTACCTGGAGTGGGGTGAGGAGAGCATGGGAGTTATTTCCAAAGCAATGCCCTCCTTGAACAAAGGAAGCATGGGAATGAATTATAGTTGTGGAGCCTATGTATATTCATATAGGAAAGCACCAAAGGCAGACACATTCCTGAGCTTGCCCAGTTAAGTAGTACTGAGCAAGCTCAATTTTAAGGTCATAGCTAAAGAAGGAAAGATGAGGGCATATTTTGGGGGCATGCTTAGCTCATAGTCATGGAGTGCAGGTTAGAAAAGTTAAAATGTCTGATAGGAAATCTTTTGAGTGTGCTCAATTTGTGTCACAATATGCAAGACAGGAGTGCCTGTGGGCATGCTCAACTTTCTCCAAAGGTTTGAGCTTAGAAAAAAAGAGGAAGTCATGTTAATATAGGAGTTTGCTCCTAAAGGTGACTGACTGCCTTGCCTAGCATCTAACAGATTCAGCCACACATCAAATATTTATTGGTCATCTGTTATATGTCACACATTTTTCAGACTTGCAAATTTAAGTGAAAACAAAAATGATTCATCTATATAAGAAATATTTACTTCAATAAATGTTAAATAGTCAACATTTGCCCATAACAGAGAATAACTGTAAACATTAATTGTTATAAGGAAAACAAAACAAATGTTATTAATTAATAGAATACGGTTGGCCATGGCTATGACTTTGATGACCTGAGCTTGTAGAATGCTTATTTAAAGGGAAAATTAGAAAGTATTAGAGAAGTATTACAGTATATTGCAATTAGAACCTTTCCCTTCACATAAACAAAAAAGATACCGGGTTATCAATTTTTTAATAAATGTCTCTACATTGAAGTTCACACCATGGAGGCTTTAAGGATTTGTTGGAGGCCAATAGGAAAAGGGGACCAGGAACTAGAGAAAAGGTTAGATTAAAAAGAATTAACCTAGAAGGTAACACCCACGCACAGGAAATCAATGTGAGTCAATGCCCTGTATAGCTATCCTTATCTCAACCAGCAAAACCCCTTGTTCCTTCCTATTATTGCTTATACTCTCTCTACAACAAAATTAGAGATAAGGGCAAAATAGTTTCTGCTGGGTATTGAGGGGGGGAGCGGGAGGGGGTGGAGTGGGTGGTAAGGGAGGGGGTGGGGGCAGGGGGGAGAAATAAACCAAGCCTTGTATGCACATATGAATAATAAAAGAAAAATGAAAAAAAAAAAAAAGGATTTGTTGTCCTATGAAGTCCTTTTCTTAAATATAAAATAGCCTATATTGATTATAAGGAGGGTGAAACTCACTATATTTTTAAGCCTTCACATTGTAGGACGGGAAGTTTTCCCTTAACATATTAAGAGTCTGGGTAGAGTATGATGAAGAGTTCCACTGTGCTTGGGTCTTGAACTCCTGGTAGTCCAACAAAAATGAAAAGATGGAAAGAGTTCAAAACTAAGCATAAAAAGGGCTTAACTTATTTTACAACTTCACCTTTGAACAAGCTAGAAAAGTCAATACAGGAGAACGTAACAATTTCCATTTTCAATTTTATAAAAATATAAAATATAAAAATAGTTCAGTGGACAATTAACATATTCCCAAATTAAATTTCATTTTAGAAAATCACTTAACTGAGTTGCAACAAATATGTCATATAATAGAAAGGTAGATAGATAGATGATGACAGACAGGTAGATATATACATACACAGGCATGCTCTTTTTCCCTGGCTTCCTCCTTGGAGAATAAAATGAGTTAGGTGACTCCCTTGACTAAAGATCTCAACTCTTGTTGGGAGTTTTTCTCCAAATAGCCCTTTTCATCTGTTTGATCCTTCTTTCCTAAAGGTGGTTCTCAAAGGATAGCACTACCTCCTGTGGTTACCCTATATCATGTGCAGATGCTTGTAAATATTCTTTTTATTAAATACTCCACAAATTAGCAAATTTGAATATATCAACTTTTTTTTTCTCCTGCTACACCCCTGACTAGCTCAAGAGTTAATCTTTCATGAGAAAACCTAGTTTTTAAGAATGAAATTTTACTGCAATAGTTTTATATATCAGAGAAGACATATACTCTGTACCATCATTAAAAAATTGGGGCGATAACTGGGTGCAATGGTTCATGCCTATAATTCTGGCATTTGGAATTTGAGGCAAGAGGATTGTGATCAGGGCCAGCCTGGACTACATAGTGAGTTTCAGGAGAGCCTGGGCTATATAGTCAGACCCTGTCTCAAAAAAAAAAAAAAAGCGTTCTGTCCTTGTTCTTGATTCACTTGATTCCACTACATCTTACCGTAGTTATGTTAGCTGGGGGAGGGGAGGGAAGTAAGATTGTAGACTAAAACACAAAATTGTAAAAATAGATAAAATGCCCAAATATCTGATCAAAATATGTACTAAAATAAAATTAGTTTTAATTTTAGTGATTGATTCTGTACATTATGGAGTAGCTAGAAACAGATTTAAACTCTATTATGAATAGAATAAAAGTTGTAAAAACTCTACATTCAGGAAGCAACAATTGTGGGCACTGAAAAGATATCATACAGAGCAATTATTCTTGAGAAGAAGGAAGCAGATGACATGAGCTGCTACATTCACTAACTTTCCTACCAAAATGTTTTCTAAACAAAAACTCAGGAAAGCAGGGCCTGACCAGAGAGTATAGTCTCACTGGAGAGAAACAAAGATTAGAGATCACAATTACATAGTAGGCAGGATTTGGTGGTGTGAGTACCAAAGAGAAGGAAGACAGTGTAACAAGTCTCCAAAATCCACATAAAAATTTTCCTTCTGATCTCTGACCAACCTCTAGGCTTTGTATATATGTTAATTTACTACGAAGAACTGAAAGAATAGCAGAGGATATCTGGATGATGAATTTTTGAGCAGAGATTTAAGAAGTTGCATAGTATTGTGAAAAGAGGGGATTGGATTTTTGATCCAGCCAGATTGAAGAGTGTTTGTAAATAGTCAGGCTTTCAGTTAAACCCCAAAAGTCTCAATAAATAAGGACAAAAATTAGTAGAATCATATAACCAATATAGATCAGGGATACAAATCCTCACATCAAGTCTTGCCAATTTCAAAGTAAGTGCTGGTAATTAAATGCTTGGCAAATGTATAAGAACATGATATAATCAATATAATAAAAATACTATTGGCTCAAGTGGTAGAACTCCTGCCTAGCAAGTACAAAGCTCTGAGTTCAAACCCTAGTGCTACCAAAAAAGAAAAACTTGCAATGTTCAATTTAAAATAATAACTAAATGAGCAAAGAGCAGCTAGTGACCAATGTTCAAGATCTGAAAAAGTTGATAGAATCAGGCCCAGAGATGATATGAAAACAGAGATATAGAAAGAAGATTCAAAATTACTGTGATCTATTAAAGATAACAGAAAAAAATGCAGACATGAATAAAAGTAATGATTTCTGAAGAAATTTAGAACTTATAAAATAATTTATAAAATGCTCCACAAATCTATAAAAATAATCTGCAAAATATCCTAAAATGTACATTTCTAGACAGCAGAACAGTGAGCTGTCATATCTGAAATTAATAATTATTGAATAGTTTTAACAGAATTCTCAATGGGGAACACACAGCTAGTGAATATGAAGGTAAAATCTACAGATAAAATAAAAGAGAATTGTGGGGATCCACCCTGACTGTAGCCCCCAAGTTTCTCACTCTCACACTACTTCAGAGTCTAATCCCAGCAGTTCATCAGTTACTGATTGTTTCCACCAACTTGTACTGTAGCAGCTCCTGCTCCAGGGAGACTGATCTCAGCTGTGATTCTCTTGATCAGAGCCTATCGCTCAGATTTTCCCACAACCTTAATTATTTGATGGATTCAAGAAAAGTCATCAATTTTCTGGGCTTTTTTCAGCATTTTTCTTGTTATAAGCAATGACTTCTAAGCACTTTACATGTCAGAATTTAAATTGGAATTCTTCAAACAAAGCTGGAAAACTTAAAATAACAGATACACAAAGACCTATTATAAAGAAACAGTAATTAAGACAGTGTGACATTTGGTACAAGGACAACCACATAAACTAACAAAAAAGAACACAGGTCATAAATAGACCTACATAATACAGTCACCTGATTTAGGATAAAAGCTCAACTCCAATTCAGGGATACGTAATACCTTTCTTAGTTGTGGTGCTAGATTATTTGGATTGTGTATAGTTTTATAAAGTAAAACCCTGAACCCTTTATATCATATAAAAAATTACTTGAAAATGGGGTATAGTCATAAATGTGAAAGCTAAAAAAGAAAATCAAACATTTATAGAAAACAATTTAATATGTCCATGAAGAATGAAAAAATATTGACATTTACTGAATAAGAATTTCTGTTCACTAAAATGAATTATTGAGAGAACAAAAGGTAAGTGCAAACAAAGAAAATATTTGAAACACATATACATTCAATAACAGCATATGAAAAGAGGTCCAATTATAAGTAAAAGATTTAAACAGTATTTCTCAGTAGAGAATAGCAAAATAGCCAATACTATAAAAATTTCTTAAAAATATTATTTATTAGAGAAATGAAAGTTAAGTCACTCCTGTGCCACCAGAATGAATAAAATGAAAAAGATCAAGTTTATTGAGGATGGGCAACTTTTTACAATTATTTTCAAGTTGCAAACGATTTGGTTATCCTTACTAATGCTACCGTACTTGTGCTCTTTGACCTACTAGTTCCTGCAAAGCAGTGAAAAAGAGTTAGTTACTGATACATATAACAACAGGTATGGATCTGACAGTCTTAATGTTGAATGAAATAAGTAAGCCACAAAAGAGACCGTGGTGTATGACTCTGTAGGAGGTTCAAAATGAAACAAAACTAGTAATCAAAGAACAGTCTTGGGGGTACAGGGAGGACTGTCTGCTAGGGAAAGGGGAATCTTCAGGGAGGGCATCTGGAATATACTACACCCTGATTATGGTAGCAGTTACATGAGTGAATCAACATGTAAAAATTTATCAAGCTACATATTTAAGATTTGGAGCTATGTTAGTCAGATGTTTCATCACTGTGATAAATACCTGAGAGAAAACAATTAAAAGGAAGAAGAATTTATTTTGGCTCATTGTTTCAGAGGTCTCAGTCCATGATCACTTGGCTCTGTTGTTTCTGGGCTCATGGCGGGGCAGGATACCACTGTAGGGAAAAATGTGACAGAGCAAAGTTGCTCCCCTCATGGTGGCTGGGAAGCAGAGAAGAGAGACAGGGAGGGAAAGACAAGGCATTTCTTTCCAGACCACTCCCCCACGGACTCACTTCCCACAACTAGACCCTGTCCTCCATCATTCCACCATCTCTCTCAATAGTCCATTCAAATTTTGAATCCATGCCATTAGATTAATCTATGAGGCTGAACTCTGAGTCACTTCCACAAAGCTCACTTCTGAATACTGCTTGCATCAGGAACCAAGCTTTCAATTCATGAGCCTTTTTGGGATTCACTTCATATTCAAACCACAGCAGGCAGTTTAACATATGTAAGCTATAGTTCAATTCTGTTACAAAAAAAAAGATATATTTGCCTTTTCCATTCAAATGCAATTAATGTAGGGCTAAATCTTTTCACCCTGTATGATTTTTAGTTATGTTGCAAACAAAATAAAAATGTTACTATCTGAAGGGTTGGTCTGGGTACCTCTTGGTTGTGAGATCTAGGTTCTTGGTAAATTGAACAGAGAACTGGGCATCCTTCTTATGATTGATAGCTTTGATTGACAGGAGGATATAACATAACTTATTTCTGACGATGTATATCCCTACCCATAATGAATACGATGTAGTCCTATGTACAAAGCTTTAAGTATGGGAGTGTCTCAAAAAGCTACCCGAGGACAGGTTCCCCAGCCCTCAGCTAGTTTTGTGGTTTTTCCTGCTGGGAAAACAATCCTCCCTATCAGCATGTAGCAGTTACTGACTTGACTACAAAAAGATCGTTTCAAGGATGTTCACAAACAAGATGTTTCTTGAAAGAAGCATGTTCTAGGTGGGATTTGGGCATGTCCTAGGTGGGACTTGGATTAGCACCTTTTTGTTGCTTCTTGACTAAACCAGACTTCCCTATCCTCCTGCCTCAGAAACATTATCTTCAAAAGGTAATATATATTTTCCTTTAAAATTTTATTGCCAATGTGATTTTATACTAAAGATATTAAGCTTTTTTGGGGGGTGAGTAACTGGGGATTGAACCTAAGGCTTCATGCGTCATGCTCTCTACCACTGAGCAAAACCCTAGCCCTATTCATGTTTTTAAATGTATCATAT
The DNA here is from genome assembly GCF_047511655.1 of Castor canadensis. Classification (NCBI taxonomy): domain Eukaryota; kingdom Metazoa; phylum Chordata; class Mammalia; order Rodentia; family Castoridae; genus Castor; species Castor canadensis. Next base: position 40,668,199 of record NC_133387.1, read on the forward strand.
TCTTGTGATGTTTATACAAGACTATTTATTCTGCTAATGTCTTAGTCAAAAACTGAGAAGTAGGTGTATGATACTGATTAAGATATCGTTAGGGTCAGATGAAGCCTTCTGCTGAATATTGTCCCCAAATTAAAATGTCTTATTCAGTGATCCCTTTGTTGTTTAGCTGAGGAGTCCTTAAATAAGAGCTAGGAACCATAACTATACAGTTAACTATACGTCATTTTCTCTAGGTTTGCAGAATATTTGCTTAGTAGCAAGTATTGAATTATAGGGGAAATCAGTAAGCAATAATCTGATAATAATAAATAGAAATTATTAGATAGCAAACTAGGACTCTAGAAATGTGGGGTGGGAAAATGTTTACATTAGTTTAAGAGAAATACAGTCTTTTTTGTTGGGGAACCATAGGTAATACTAGGTAGCTTTTTGGTCATTTTATTTTACTGACAAATCAGATACTTCTGAGAGAATATACCTCAAAGCTCCTTAAATAGGAATCTGATGCCATATGCTATTTAATTATGAGGACTTAGATGAAGCTCTGGTCTCTCTCTTCCTTTATATTTATATAAGTATAAATATATTTATTTAAATTTATATAAATAACCTTTAGCAAGGTTATTTCTAAAGTTCTCCTATTGTCTAAGATAAAGTTCCACAATAATTTTTATGTACTATATTATGAATATCTACATAGTCGGCACTTATCTATGCAGACTTCTTATTTGGAATTTACTGATTTTTCCATTTTGCGTATAGATTAGTGCTTTTCTCACAATGGAAAAGCACTACTTTGATATATGCTTCTTAATGTATGAGTGTAAGAAAAGGTGATAGTACGTGTACCTATTCCTCCATCCTCCTTTTTTGCATGGCTGGGTGAAAATATTATAAAATATTTACCTCAATAACTAATTTCCTCTTGCCCTTCTACCAAACCTTATACTTAGGAAAGCTGTAAGTGCCTGATACATAATCAGTTTTAGTCCATCAGAATATAAAAGAATGTAAAAAATAAGTCAATAAGCTGTTAAACAAAATAGGTTTAGGTTTATAAGAACAAACTCAACTTTATAAGAATAAAAATTCAAAATATCTGTAAAGGAACAGTAACATGAATACAATAATTCAAAGTTAATTTCACCATCTGCCACAAACTTTGCAGGGCAACGCAGCATGCACAGGGTAAGGAAAACATTTCTTGGTGACTTTGAGGTTTTCTGTACCCAGGTCAGTCCATGCCAGGAATATGCTGCCCACTTGGTGATGTAAGGCCCCATCTCCTTGCCTGTTCTTTAAAGATCCTGGAAGGAGCTTGCAACTGGAAGATCAAGTTCTAATTACAGATTTTCAGACTATTTGTTCTACTACTAAATGTGGTAATGGTAGAAGCTGGATCCGTGCCTCTAGGTCATCATTCATCCCTCCTCTTTTCCTTCTCACTGCAGCATTGTCCTTCTGCACTTAAGCAGCCTCCAGTGCCTATACGACACCCTCATAGTCAAGATCCATGGCCACCTCTGCTAACACCTTCGTGAATTTGGGGATGTAGACACCCCTTGCAAGCAGGCCAGCAGAGAGAGTCCAAGAGAGTCCCATGGGTCAGCAAAGTTGGGGTTGGAGCTTGTGGAATAGTCCCAGGAAACCCTGCTATGGTCTAGAAGATGGAGCACAGGCCTAGGGGCCACATGCTCTTGGCCTGTGAGGAGAGCATCAGGAAGGGCAGCTCTAGCACCTTCTGGGGTATAGCCTCTCTTGTCCAAGTCTAAGAGTTGTATTGAATATAATACTGTTGGGGACTGATGAAACTTAGGATGGTCAACACATAAAATATGATTGAGTGTGCCTAAAAGTTCAATGCTGTGAATAAAATCAGAATTTTGGGAAGAACATTCAGTGAATAGAAAATAGAATCTTGGCTCTAGAGGCCTAGGACTTTGCTCAGTATTGGCAATGGCACCTGCTCCTAGAAAGAACATGATGCATATAGATTTTTATGATGTGCTCTGTTGAAATCGACTCTTCTCAAAACTTGGAATGACATGTCCCATGCAGAATATGCTCTTCACAATGACGTGACTTGATTATTTTCCCATTCCTTTTCACCTTTAGATACTCCTTTTGTCTCAAGGAAGATGATGTCAGCTAGGTAAAAGGAAAAGGTAAGGGCCAGTACAGCAGTCTCCTCAATAGAAGCTTCTCAGGGGATTTTTCATTTTCAAGGACAAGGTTTACTGTAGAAAAGAATCTCTCCTTGGTGAAAACCCAGTTATTATAATAAAACTTTCTGAAGAGATTATTTGGGACACTGTATTCTATTTTTATCTATCTCAGTTGAAATTAAACACATACCACAATCCAGGTGGTGCATTTTGGACAATGTCATAAAATATAGATAGGGCTATAGGTTTCTTCAGCCTAGGACATTTGGAGTACTACCATATCACACAGACAACCCTGGTGATGGACGATGGATGGAAAGGGCAGAGCAAAGTACACATAAAAACAATGCATAAATTTATATCAAGTGATAAACAGTAAAAATATTAAAATCTCTTCAGTGTGAAGAACAACCAAAAACTTAGTTGTCTCTTCCATAAGATAAAAAAGCAAGAGATTTTACAAACTCCTTATAGACATGTATCTTAAGTCTAGTCCAGATTCTCATTTTCCTACTTTACAACCTAGGAATGACTTTTTAGAGAATAAATTAATGACCTCATTCTCTTTCATTACTATGAGATTATAATTATTTCATTTGAAAGTGCTACTATATATTATTTCACATTTCATTTCTTCCATAATTTTGTTTATATATCAGTCTCATACAGTCCTACCTTATAAAATATTATGAGAAATCATCAGGAGATATTTAATGAAGAAATAACAATGGTATGTGATGTTCCTACTTATTCATTTATGCTTATATAACTTCAAAGGTACTCAAAGGGTTCCATGAATATTGAGTCATTAAAGCTTAGTACCCCTGTGAAGTGCACTTGGCTATCATCATTATAGTTTATTATTATTATTCAAACAGATCAAGTTCCCCCCTGGAGTCCCAAATGGCTCTTGCAGAAAGTGTTGGCTTTTCAATATTCTACATCTATGAATTACAATTTAGGTTTATGAAATTAACTCATTTTTCCTAAGATTGTCTCTTGTGAGTCACTAGGCTTCATCCACTTCAAGAGGCATAACAGAAATAGTGCTTGCCCTGTTCTTAGGTAACCTCTAATTGAAAGGCCATTTCATTTCCTTCCAGAGTGACAGAGAAGAGGGAAAATGCTTGAGGGATGGAAAGTAATCAGTGGGTGAAATGAAAATTATTGGTGCATCTGCTATCATTTATTGAAAATATATACCACAGAGTTGGGGATATAGCTCAGTGGTAGAAAACTTGAATGGGTCCTCAGTTTGATCCTTAGCACTGTGAAAAAATACATTGCATACATATTGTGTGTATTACATAAACAATACATCCTCTGTGGATGAATTTTTTTGCTAAACCGGTTCCAGAGGCAAGGTAACTCAGACTGAATAATTACAGAATGCAAAACCACAGCTCCCTTAGTGGCAGAGCTGGTCTCAGATCTTTAGTCTTTTGACTTCTAGCTCAGTGCTTTAACTCCAATCTCTGAATTTTTCAAAATGTAATATAATTGCTAACAGTACCATCAGACTTAATATTTTTCAGTATGTAAATTTTTTTACTTTGGTAATTGTGTATTTTACTGTACATTAAAAATAATATAATTTTTCAGTCAAGCTGTGATATAGAAATTACTGCTTCAAGAAGGCTAATGCAGGTGGAATCGGTGATTAGGGGATAAGTAGCATGACAGGCATGAAAGTGAAACATTAATGAGTAAAGTTTGGGAAGCCTATTGTGTATACATTCACAGACTGTCTAAAGTATAAGTGGTCCTCAGAAGAGATGTGTGGTTAGATAGAAAAGATGAAGAGGCTGTGAGACATACTTCCTGTTATTTTTGAGGAGACAAACTGTTGAAAAGTGGTTTGTTGTTTCTGCTTCAGGATATGTAAAATCTCTAAAAGTGGTTTGTTGTTTCTGCTTCAAGATATGTAAAATCTCCTAAGGTGGGGGCAGACAATCAATAAGCTCAGGAGCCTGTTCTATGTTTTTTCTTTTCTTCTTTACCTTTTCCCCTTCTCTTCTTTCCTCCTCCTCCTCCTTCAACTTCTCTTCCTCTGACTTCTCCTCCTCCTCCTTTTCCTTCTCCTTCTTCTTTTTCTTCATTTTTGAAATGGGGTCTTTCTACGCTGTCCAGGCTGACCCTGAACACCTGAGTTCAAGGATCTTCCCACCTGAGCTTCCTGAGAAGTATGGGGATGAATTAATATTCAGGGTTGTATTCTTAATTTGTCAATGTTGATCACAACTCCTGCCTCTCAATGCAGAAGATTAACAAACAAATACAGTGTATGTAGAGTATTTAACTAGTACTAGAAGTTAATTTTACTTGTACTAGTACTCAATGAAAGGTATTTACTACTGTTGTTTTTACTGTGATTGTTATTACTTGTTTGTTCTAAAACTTGATTTTGGAACGTATCATCAGTTATATTAACCACTATAATTTTTTAGCCTTTGACTCACTGTCAACTCTCTCTAACTCTATTCTGGTCTTAGATGAAATCATGAATAAACCTTATAAAACAATGGAGTTCTCAGTTTCTTGAGCTTGTCTCTTTCCAAAACCTTGTTCACAAACTTAATTCCACCACTCATCCCCATGGTCACATATTAGAGCTCAACACTATCAACATCTGGAAACCCCCAAACATAATCTCAATATTTAGCCTCCCCATCACAAAGGTTCACCATCCTTGCCTTCTTGTCTTGTTTCCTTCTGTATAAATTTGCTAAGGCTTCCATGATGAAATATCATATCTTGGTGGCTGAAACAACAGAAATTTATTTTCACAAAGTTCTAGTGACTTGGAGGTCCACCATCAAGGTGTTGACTGGTGGTTTGGGGTAAGAGCTTTCCTTGTCTTACAGACTGCTACTTCTAGTTATGTCCTGGCATGACCTCTTTTCCCTTGGTTGATAACAGAACCATATCTCTCTTCTTCTTATTATGTCAAACCACTAATCCCATCATGAGAGCCCCACCCTCATGACCTCACATATCCTTAATTACCTCCCAAAGGTCTCATCTCTAAATGCCATCACAGCAGGAGTTAGGGCTTCAACACATAAATGAGTTTCAAGCATTCAGTTCATAGCACCTCCTTCTTCTAACCCAGTTTAAATATAATGGTTGTAATCTATCCTTGCCCTTGAATCTTCTTTTTTCCTTCACCATTTTCACTTCACAAAACCAAATTTATGATTAAATCCATTCTCCAATTACTCTGGTCTTGAATATATAGGGTAAAGGATTAAATAAAAAAATCACAAATATGTTGGTTAATTTTGCTTTTAGTTGATGACAATGAACTCAAGGAAATGCTTAATGCTGGCAGACATTCAACAGTTCTTTCTTGCTTCATTGACTTTCTCTTTTCCCCTAGAACTTTGATATTCTAAGTGTGATTCATGGACATCAGTATTGGTAGTATCTAGGCATTGTTAAAAATGAAGAGTTTCAAATTCTATCTCAGACCTCCTGAAAATCTGAGTTTCATTCAGACCCTAGGAGATTCTTATGCATATTAATGTTTGAAAGGCACAGCCTTAGAGAACTCTCTTTTCAAGCTGCCAGATCTCTCCCTCTCTACACTTTCAGACTAAGGGTACAAGTCTTCACTATAGTAAGAAGGTGTGACATTATCATTGTGAGGAATCATGGCATTAGAATCATAAGACAGTTCCAAGAGATAGATGACTAATACAGAAAGCCATTCATGCAAAGGGCACCTGATTTACTAGTCCTTTAGTTGTTTTATTCTTTGAGCACTCATAAATCCCAACACTATTATCACCTTCACAGTGTCAGCACAATTCACCTACACTGCATTATTTGTACAGAATTCACAAATTACATATTCATTCCAATAAGTATGCTCCATGTAAAGATTGTCAAAGCAATGTAAAATTGCTTTTCCATCATCTTCAGTTGTCTAGCATATACACATACATATAATGCACACGTATGTACATTCGTACAAATACACCCCCCCCATACACATATGAACATTGTTACTCCATAAAAAACACTTACTAGCATAGAGGACAATACATTAAACTGTCGTTATACAAAATAGATTTTATAATAGAAATGTTTTATGTACTATCATGTTTTGAAAAAAGAAAATGATTGTAGAATGATTTATTAAGTATCTCCATGCAAGATAAATTTTTCTAAAATAACGTAGAAAATTTGGATCAGTTGTGATTGTACCTATGAGCTACTATAAAGATACATTTTTGTAAGTGTGTTGCTCACATTGGAAGTGAATGGTACATATGGATGAATAAATATTTTATGTATTTTCTATGATACTAAGGACTGAACTCAGGGCTTCATGCATGCTAGGAAAGTACTCTACCACTGAATTATACCCCTAGCCTTCAATTTTATTTTCATAAAAATCCTCAAAAATCTTTCTCTGGAACAATTGTGTCATATTGTTTGAATATACTACTTTTTGAATTATATGTACTAATTAATTATAAGAAAAATAGAAACAACAAATAAAAATAAAATAAAAAACATGAATAATCCCCATATTTGAAATATCCATAATTTCCAAGTGGGTATGTATTTTTCTAAATGTTGGTATGACCACGTAGCTCAGAGTGACCCCTTGTTTTTTTCACTAATTTCCTCCAGGTTTTATGGTTAGGATCACTGCTGCAATATGACCTTAGATGAGAGATTGCCTACTGGGATAAAGGGACTCTAAGAAAAAGGTCCTGGGAACAGTGCAGTGTAGATTCCTCTGGCAGAGACTCCCAAAGACCCTAAACATGTGCCCCACAAAAGAACCAACGTGGAAGACATGATGTTTAGACTGTATCAGCTCAAAGGGAATTGAAAACACTACCAGCTAAATAAAAAGACCCTTTTCCTCTAATTACTCTCCCAAATCTAGACAATGGAAAGGGAAGAGGCAGCAAGAATATGAATGGACAGGTGCTCTCCCTTCCCTTCTGCTCGTTTCTGACCTAAGAGGTGAGGACGGGGCCCAGATTGGGGAGCAGATTTGAAGTCAAAATGAGATTGAAGTTTTAAGAACTTCTGAATTCTAAGAGTTTTATTCCTGAAAAAAAAAAAGACTTTTAAAAAATGAAAATGCTTTTATTACTTCCAGTGATTTTTCAGAGTTTTTAAGGATCTAAACTTGTCATATTTGTTAAGCCAATATTTTCCCTCAATTAATGTTGCTATTTTATCTGTGTTTAATTTGTAGGGTAGTAAAAGAGAAGTGACTATCACCCAAGGACTTTGTATGCTCTTATGGAGAAAGGCTTAGTGTGTTTTTAGTTGCGGTGGGGACAGCTGTCTATCACATTAGGTGGAAGTGTAGTTTTATCATTATCTGCACAAACAGACTAAGTGTTAAGGATATGTGTACAGGGGTGGTCTGGGATAGATTTATTGCTGGATCAACTTGATTAGTTGTTCAATCAAATTTAGGTGCTACTTTAAGACATTTAAAAGATGGAACAAAGCCCTAAATCCATTATATTTAATAAGAAACATAATACTGGATGGATCTGACTGAATTTGTTAGAGAGTCTTAAAAGCTTGGCTAAGATTTTCCCATGAGAATGAAATCTATCTATGAACAGCAGCTCCAATCATGGACTTCAGATCTTCAATCATCTTTCTTCCCTGATTATATCTCCTATGGACCCATGTGTTAACTATTTTTGGCACTGTGACAAAATACTTGAGCAAAACTTAAGGGAGAAAAACTTTATTTTGGTTCATAGTTTCAGAGGTTTAATCCATCATGGCAGGGAGTGTATGGTGAGGAGAGCAGCTTATATCATGGCAGCCAGGAAGCAGAGAGAGAGAGAATATCTGTAGTAATTGCTTTTCTCCTTTTCTCCCTAATCACCCCAGCCTCCCAGCCTATGGGATGGTGCCACACACACTCAGGGCTGGTGTCCCCTGCTTAGTTAATCCTCACTCGAAAGGCCCTCACAGACACACCTGGAAGTGTTTTACTAATCTCCTAAATGCTTCTCAATCCAATCAAGTTGACAATCTTGATTAATCATCACAACCAAAAAAAAAAGTCCTTGAAATATAGACATACAAGGGCTAGGGACATAGTTCAAGTGATAGAATGCCTGCCTAGCAAGCATGAGGTCCTGAGTTCAAACACTAGTACTGCCTCCACCAAAAAAAAGAAATGTACACACACACACACACACACACACACATTCAATTAATTCAGCAGCCATTTGAACCATTTTGCTGGTTCACCATCCTGGATCTCATCCCTGCTTTCCGAGTTTTGAAACAAAAACTGTTGTATGTATCATGAGAAGAGAAGGAAAGCTAGAGAAAGAAGTATAGACACAGTGCATAAAACGCTGGTGGAGGTTTTATTAACATTAATGGACATATCTTCATAAACCTCCTTCTAAGAAGAACTTCAAAGGAGTGGATTTTATTGTTGTTTTCAATACTTTTTGTTACTCTGGACCCTTTCAATTAAAGAACTTTCTCTTGCCTAGGGAAAACTAGGTCTATTGTAATTTCAGTATTTTTCTCTTACCTGTTCTCTCTGGCAAAATGCACTTGGGATCTCTTTTTTGTGTGTCCTAATTACACAACCTGCCCATCTTACTCTTCTTTCTGTCCTGGACCTGAGGACCTGTTGCTTCTTCAGCGATGCACTTGGTTGAGCTGTGTCAGTATCTGATAAGCCCAGCCATTTGTTTTGAGATTAGCAGCATAGGAAGTAGAGTTCTTTGGTCTATACTGTGATGACTTTTGTCAGCTTCTGGTAGTGTTCTGGATATGTGTGAATTAATTTGTGAAGTATGGACCGAAATACTACATGATAATCTTGGAATGGAGCCTTAAATCCTCTCAAAGAGGTTCATGTGCTTTTCTTCTTTTTTAGATCTCCAGAAGCAGAGAATAGGCCTTCATGGTGCTAATGGATGGAAAGTTCCTGCACCACTAAGAAACTACATGCAATAAAATAGCAATCAGTTTAGACCCAAGATATCAGTGAGGACTAAACCTTTGTTGTGATAAACCACTGGGATACTGAGATTATTTGATACAGTGGTTAACTTTGCAGGGCCTGGATCAAGTTCAGTGTCTAGCACATGTTAGAGAAGTTCTCCACCACTGAGCTACATCCCAGTCCTTATTTTTTCGAATCAGGGTCTCCCTTTGTAGCTTAGGCTGACCTTGAACTCACTAAGTAAGGTAGGCTGGCCTCAACTTTCAATCCTCCTGCCTTGACCTCCTGAATGCTGGGATTGCTAGTGTGAGCCACCATGCCCAGCTTTTTATGGTTATTCTTAATGACTAGAAAAGGATTATCTTTTTCTATTTCTAGTTTTATGAGTTGGAAATACAAAGTACTTTTAAACCTATCTTTTTTTTCCTACTTAAATGCATTTTAGGCTCTAATGTTTCCTCTCTGTTACTTTGTCTACATCTGAGAGTTTTGAAATGTAGTGGTTTTGAAATGTAATTCACTCAAGACTAAATGATCTCCATTTCAATTTCCTCTTTGCCTTGTGTTATGCATTGCTTAAATTTCCAGCTTTGAGGGGGTAGGGTATAGGAAAGAGTAATAGAGGGGCAAATGTAATCAAAGTACATTATATGTATGTGCAGAAATACTAAAACGAAACTCTTCATTTCATACAACTAATGCATGCTAATAAAATAATTTTAAAAAGAAAAATAAGTAAATTAACTTCAAGCTTTATGAAAAATTATTTATTTAGGTGATTCCTAGTTGAATTGCATTCAGTTAAATGGACGTTATCTAGGTAGTAGCACATAGTAATATAATTTGGACAGGACATATTAGTAATATAGTATTATAATAGTATATAATGTTTGATAACACTTTGTGTTTTTAAAAAGAATGCATAGTCTCTGGTTTGGGTTAGATATCTTCATTCATTAATTATTAGGTCAAAGATCATTACTGTTTTACTCAAATATTCAATATTGTTAGCCTTTCATTTTAAAGGAAGAAGTTAATCTCCCATTAACATTATTGTTTGGTTGGCTGGGTTTTTTGTTTGTTTGAGACAGGTTATAGCCCAGGCTGGCCTCAATTTCACAGTTCTCCTGCTTCAGCTTCCCAGGAGCTGTGATTACAGGCATGTTCCACCTTGCTTGGCTTCCATTATGTTGTTTCCTTGTGAGTTTCTCCATATGTAATATCACTTTGTGCTGTCTGCATTTTGGAATTGATTTGTTAAGCATAGCCCCCACTGTTTTTCCCTTGAGACTGCTCCTGCTCCTGCCATTCCCCCTTCAAGCACACAGCTTCTCCTTTCCATCCTTTGGAGCAGTACCATTCTGTGCTGATACCACATTCTCCCAGAAACAAAACGCTGTATTTTTCTTTCCTTTTATTTCACAGAGATTTCTTTAGTTGTCAGCTGATTATAAATTCTTATTTTTGTTTTTCAGTAGAGTTATTCCCTTTTGTTTTATATTAATTTGGGTTAGAAAGAACATATTCTACAATATATGCTCAACCTAATATATTAAAAAATCAAAATCCTAGCTGGGTATGGTCACCAGTAATGCAGAAACCCTTAGTTCATTTATTTATTCATACAGATATTACAGAAAGAAAAATTCCTAAAGACAGAGTTGCTGGGTCTAGGCAAATGTCTATTAGAAACTGAAATTGCTCTCCAGTGAGGATACAGTTTCCTACAAAAGACAGCACAATTAAAAACATTTCCACATTTTTGTCACCTTTGTTTAATATGCATCTTTTAAATATTTTTCAGTCTGAGAAAAATATTTGTATTCTTTGTGAGTTTAAATATAAATTATCACTCAGATACTTTCACTGACATTGATATCTTAGCCAGGCATGGTGGCACACAACAGTTACTCAGTGTCCTGAGACAGAAGGATCAGGAGTTTGAGAACAGTCTGGGCTACTTAGCAAGACCTTGTCTCAAACTAAAATAAATAAAAGAGGATAGAAGTATAGCACATTGTAGATTGGATAAATGGATTTGAATTATAGGGAATGGGTTTGTGTTAGTCTCATCTTTTTTAATTTAATCATTATTATGAGTATTATGTTTGCTGTGCATTAAACATATTGAAAAGTATATAACAATATACTACATTGTAAAACCTACAGGAAAACAGTATTGTTCCCACTTGTAAGCCTTATGATGTAAACAAATACCATATGGTGCCGATATACTAATCAGCCAAACCTCAGCTGGTGCCGATATGCAGATCAGCTAAGGCCTGCTAAGGATACTTAAACTCCACTCTCCAAGAGACCATCGCCACTTCCTTCCGACCAGCAACACGCATCATGCTGATCACGAGCAGTCCCGGACCAGGTGGACCTGACGGTCCACACGGTCCGTCCGATCTCCTGGGCATCCTGGAGGCCTACTGAGACTGAGAACTAGCCAGCACCGGTTCGGAGCCAGTCGCCGGTGGACTAAGATTCATGTCACAAGGTGAACACAGCTTGGGGAAGGCTGAGGCGCTGTCAGGTGTTAGATTGTAACTCCCAGCAATAAAGTGTGTGTATGAGCAACTTTGTTTCTGCCTAAATTAACTCATTTACCGCCTGACGGTCAACTTTGCACAGTCACCTGCTTGCGACAATCATAAATTCACAAACTTAAGAGTAAGCTAAAAAACAATGCTCCAAAATCAGATAATTACATTACCTATGACATGAAGTTAAAAATATTGTTCAAAATAATAGTAAACAGACAAGGTTACTAGGCTGCCTTCATGTTCCAACTTTTCAGCCACAAGTAACTTAATCTTGAATACACCTGTTATTTGCACTAGCCTGGGTTCCAGTTGATTCTGGATCCAGCCAACTGGCTTGGCTAAACATCTCTGCAGCTCAACTGGAATCCTGTTAGAGTGAACCATACACAATGTGACCAGGTAGTTTGTAAAATGATTCAAAGTGGCACCTTGCTGACAGGTATTTTGTCTGCAGTTCTAGACAAACTAAATAAAAATGTTCACTGCTGAGAGCAAGTGTCCTTGAGTACTGTATTTCTACATTTGGAAGGTAAAGAGAGAATTTGAACAATGAATGCTAGCACTTAAAATCATGTTGCTTTACAAAGACTGTTTCAAGTTACCCTGTTTAAAGTCATGTTGATTTCCTTGTAAACCAGTTATTACTGCATACTAAGAAGTCAGCTTTATGCTACTATGTATTACAATATGTAGATCTACATGTAGACATTCATACTTACATTTGAAAACTATTTGCCTTTAGTAAGTCATAAAATGATAAAAGCATTTAAGCTAAAATCCAAAGGTGATTTAAGGAGAAAACTTAAGAATATAAGTAAGTGTGTAGTCTATTCTAATAAAACCTGATAGCCAGGTGTGGTGCTGTATCTCTGTAAGCCCAGCTCCATGGGAGGCAAAGATGGGAGGCGATCCCAAGCAAAAGTTCAAGACTCTACCTGAAAAGTAAATTAAAAGTAAAAAGGGCTGTGGCTCAAGTGATGGAAGCACAAAGGCCTGAGTTTAAAACGCAATACCAGCCAAAAAACTAAAGAAGAGAATAGAAAAGCTGGAAAATGCACTTTATATCAGTTAGTAGGAGTAGTACTAACAAGGAAAAACTCTTTTGTTCACCACCTGAGTTTCCCAACATTTCTCATCCACAGCAATCAAGCTCAAGCCAGTAAACTGGGAGGCTGAGAAGAGGAGGAGTGTGATTTAAGGCCAGCCTGGGAACGAAGTCCATGAGACCCCATCTCACCACTAGCTGGGCACCGTGGCAGGGCCCTGTCATCTCAAGCTTTACAGGATGTTGAGATCGGGAAGACAACGTTTCCAGGCCAGCACAGGCAAAAAAGTTTGCAAGGCTCAAGTTAAATTTTACTTATATTTGCACCTGAGACCTACAGCAGATTTTGTGTTTGCAATTGCAGCCAAGTTATGGTTTCACTTATTTATGTATTTATTGTGGTGCTGTGGCTAGAGTTCAGGGCTGCCCACACACTAGGCAAGCAGTCTACCACTGACCTACATCCCCTGCCTTAGCCAACTTTTAAAATATAGTTCATTTTGTTTGCTAAGAGATTTTTTTAGGTCCCATCTTCACTTTAATTTTACTGACAGACTGTATACTTTCCCTTCTGCATCTCTGTAGCCAAACACAGTGCCTTGAATTTAGTCATATCTTAAAGTTTACTGGATCGAAACTTTGTGTACTCATTACACCATTTTGAGTTCTTGCAATTCAAAGTACCATAATTAGGTCCTTAGATAGATGTATAAAAACATTATTTAAAAAGTCTTCATAAAGGGAGACCGTAGTAGTAGTATTAGCTACAAAATGCCTTTGCCTTTAATAAATCTTAAAATGGTAAGAGAAGATCTAAGTTGAAACCCAGAATCTTTTTCTTTCATTTTCTTTTTGCATACTGGGGTTTGAACTCAGGGCCTACACCTTGAACCTCTCCCCCACCCCCTTTTTTTTGTGTTTGTGTGTGTGATGGATTTTTCGGGATAGGATCTGGAGAATTATTTGTCCTGGCTGGCTTCCAACTGTGATACTCATGATCTCTGCCTCCTGAGTAGCTAGGATTACAGGCATGAGTCACCAGCACCTGGCTCAGACACATTCTTGAAATCAGTGTTGGTAAAGTAACACTGAGCAAGCACCTACTGTTTATCTAAACAGGTTTTTCATATTGACCATTGTAAATGAAAGACTGTGAAAACATTACATGGTTTTTAGATTCTGTAAAAATCTAATGACGTTCTTTTGCTGAAAAAAAAACCCGTATTTGGATTATAAGTAAATGAATGCTGCAGCAATTATAAAACAGTAAGAATCCCTGTTCTAGTAAGCATACAGACAAGAGACAAATCAGTATTCATGTGCAGCACCTTAGATATGTGCAGGGAATTTATGGTACAGGGGTGCTAAAGTACAGGTTATTTATTTACTTATTCTTTTGAGACAGGGTCTTGTTATATTGCCCAGGCTGGTCTTGAACTCCTGTGTTTGAATACTCTTACTGCCTCTGCCTCCTTGAATGCTAGAATTATTAGGTGTGTATCCCCACCCCCAGATTTATTTATTTATAAACTAGATACAGACTCAGCTAGTATTTTTAGGGAGGAAAAAAAGGCAGCAAAGGTTATGTTTTTAAGTGAATTCTGACATAACATATATGTTCAAATTATGTAATCTTAGGAAATTCCTTATCTCAACTTAAAAATACCAAAAATCCAGGAAGGTCAAAAATAGACAATTTCTTATTTTTGTATTTAAATAAGCATTCTCTGTAAAAACAATACAATTTGAACCTTCTTTTTATTTTCACATTGGTTATTCTAGCAATATTGCCTTTTACAATTGTTCTAAACACTAGAAAAAAAGAATTACTGACAAATTATCAATAAGGCAGAAAAGTTGATTTTGTGTGTTTGGGAGGGGCATTCATTTATATTTAATAATCAAATACCTGAAGCAGATCTGGGGTTAGAATTCTTTGTACTTGATCTGCTCAGGGCAATTTTCAAAAAATGTTATGAATAGTATATGCTCTTCCTGATTCTTGAGTTTATGAAACAGAAATAAATGTTGGCTTCTTCATTATGAAATCGGTTTATGATGGTAATGTAATGTATGAAGTCCCAAACACTTTAAAAATTTCCTTCTCAAGACTAAACACTTGAAAAATAGGGTGAAAGGGGAAGTCACTACTTAGAGAATCAGGAATTACATTTTTCTCTTATCATTTTGAAAGCAACTTATAAAATATAAATTTGAACTTGCATTTGCCATTTGTGAAATATGCTTCAATTATAAATCAAAAGTTTTACTAGATGATAGTTATCCCAAGACTGAAATGCACTGCTCTGCAGGTGGGTGCCCAGGGATCACTGGAGTGAGATGAACTGTCTAGAAGGAACTAAATCACTGCAGCCATGTTCTGTCACATATTGGGGTCCTATGTAATATGCTTTTCAAAAACTAAATTTCAGAACCAGACACAGTGGTTTACACCTGTAATCCCAGCTATTCAGAGGTAGAGATTGAGATGATCATGGCTTGAGGTTAGCCTGGGTAAAACTTTAGCAAGATCCTATCTAAATCAACAAGCCAGGCTGGGTGGTGTGAACTATAATCCCAGTTACACTAGGAGGGGAAGAATTGAGGTTTGAGACTGGCCTTGAGCGAAAATGTGAGACCTATGCAAAAAATAATTAAAAACAGAAAGAGTGTGTGTGGGGGGGTGGAGCATGGTTTAAGTGGTACAGTATCTGCCTAGCAAGCACGAGGCCCTGAGTTCAAACCTCAGTGCCACCAAAATAAAACAAAAAACAAGTAAATTTCACAACTGAAAAAACAAATTCAGAAAACCACTAATCAAAGGAACAGAAATGTAACAGAAAAGAAGCAGCCTCAGGTAATAACCTTTTCTTACCTTCCCCTTCCTGTTTACTTCCTTCCCTCCCTCTCTCCCTTCCTTCCCTCTTCTTTTCTCCCCCCTCCCTCCTTCTTTCTTCTTCTCATTCTTTTCTTTTCTTTCTTTCTCTATTATTTTATATTTTTGGCACATTTCCTTTAATTTCAGGCCATGCTCCTTGGCACAAATTCTAAATTCACAAAAGGCATTTGAATAAATGTTGATTAAAACAAGAGTTTAAAAAAGTTTTAAGATCAGCTTAAAAGAAAAAGTTGTATTCAAAAACAAAAACAAATTTTCTTTGAGACTAGGTAATTCCTTTAAAAGTACATATTTCATAAAAGTTCACCAAATGTTTGAGTAAATTTCTTGGGAGAGGGAATGAGCAGTGGAATTCCAGCTGACATTGAAAAAAGATGGAGTGGGAGTATAGAAGAAATGGCCAAATGATTTTATATATATATATAAAAAAAAGGTCACAGAATAGGCAATACATTATGTTTCCAAGGCATGGCAAATACCTCAGTTTGGATGGACACAAGTGACAGGCAATAAGAAATGATGAGATTGTGAATTTAGGCAGAGAATACAAGGTTTTGGACAACAGAATAAGGACTTAGCCTTTGTTCAGTATAAAATAAGAAAGTAGTAGCTTGTAGACATTTTAGGTATGACATTCCAGAGATATTACATAAGTGCAATGATAGGAAGCCATGGTGGATGAAAGAGAAATCAAAGCAATGAAGTTCAGATAAGGTCTATATGGATTAAGAGCTTAGAGCTAAAAGAGTATCAGGATTTACACTGATGGGTTTATGTAAATGGAATTTTAAAAGAACAACCAAAATATGTGACTGACACAAATTTTATTTTTCATGCTAAAATTTTTACAAATTGTATTTTGTCATACACAATTACAAGAGTAACAGTTATAACTGAATTAAAAAAATAACATTTGGGGGTATTACTATTAATTTACTACTGTCATAAGCATGGTTGTTATATGAATAGCAGTAATTGCTATAATTACAGAAGTACTCAATTAGTAAATTTAACAACAGTGCCATGATAGAAGCCACTATATAATATAAACAAAATATAAGTGTCAAATGTATTTTCATACTCTATATTCCATAATTAAGAGTTCAGGGTTAGTGTCTAGTAATACCATCATTCGAATGTCTGACCAAGTGGGTCCAAATCATTTTCTAAAACCTTTTTTGTTTAGTTCTAAAGGAAAATACAAAACATGCAGCCATGGGTTCCTGCTACTCCATGCCTAAAGCCAGCCATTCCATGAAGGAATTTGTATCTCTTGCATCATGGTGTTTGTTCCACCTCATACGACTTAACTGAAAGATATGCGTTTAGCCCTCAGAACCACCTCAGTGACAGCACAGCAGTGGGTGAGTACCTCCCAGGCTCCTAGGCTCTGAAATGCTGGGGAGTGGGACAATGTGACCTGTAATAGTCTACATGGTAGTAATACTACCTTTTGGCCATTGGCACAATACTAATCCTTTTTGCTTCTTAGTATACAAAATATTCTGAAATGTTTCTCTTAAACACATTACAGTTAATGTAATTGAACAGAAGGCAACAACTTCCTTCTAGAGTAGTTAGATTTACCTATAAAAACTTGCTACATATCTGTTAATTTATGGAATATTTTGGGGGTCAAATTCAGACAACATTATGTTCATGACTTCAAAGTCTGTGCTAAACACAAGTAAAAAGAATTACAAGCACAATCAAATTAGCAATTTTAAAATGGAAGTTCCATTTTTATCCCTATAGCAATCATTTTTGATTTTATCCAAATTAAGGACAAATTTCAAAACTCTAACTGTGGAAATTTGTTTTCTAAGGAAGCACAAAAATATACAAATGTTAGTTCTAATCAGAAATTTCAGTTGGCAAGTGAAAATTTTTAGTTTATTATAAATAAGTCTGGGATTCAGAATTTAAGTTTTTGATCCAAATGCATCACAAATACATTGTTTTGATGTAAAAATAAAAAATTTAAAGAATGTTTAACAGTCTTTTTACCCTACATCTCAAACACATGTATTTTCTTAAAATCATATAGGACAAACATTTCACTTAAAATCTAATTTTACACAAAAATGAGAGAAAAAAAAATCTAATTACTCTTAGATGTACTTGAGGAAAGTACTTGCTGTTTCCAGATACTGTGAGCTAAAATCTCTACCTGATGACATGGGAAGCAACTTTTTACTTATAAACAAATAACCTGAAATTCAACTCACAGTGCTTATCAAAGAAGATTGTTATGTATTTAAAAAATTTAAAACTTCTATCTTTTAAAAAGTACCTAACTGAATGAATCATCTTAAATTAGGAGTAATTGCAATATAAAGAACTGTTTATTCTAAGTAGTTTTTTAAAAAAAGAAAATGGAATAGAGTTTTTGACAAGCTCTCAAATGAAATATCCAGAATTATACTCGGATAATAAGGCTAAGAACCACAAAGGATTCATTAAAGTGTCAAGTCTCTTAGTATGTTACTTTTATTGTGTTTTGACAGTTACCCATGTTTATACTGCACTGTGCTATTTCCAAACTACAAATCATAAGATCTGAAGTTACATCTTCTTCCTGTAAACTTTTTAGAGAAAATAACGACCTCATTAGCCTAAGCAAACAAAAAGGCACAGAAAAACTGCACAAAAATAAACTAGAGCCAATTAAATATTAACACAGTAAAGATGGTCATTTAGTGATTTCAAGAAATTTATCTGGTAGCTAACATTTTCATACTGTATTTCAAATCTCAAATGTAATAATTTCTGTTATTTATAAATAACCCTGATAATGTATTGGTTTTTTCTTTATTGGAATGATAAATAAGTAATAAATCTTAACACAAAATTAGGCAGTAGGTTATGGTCCAAATTATTCCTCAATTGTTCATTCATTCCCCATTTAAAATACTTCAGATAGCAAAGCTAGTAAAATCTTATGCCATCTACCGTTTTGATCATCACTATTAACTATGTGAAATTTTCCTTTAATTTTTTATCACACTAACCTGAGTTAACAGGGCTTTCCAATGAGAATTTTAAATGATAGAGCACAGATATGGGAGACAAGGAAGCCCTTTCTGGCCCCAATTAAACCATTTACTAAATATGTGATCTTAAAGCATGTTCACCATGCTTCTCTTTTCCCTTCTAGAAGATGATGATCCTGTCACCCTCCTTTGGAAAGTCGTAAGACAGACACACAGGAGAGCTCTAAAAACAGCTATTGTTTTTAGATACATAATACATAATATCGATACATAGAGGCTTATTACAGTGTGGGATCTGGTTAGAAAGACCAGGCTATTAAAGTGTAACTTAAGAGAAAGTTATTCCTGAAACTATCAGAAAAAATGTAATATCTTTATCATGTTTCTGTGTAAGTTCTAAGAGCAGTTATAAAAATATATTAATACCTATTCTATTTCCACGTAATAAACCATAGTGGATGCTGACCCAGAAAAACTAAAAGCCTCATACATTCTTTTCAGACTTTACTTGTTTGTTTATTGGCAGTTCTGGGGTTTGAACTAAGGGCCTTTTGCTTGCTAGACAGGTGCTTTACCCCTTGTACCATGACCCCAGCCCTCCAGAACTTTTTTATGGCTCTAATTTTGATTCTTCAAATTATGTTTCTATGGTTTTATTAACATAGCCTATTTTGTTTATTCTGGTAGTTATTTAACTTTTTCTGAAACTAGTCCCGGGCAATCTTTATTTTTCTTCTGTTCTTGGTCTTTTATTTGTCATAATTCTAGTTTGTTTGTTTTTTTTTCTGACTCAAACTCCACTGAAACTATATGTAATAAAGAATTTTCAATTTAAGAGTGAAGAAAGGAGATTCTGAATTAAGTCAGTTAGAAGCAAATGGAGATACTATGCCTGCACTCTGAAAGGACATAAGAGCCACAGATCATCAGACAAATCTGTTTAATTTATACTATGTAACCTGCCGAGGTTAATGTGCACAAAACAGGAAAACAGTATTTTATGAAGCATATCTAAAGGACGATGTACATGTAGGTGAGGCATGAAGACAGCATGTGTCTTAACACTTTATGGCTTTCTACATAGAGGGTCACTGAAATACCCTAGTTTCCTAGGTAGATGTGAAACTACATGGGTGCCTGCTCAGGCATGGAGAAACAGATCTGGAAGCCCTACTGTAGATACCAGTTATTTTCGAAGTAACAGAATTAGAAATTTTGAGGCAAAAGAGGAACCTAGTTCATTCACGATGTAAATCATGTCAAAATGAGAAATTTAGGGAAAATGAAATGAAATTGATGTGAAAGACAGAAACATCTGGGCATGATGGTGAATGCCTGT
This sequence comes from Castor canadensis, assembly GCF_047511655.1. NCBI lineage: Eukaryota > Metazoa > Chordata > Mammalia > Rodentia > Castoridae > Castor > Castor canadensis. The sequence continues at coordinate 40,688,150 of NC_133387.1, forward strand.
AATCCCAGATACTTGGGAGGTTGGAGACAAAGTTAGGGAGACCCCTTACCTCAAAAACAAAACACAAAGGGATGGGGCATGGCTCAAGTGGTAGACCACTTGCCTAACGTGTACAGCCGTGTGTTCAATCCCCAGAACTGTGAAAAAAAAAAAAAAGGAAAATCTATATAGCAGGACAGTGTACAGTTTGAAGAAGAATAAGAGTAGCCAGAAAACATGACAGAACAAAAATTGAAATAAAGGGTTAGAAAGTCCTAGTGATTTGAGCTTTCTAATAAGGATGGCTAACCTGGCAGTGGATTAAGGAAAGGCTAAATAGAAGAAGAAGAAAAACAGTACATTTACCAATTTAAAATGTTCATACAGAAGTCCATGGAGAATTTGACAAGAAGGAAAGACATGATTTTATATTTTAAAGTTGAGAGAACTGGGCTGGTAAACAGGCTATCTTCTAGACCTAAATTAGGCACTTAGGGTTGGGGGAAGAGAAACCTGACTTTTGCCACTAGGGAACAGAAAGAATTGAATACCTCAACCCACTTACTTCTTTTGGGTATCACGGTCAGCAACTAAGCTCAATGGTATGTATTCAAAAGGTCCTTAGCACTTGGTAATAAAGAAGGAAAAAAGATCTAATGGAAAATGGTACTGAAAACATAAAACAACAAGTGAACAAGTAAAAAATTTATATTTGATAACACTTAAATCAAAAGACTAAAAATGTAACTGCTAGAGGCATCACATCAATATGACGTACAAAGTGACCACGTTTAAAAGCACAATGTTTTATTTTGATATAGCCACCATTATTTAATGATAGAATTTCTTGAGTAATTTCTATCAAAAAATAATATTCTCCTCTAAAACATTCATGAAATTGATGACTGAGTCCTAATCATTGTGAAAAGTGTCTATACCATTTTTTAGTATTAAAAGCAACATAAAAAAGTGAAGCATCAACATCTTTTATTTCAAGTGTATTTTATGTCAGATCCAACACATAACTGGAACCTATTCAGACTCTCTAGGTTTATGAATTTCATTTTCCTGTTTTATTTTTATTATGAGCAATCTGCTTTAAGGTTGAGTTTGTACCACTTTCCTTGACATTTATCAAAGCTGTATAAAGGCCATGCAGTTGCAGTGTATTTACAGTACCATACATTAAAGGACTATGTTTGAATATCACACAAAAATTTCACATAGAACTATTATGAAAAGAAATGTCAAATACATTATTTAGAGGCTTAAAAAATTTAGGTACAGAAATTTTTAGAGATTATTTTGGTTGATAAATGATATGCAATCACTAGCTTGAAATGACAAAAACATGCAAATGAGTAGAATTTCAACAAATTAAAAGCTAAAAATGTTTAGCTAAAAGGTAAAATATGTAGTTTATATACTACCATGTTACAATGGGCATTTATAAAACAGGAAGAAAAGTTAATTTTTAAAAAGTCCTTTGTGAATAACAGGCTCTTAGTAATTTTTTATAAAAAACAGTCAGAAATTAAGTTTCTCAAATTATGTTCATTGCCAAAATTATTTTGTCACTAGAGCATGGATTGGCTGCATGACTTTTAAATAATTATTTATTATACTAGAGAGGAAGTCTCAGTTTTTCTCTTTGGGGATGTGGGATGTAAGAAAACCAACCACTAAATTTATTTCAAGTAAGATATCTTGGTACCAATGTATACTTAACACAGAATGGAGAGCTGCAACAACTGCAAGCCTACATTCTTTTAACTGAACTCTTAAAACAGAAGTGTAAACTTTAGGCTGTTCAATTTAAGATCTCCTATTTGGAAGTACCTCATGTTTAAGAGTTCAGAAAGTACCATCTTCTCTACCTGCATCTCGGTTTTTATTGTTCTGGCTGAAGTACATTTAGATATTCAGACTGCCCCATCTGGTAAGTCGTGTTTCTTCCACAGTCCACATACTGGTACCTCTCCTGGGATATCTGCTCAGAGTGGCCAAAGTACGTTGTTGTCACAGTAACTCTAACAATAAAATAAATGGAGAAAAATGTTCAATAGAAGACTTTCTGTGCTAATACTTTATAACATAATACTTTTCTCCAGGGAGAGATTATGTGACATTATATCAACTTAATATTAATTAATACTGCACAAATTGTGAATAACTTACTATTTATTAATTACTTGTTACAATTACTAGCTATGATTATTTAGTATTAATGATGATATATATGGTGGACATAAGCCTCTTAGGGAATATTTCTCTAACAGACACAAAAACATAGCTGGGCAAACCCAATTCATATAATTAAATAAACAACAAATGTAATTTTTTAAAAGTTATCTTTAGTTAAAAATAGAATGTCATTACATGATTTAAAAAAAAAAATCATACAGCGCCTTCATCGTAGGGAAAGTGTTAGTTAAATATCAACTAATGGTCAAAATACCAAACCTACAACTGACAATGTTTTATCAGCTTTATAGCCCTTGGCATTCTTGCTCTTAGATTATTTACCAGGGCAGTGAGGAAACGAATGTTGGGCTCAGTCCTCTCTGTCCAAATCTGCCATTCTCCTGAGTGTCTATAATGCCCAGCATATGATCCTTCACTGCTTCTCTGAGCAACCATTTCTTAATTAGTTAAATGTGATATTTGCTCAACCCCACAGCAGTCTTGCAAGGCTTCAGACCCAGTTGAGATGGCATTTGTAAAGATGTTGGGTATACTGTAAGACAATGTTACTGATCTAAAATATGAATAAGAAATATCTTTTTTAAAAAAAAGTCATACTTACTGCATCATGAGCACTATGTTATGCACTTTGATGGATGGCAGTGTACAGAAATCACTGTTAAAGAAATTAAAATGTGAATAAATACAAAAAAGTAAATTAAAGTTAATACAGGCATTATTTGTACACTTTTTTTTTTTTTGAGATGGGAGTCTCCATATGTTGCCCAGGCTGCTCTTGAACTCCTGGGCAGAAGTGATCTTCCTGCCTCAGTCTCCCAGGTAGCTGGGACTATAGACATGTGCCATTGTGCCTGGCAAGACACTATTAAGACTATATAATAAAAAGCATTTTCTACGCATCAAATACTGACTGGAATATTCATGACTTCTAATGATTAATTCATTCATGCCACGGCAGTTGTAAAGTAACTTTGATGTGTTCTAAGAATTTATTTTGCTCACTTTTTAAGATTTTAGTAACCAGAAGTTCCTATTCAGGCTTGTGCCAAAAGGTGATGAAAATTTATGATTAATTAATTTTATTTAAGAAGAGTTAATAATCATTAGGACCCACTTAAAACATTTTAGAATTTCAAATCAATAACAAAATATTGTACGTTAGCATTTTTCATCTTCCTATATTGAAATGACAAGAATATATGAGAATAAGTTTCTCATAATAGTATCTAAAAACAAAAAGGGACATGGTATATGCAATCTGAATTCTGAAAAATGAAAAAACTTTTATGGATATAGGTACGTGTACAAGCCCATCTTATTCATGGATATACTACACATAATTTTGACCAAGCACAGTCCAAAAAATAATAAAAAAATAAAAATCAACTTTAAAACCAAAAACTTTAAATTCCTGTGTGTGCATTATGGAATTCAGGTAAATGCAGAAGCTCTCAGTCTGTTCCACATTACTGTCAATTGTGTTTAAATTGTTCTGTGGTCTCTGTTTCCCTGAGCTTAATTTTTATGAAAATTTGCCTTCCTAAAAGCAAATTGTTCCCAAAAAATGTTTAAAAAAGTTAATGTGTTTAATTTAAATGATAAAGTGAAAATTTTAGATTTGTTGAAAGGCAGCATGTTTTCAGCGGAAGCTGGGCAGCACTGTAGGGAAATGAAGCAAGTGCGGGCAGCAGAGGGGTGAGCTCTGTGCATTAATGTGCTTCTGCACCGTGATCTTGGAGCTATACTCCCACAGATATAGTAGTATATGAAAGTTATGTATGCCAAGGATGTGGGAAGAAGAGAAAAGGAGAGGATCACAAGCCAGGAGGAATATTCTAAATTGTAGTCATTTTAACTGACAAGGTTATAGAAAAAGAAAAATTATTTTATACAGATAATAAAGTTATTGAAAGTCAGAACTTACTACATATAACTCATTTCCTCTGCTATAATAGTAGGTACTGTATAATCAATCTGAAAGGCAAAAAAATTAAATAATTAAAAAAATCAATGTAGAATAAGATAAAAACATCAAATACTGCAAATGGATGTCAAAACTTTAAAGAATTAGAACTCTCTCCTTTTAGGAGCTTGATTCTAAAATTTAATCTTACACATGTATGGCATGCATTTCAGAATCAAGTATTTGAAGAAACATCCCACCCAGCTCAAATTATAAGACAGACCAAGCTGAGGCCAGTTTTACTCATCTGGTATTTCACGACTGAGGCTTACTTGCTTCATATCGAGTGGACCAATATTGGTTATGTTGTTTAAGCGTGCCTTTCCAATAACTGTTTTAGAAAACTGAACTTGAGCAGTGATATTTTCAACTTCAACAGAATAATAGTTATTGTTCGTTATATTTAGTGTATTCTGCAAAAGAAAAAGAGGCAGAAAATATATACATTATCTGAAAATAAGCATAAAAATATGTACTCAAAATTAATAAAGCAGATGATTTTAACTGTGGTCGTGCTTCATTTATTAAAAAGAAGAATTCTATTAACAAAAATGAAAAGCAACATTAAATGAATTAATTGTTTGGTCTTATACATGAGAACTATGCCTATAATAAATGCAAGATTCAAAAATCTGAAAAACAGACCCAAAATATGTATTATAGGACTAAGAAAAAATAATGTTAGAAAATGTATTTGTGGCTTTAGTTAGCAAAAGTCCAATAAAAATAATTTTTAAATTTCATTTAAATTTTTATTCTCATTATACACATGCTTCTACCAATTACATTAGGTATTTCCTATTCTATTAAATTAAAAAATGACCAGTATTTAAAATGCTTATAGGAAATTACTGTTTTAGTTTACATGATTGTAGAGATTTATGCCAGGTCACTATGGAGAACAAATGGCTTAGGTTAGAGTCTGGTTGGATAGGAATATAGCTGCATCATTCCAATACTTAAGTGACAGTTGGGTTAATTTCTGCATTTTGTTTGTTTTTTTTTTTTTTCTTTTTTGTGGGGGGACAAGGTCTCACTATATAAAGCAGGCTGGCCTTGAGCTTTCCATCCTTCTGCCTCAGCCTCCTAAGTGCTGGATTACAGATGTGCATCACCAAGCCCACCTCCATCACACCTATGGTCTTGAAATATTTGTATGGCAAATGGCAATGGCTATCATTATTATATACAAGTCCCTAAAATTGAAAAAAATATAAGCTCAAATTGAAAAATATGAACAAATAAAAAACTACAAAGGATAAGCACAAGCAAGTCAAAAAGTACAAGAAACATTTTAAAATTCCTTAAACTCATTTACAGTCAGAGAAAAGCTGATTTAAGTAAAATAGAATGTTGTGTTATATCCCTCAAGCTAATTAAGATTTTGCAGAAAGTGAATTCTATTCCTAGCAGGAGTATGAGCAAAAGGTTTTTACATTGCTGGCAAATATACTACATTCTTTATACTAAGTATTCTAGCAACATCCAGCAACATAAGAAATATGTTTTCTTTGATCTAGCACTCCTACTTCCGAGCATTTATTTCACCGAAGTACAAACACTACGGACATTAAAGACAGTGTTCCTCAGACTGGTAAAAAAAAAAAGAAAAACACACAAAAACTCAAAAAAATCTCCGAAAATAAAATGCATGCTTGTCCATAAAAAAGAATGACTGAATAAATTATATTTTTATTGGAGTTTTTTTGGGTGGTACTGGGGTGTAACTCAGGGCCTTGCACTTACAAGGCAGGTGCTCTATTAAGTGAGCCACACATCCAGCCAAAAATATATTGTCTTCCCATGGAGTATTTTCAAGCCATCAACATTATCTCGAAGCCGGATAATTAAAAACAATTTCAGCAAAGCATTAAAAAGGAAACCAAAATGCATAAAAATATGCACACAATACTATTTTTTGAGAACAATTATTTTAAAAACTGGGCATGTGAGGGTATTTATATTGAAGTTAACACAAATATGAGAAAAGATATGAAAAGATGAAAATGGTATAAGTGAAAAGAAAAGAATACAGTCAGTGATAAAAGGTAAAATGAATGTACTAGAGATTATTAACTATCTGATTATACTTATACATTTGCCTAAGTTATTATAGTTATAAACACAGAATTTAAAAATGCTATAAGAGCATAAATAGCAGTTACCAAAATGTATAAACATTTTATTTATTAGGTTGTTGATATTCATTTCTAGACACAATCTAAGGTCAGTGGATCTAATGAGCTGATGGAGTGGCCCAAGGAATGGGATTTAGGAGACTCTTGGAACAAAATAATGTTGGAACGTATCATTTTTGACATGTCCATAATTGTTAGAATATTAAAAGGGAGAAGTATGTAAAACAGCTTCATAAAAATACTTATGAGAATAAGAAAATGATACATCAATAGTTGGACAGATTTGTTGCAGATCAGTGAGAATACATTTCATTCATAGGTCAAAAAGGGACCATGGTCATCAGCTTTAGAATAATGATGATTTATTATTAAAAGTCCTAAACTGTCTATTATCTTGAATTGGTAAATTTACTTTCAGGAATTTATCCTAAAGAAATAACCTGAAATAGAAACAAAGTTTAAGCACAAAGCTGTTTTCTAAGTAAATATTTGCAATAATAAAATAAAACTATCTATTAAGAAAATGGATGAGTAAACTGTAAAACAGTCATATAAAAGATCACAAGACCATTTAATATGGGAAAATGTAGTGTGATCTCTGTTGAAATGTACATATGTGTATATGTGCATAAGTGTATGTGTGTATCTTTTATCATTAATATATGTAAGAATGCTTGATTATATATGTAAATATATACATGTATATGAATATTATATATGCATTTTTAGCAAATACATGTAAATAATGCCAACAGTTAAGTGTACACAGGAGTAAAAATCTTTATATATTATAGGAGTTTCCAAATATCTAATAATTAAATATTTTCATAAGTATAAAGATAGTATTATTGTGATATTATGAAATGTATTTTTTGGTTTTCATCTAGGATTCGTCGCTGATAGCTCCTATAGCCCTTGTTATTTCCTAAAATGTTAGCACAATAAGGTTGACATATGGCCTATAATTGTCATTCCTGAAGAAGCTAGAGAAATGCTTTAGAGTGATAAAGAAAAAAGTCTTTTGTTATAATTTTGGGGCACTTTAGGCCTCAGAAAGTAACATCTCTTTCTCTGACCTCCCCACCTCCTTTCACCTGCTCCTTTTTCTCAAGGCAGGCCATAGAACTAAAAATATACTCCTAAATCTTTTCCTGCATTTATGTCTTAGAGCTGGCCATAAAGAAATTCTCTGACTCTCTGATAGTGGATCATAAGACCCCCATTCCAGAAGGGATCTGGCTCAGACCTGAGATGAAGGAATGGTGACCGGAGAGTTTATTTGAATTAGATCATATGCTTTTTGTCCAACCACAGTCATGTTTAAATAAAGAATTCTCCATAAAGGTCTAAGAGGACAGGGTCCAGGGCACTACTAGATGGAACAATGTGGAAGTTTACAGGAAGGTGAACAAGAACTCATCCATGTGCTTTGAGGGTGGAGCACCCCAACTCCTGTGGACAGAAGTCCTGAATTCTAGATTCTTCTAAACCTCACCCTATGTATCTCTTCATCTGGCTGTTTATATGTATCCTTTAAAATATTACTCATAATAAGCCAACCAATGTAGGTATATTGTTTTTTGAGTTTTGTGAGCTGCTCTAGAAAATTAATGGAACCCATGGAAGGCTCATGGGATCCCCTATTGGTGGTCAGTCTGTCAGACGTTCCACAGACTGGAGCTTGGGCCTGGATGTGAAGTGAGGGGCAGTCTGGGGGTGCTGAATCTTCAACCTGTAAGACAGGATGCTACATCTATGTGGACAGTGTCACATCTAAATGTAATGAGAGGACATGCAGCTGGTGTCCTCTGCAGAACTGCTGGTCTGCCTGCTTCTGGGGAGAAACTTTCACACACCTTGGGATGACAGAAGTCATTTGTGGTGACTTCTTCCAACAGGAGGAGAAACTGTTTTTGTTTTGTAGATCCTTAGGAACTAAAAAAAAAAAATAGTACTAAAATATACTCATTTTAAGAACTATAATTCCAGGCTGGGTGTGTGGCTCCATGGTAGAGTGCCTGCCTTGGCAAGTACAAAGTCCTGAGTTCAAACCCCAATGCTGAAAAACAATTATATTATAATATAATATATAATAATAATATATATATATATATATATATAATTCTATAATAAGTAATGAATTCTGTTTTTAAAATACTTTCAGAGAGCCTATCAGCTTTTTATCTGTGACCTTACCGGCCTATCACTCTTTTAGTCCAAGCTTAACGTTCACAGAAACAGTAATCTTATTTCTTACTTAATGTTTGTATTTTCTGAACTTAATTATGAGGTAGTTTCCCAAAATGTGAGAATTCCTGTTTAAATAAAGCATCATATTGACATTTAAACATACACTCTATCTAGTATTTGAAAAGAAATTTCACATGGCTTTTTACTATTACCTGTTTACAATCCATGATACTGAAGAAGGCTTTCAAGGTTAGCCACAACCATCTGACTACTGTTTCATATACTGAAGAAAAAGGAAAATATCTCCCTTGTTCCATAGGGCTGTTAAAGTGGGAAAATACTCAATAATTATTCCTCAGTCATATGAAATTATTTATAATTATCACTGCGTTATGCATGTCTTACTCACATATATATGTATATATATTTACATACAAATAAATGTGTATTTTTACAAAACCCTTAGATTATTAACTTTTTGTTTATTTGTTTATTTTGGTTTGTTTTGGTATAGGATCTCACTAGGTAGCCCAGGGTGGCCTTGAATTCAAGATCTTTCTGCCTTGGCCTTACAGACTTGTGCCACCATGTCCAGCCCCAGGTTATCTGCTTTGACAATAAGCAACAAAAATAAATGGCTCCCTGGGAGTTCTTTCTTTCTTATAATTAAGTAGTGATCCCACTTTAACATCTTTTTACTCTCTGTGCCTCTAAAACTCCCTTCTCCTTTCCCTACCACAGGCATATCTATCTCAATCTTAGCAGTTCACCTTTGTGAGGACAACCAACTAAATCCACCATCACTCTTCCAGATGGAGAGCACACACACACACACACACACACACACACACACACACACACACGCTTGGGCCTGTAGTCATAAATGAATGTGAATAGCATCACCAATGAATATCTATTTAGTCCCTTTTTCCAATGCAGTAGTTAGCAAACATGTTCTTTTTAAACAAATGCTAACAGGCAAAAGAAAGATAGAAGACCTTTTCTGAGTTGGGAAGCTGCACAATCCTTCTAAAAAATGCTGTCCTGAAAACATAGAGGATATTTTCATACATACTAATTTATGAGAGAGAAAATGTCATTTGTACTTACCTTTAAACACAATGAAGAAAAGATCTGTTAAAGATGGCAAAAACTGTAGTTCACAAAATGTAAAGAAGCAAAAAATGTTATATTTATAACATCTACTGAATCAACTATGTCAACACCTTGCTAGAAGCTATTCTGAGTCAAATGTTGAAAACTAAGTTGTTGGTAATACCTTTTTTTGTTTGCCAGAAACTGTTTAGTTTATTTTGCCCTCCTGAAGATATATTCAAATGTTAAATAATTCTGTATACATTAAAATGCCAATATGCATATTCACCACTGTCAGCTGAACCAGAAATTGTAGAAGGGTCAGTATAGCAAATAGCAAAGGCATACTGGCAGTGTCACACTTAACAAACATTGATGAACCAGCTGCTTAACAGGACAAAGACTAAGGTAAAACATTTTCAAAATAAAGTTGTACTTACTGTGATATTTAAGTATATTGTTCGCTTTTGATCATCATAACTGACATATGCTGATTTTACTCCAATGTATTTCACATCAATAGAGCGAGGGAAAAGGAAAAACACAGCCAATCCAGAAAGGAGCAGACAGACAAACACAGATGCCATCACATACAGTTTTCTGAAAAAGGAAAGAAAATATTTAAATATATGTGCATTAAAAATTATATAATGTGCTGGACACTGGTGGCTCATACCTGTAATCCTAGCTACTCAGGAGGCAGAGCTCAGGAAGATCACAGTTCAAAGCCAGCCCAGGCAAATACTCTGAGAGACACTATCTCAGAAAAAACCCTCGAAAAAAAGGGCTGGTGGAGAGGCTTAAGGTGTAGGCCCAGAGTTCAAGCCTCAATACTGAAAAAAAAATTACATAATCATAGTGCAACATTTAGAGAAGGTAATTTCAATTTGAATTTTCCTCTCATATATTATACTAGCAAGAAAGCATGTCTAATTTCACCAAATTTTCATATTCTAAAAGGTTGGGTTTGAGTTTAAGTTTTAAAATGTCACCTTTTGGGAGAAGGGGATTTCAGGCTTATAATAGAACATTTACTGAAGTGGTTTCCAAACCAGACTTGTAGGAGTTTTATATGAATACAGAATTCAAGGGTTCATTCTGAATTTCCTGAAGCAGTTTTTGCAATGAGAGTTTCACGACTGTATGATTCCTAAGGTGACTGCTCATCAGAACCACTAGAGAAGCTCTTCAACTAATAATGAAATAACCACTTGCCCTATCAATCTCACTATGATCAGACCTCTGTGAATTTCCACATCCACATCCCAAAGTATTTGTATATCAGTTTAAAAAATATTGTTGTAGGGCTGGAGAAGTAGTTTAGTGACAGAGTGGCAGAGACTCTGGTTTGATCCCTAGCACTGCAAGAAAATAAAAACACTGCTTACACTGATCAACTTGGTTTTGAAGATGTTAATATAAAACTTTTTTTTAATCAAGGAAAGAAATAATATGCATGCATAAGATAAGAAAAAATAAATAAATGACTTACACACATTTTCTATCCTTCTAATTCACCTGAAATGTATCTCTTCCAATCCTTGCTACTTTCTTTCCAGTCTCTACAATGGAAAATTTCCTTTTCTTTCAAGGTTATCCTCAAAACTAGAATTTCAACTTTCCTGATTTCTCTAATATATAGCCCTCTGGTGAAAGTCCTTCTTTCAATTCTTTCTAAGCCTTGATTATCACTTACTTCACCTTCCTTATATTTTAGTCATATAAAAATTTTTCATTTTATTCCTGATTACATTCTTTTTTCCCCCACAACTTTCTATGCTTTGATGAAATTAATCATTGTATGTCTTAATAGATAGCAAAGAACTTCCTAAAGATGAGCATTTTAAGCTGCCTAAAAAGAAAGAGAGCAAGACAGTTTATTTAAAAAAAAAAAAGAATAAAAACTTTCTAAATTGCTACCACTATGCTATTGTCTTGTGCAAACCAATTACCACTCACTCACACTCCCTTTGGATTTTCTCAACCAGAGTAGGGTAGTAATCACTCCTGGGTTTCAACATGTTTATAGTGCCTACAATATCCCCCCTCCAAAAAAAAAAGTATGAAAAGTACTAAAAATGAATGTGATAAAAATCTGAACTTTGTTAGATTTTCTATACTTTTTTTACTTTAAATTACTTATGGACAGGTGAGCCCACCATACTGAGTTTATGCTTTGGGCCTGTAAATCATCTCTAATTATGAATATATGAGTCAGTGCTCTAAATTAGTTTGCATACCAAGTTTACAGCCATTGAAATATTATTTAACCTGATGGGAAAATAACATTCCATGTGGTATTTCACTCTAAAATGAAAAACTGGCTATTTATTGATAAAATAAACTATATTGTTCTGTAATTAAAAAATTATCAGTAACTGTCTCTTACAATCCTAGGAACAGCAACCAAATTCTGGGAGCTCTGTAGTTCTGATGAAATTAAAAAGGTTGTGTGATAAATGTGGAGTCCTTAGAATTCTACTGCCATTCCCCACCTGCACTATTTAAGGTAATTAATTCTTTCTATCACTTTAAAATCTATAGGTACTAAGGGTTAAATGACATAAAGTATGAAAACAAAGCAATTAATACATATAATTTTCTGGACTGGTGGAATGGCTCAGTGGTAGAGCAACTGTCTTACAAGTGCAAGGCACTGAGTTTAATCAATCAATAAAAAATTTTAAATACCACACCACAACTCCTCCAACCTGTAAACAAAGACCCAGAGTTGTTCCTGAAATAATAAAATCTTACTTCAGATTGAGAAACATAAACTCTTCTGGGCATTATATGAGCTCTGCAGGTTATTCCCTTTGCTTCTACTGAGTGGTTTTTCCCCCAGCTGGGGGCACTTTTTCACACAATGTTGATCAGGACCCAGTGGCAGGTTAAAAGTTCCCAGTGCCACTCTCTACCCTCTGCTACTCTGCCCTGCTAACTCTAACCATCTCGGCTTCCTGGACTCCAGCTCTATTTCCTCACTTTGGGGAGACCACTAAGTTCTACAGATTCCTTTCCCTGTGCTGCAGTATGGATCCTATCTCCAGATAGGAAGGTGGTAAAATAATAGGGCTTATTTCATTCATTTTCTCTTTTTCAGGGATGACTGTCCTCTGCTGCTTAACATTCACTGAATAAAAATACTGTTGTTTCATGTATTTGTCCTCAGTTATTTCGGGAGGGAGGGTAATTTAGTCTTGTTATTCTATTTTTTTTTATCTTTTACATTTAATAGTCTTTATTTATTTGTTTATTTTAGAACAGTCTTAGATTCACTGGGAAACTGAGTGCAGAGTACAGGAACTTCCCAAAAAATATAACCCTTGCACGCTACACACCTAGCTTTGCCTGCTATCAATATTCCCCACCAGGAATGTAAGCTAGAACACCCTCTTTGGAAAACAATATGGAGGTTTCTTAAAAAAAAAAAAAAACAACTAAACATAGATCTGCCATGCAATTCAGATTATTCCAAAGGCACCTGCATCCCCATGTTTATTGCAGCACTATTCATAATAGCCAAGTGATTCAAACAGCCAAGATGCCCCACTACTGACAAATGAATTAAGAAAATGTGGCATTTATATACAATGGAATTTTACTAAGCCACAAAGAAAAATGAAATTTTGTCATTTGCAAGTAAATAGATGGAACTGGAGAACATCATCTTAAGTGAAGTTAGCCAGGCCAAAATTCCCATGTTCTCCCTCATATGTGGATTACAGACCTAAAACAAATGCATTAATATTATTGGACATGGGTCACACACTAAGGGGAGAACACATACAGGAAGAATACAGAAAGGGAAGAAAACCTAAAACTTGAAAGTCATTGATGTACCTACTGTAGAAGAGTGAATATAGTAATCTTAAACTGACAGAGGTCACTATGGGAAGGGGACTAGGAAGTAGTGAAGAGATCTGGTAGAGATGAACCAATGCGGGTTGTAATACACATGTGCATGAAAGCAATGCTAGGAATCTCTCTGTATAGCTATCCTTATCTCAAACTAGCTAAAATGATATATCTTTCATATTATCTCTTATGTTTTCTCTTCAACAAAATTGGAGAAGTAGCCCAAACAATGTATACACAGATGAATAAATGTATAAACAATAAAAAAAAGGAAAAAAATATTCCACACCAGAATAGTGCATTTGTCACAATCATGAATGTACAATGATATTTAAGTATCACCCAAAGTTCAGTTTATGTGTGGGTTCATTGTTGATGTTGTATAGTCAATGGGTTTTGCCAAGTGTGTAATGTCGTGGATCTCTCACACAGAGTCGTTTCACTTTCCTAAAAACCCTCTGGGTCTGCCTGTTCATTCTCCTATCCTTCTAACACCTGACATGCATTGATTTTTTTATTTATTTTTTGCTGGTTCCATAGTTATTTCTTTTTCTTCTTCTTTTTTTCTGTTGGTGGTACTAGGTTTTGAACTCAGGATCTCACACTTGCTAGGCAGGCACTATACCACTAGAGCCATTCCACCAGCTCCTGAGTTTTGTCTTTATATTCAATTATTCTAGCTTCTTCAGAACTAGAAAATCAGTTTATTTCATCTTGTATTTCTTTGCTTTTACGCTGATAATCTTGATCCCTAATGTCCTTTACATAATTATATATTTTGTTCATGTATATACATTTCAAAATTATATACTGGTAGTACTCCTAACATGCAACTATTGAGTGCAGTTTAAAATATGCTACAGTTTTCTTTGCCATTTAGATCTTACTAGACACAGACAAAGCAATGATTTCAAGTCACTTAAAATAATTTTTTCAGCTGTGTTTATTGACCAATTTGATATACAGTTAGGAAATTTGTTTCCTTTTCTTTCTTTTTTGTTACTTCTGATTTAACCTTTTATGTACAAAACAAAAAGTGTACATGGTACTAAAGCCCAAAGAACACACACAGATGTTACTTACTTACTTGTTCCCTCTTTTCTAAGTTTTCTCTCAAATGTTGAGGGTAATTCTCAAACTTTCTCCCAAACTCTGAGGGTAACCAGTTTTATAATTTTTTGTTTATCATTCCATTGTTTCTGTGTGTGTATATGTGTTTCACACAAAAATGTGCAATGACTATCACACTGTAATAAAATACAGTTCTTCCTCATTCCATTTTGCCATGTATACAGTAGCATAATTTATTCCATCATTCCTCCATTAGGGTTATTTATGCTTTTTGTAACTACTGCTACAAACATTGGCACAATGAATAAGTTGTACAAATGCCACTTACTATATTTGAAAACTATCTTTAGAATAAGTTTTCAAAGTAGAATGCCTGAGCCAGTGAGTACATATGTAATTTTGTTAAGATAGTGCCAGATTCCTGTTCACTAGCAAGGCAAGTATGCTTGTTTTCACTCAGTCTTGCCAACAAAATATGCTGACAATATTTGGGACTTTTGCCAATCTGATAGAGGTATCTCAATGTAGTCTTAACTTGCATTTCTTTTATGAGCAAGATTGAGTATATTTTCGTATGTTCAAAGGTCATTTTTTTTTGAAAAGTAGCTGTTAATAGCTTTCTTTTGGTAGTTGGCTCTTTTTTCTTTTTAATTTCCTTCAAATTGTGAACCATCATAGAGAAAGAATCAATATTGGCCCTGTCTGTGATATGATTTGTAAATATTATTTCTCAGTTTACCATTTATATTTTGACATCATTAAGGTTTTATTTTCAACCCCAAGTTTTTATCTAAATTACATCAAATTTATTTGCTTTCTTTCATCACTCCTGGATCCTAAACCATAATTAAAAAGTATTCCCACTTTCAGGTTATAAAGATTTTAGACCTAATTTTTTTGCCTTTGTACCTCTGATACATTTTTAAATTAAGTGTCAGATTGGCAGTTTACATAATCCTGTGTTCATTTCATTTCTGTAATTACTAAATGTTACTCTATGGTTTATTTATTTGAAGCACTATGGTCAAGAAGCAGCATGACAATCTGATTTTTTACTAATAATTAATTGACCCTTTTGCCTGAATGCTCAAAGAACTAATTTTTTCCCGTTCTCTTCCCTTCCCTTCACCCTTCTCCTTCCCTTTTGTCTTTTTTTCAGGACTGGGGATGGAACCTAGGGCATCTTGCATGCTAGGCAAAAGCTCTACCACTTGAACTAAGTCCCCAGAAAGAACTTTTTTTTTAGTCTTCATGATCCAAGAATTTCACTAGAATGATTTTCAGGATGGTGCTGCATCTTCATAATACGTAGGATAACATCTTCTTTTGCTTCAGGGACATGTTGTTGAATCAAATGTTTAGTATTTGCTTAGTTGTAGTTTGATTTTCTTTTTCAGGGACTCCATTATATACATGTTCAATATTCTTTATCTTCTATGTCATTTTTTTTAACTCAAGTCTTTTTCATTAGTTGTCCGTGTTTTCATTCCTCTGTTTATTCTCTATTCCCAGATACTTCTAGATACTTTCCAGGGTATCTATTTGTACTTGCACTCTTCCAGTTTTGAAGAATAAAAATATTTTTTGAATTCTTTTAAGGAATCTGTAAACTATCTTTTCACATTTTCCCATTGTTAGTTATTTTATTTCTGAGCTTAACTTTTGACTGATGGTGTTCTGTCATAGCTTCTATAATTTTAGTACATTTTATATTAAGTTGAAGTTTTCATCTGCTCTATATACTTTTATCATCTGCCAGTATTTTTCCTGAGTTGTCTTCAATTTTCTTAAACATATCTTTTTTATGATACTGGACTACAATTCATTCCTATAATTCACATTAAATAAGAATAGTTTTTGTACTTTCAGAAAAAAAGTTCCATTTTGGCAATGGGCCAGGGTTGCTTTCTGAGCTTCACTGCTTAAGCGCTCCATCTTCCATTTAAAGAGAGGGCCCTTATGAGTACTCTCCTCCATACTTCTGCGAATAACTCCCCAGTTTCTGAATGTTATCTGTCCTTTATTTGGCACTTCACTGATGGGATCTTAACTACACAGCTATTTTCCTCAGGATATATGTCTGTTCTTTTTGTAAGAGTTTTTGTTGGAGACTTAGGATTTAGGATGGTTGTGTTCCTTCTCATCTTCTCAAGGCCTCTATGGTCTTTTTGCTTCTCTCCAAGCTAGAACATTTGGAATCTTCTTGTTTTAACAAGTTATTCTCAAAAGTATTTGCTGGGGTTACTTTGAATGGGGTCATCTTCTTCAGCAGCACAGTATTTCCTTTGTGCATCAGGGCTGTCAGGACCCTTCAAAAACTCTCCTTTGCTTTCTTTCACAACTTCCATGCATCTGCTAAGAATGTTTGGGGCCCTGCTATCATTATGATTTTATACCCATTTTTATTCTGGAGTTGGTAGGAATACTTTATCACCTATTTTTGATGAAAATGGTGTATGTGTGTGTTTCCTTTGCTATTTTAAATGTTTTAATAAATAGATTTGAGAACACACATATACCATGCTGCTTTCAAGATCTCACTCCAACCAATAATCATTTTTTGTTTAATGATGAAAAGCATAAGATGGCATAACTTAATAATATCATATACATTACTTTTTAGTAGTCTTATGAGAATGATTACTTATAAATACGTCAAAAAGAAAAGAAACAGAAAATATTGCTATTTTCTTATAATCACTTACGTTCTTCTTGGCCTTAATCTCTGATCACTATATGGAATCAATGCCACCAACTGGTTTTCTTGTCCTAAAAGTAAAAGAAGTAGATTTAGAAATGTATCAGCATGATTAAAAATAGAGTAGTGCTCCATCATAATTAGGTTTGGAAAGATCACAATACCATCTGGTTTCTATCTCATTCTTTTAATATACTATTATTCAAATCTTTAAAGATTATCCAGCAGAATTTAAGTTCTCAAAAAGATACCGTGTTTTTCATACCTAGATATCCAATAGTGTAAAGGCTGGGCACCAGTGTCTCATGCCTATGATTCTACCTACTACGGAGGTTAAGATCAGGAGGACCACAGTTCGCGGCCAGCCTCAGCAAATAGTTGGAAAGACTCAATCTCCAAAAATTACCAGAGCAAATGGACTGGAGGTGTGGCTCAAAGTGGTAGGTCATCTTTTTTGTAAGAGCGTAGTCCTGAGTTCAACTCCAGTCCCACCAAAAAATAACTAAAAATAATAATATGAAGAATTATGGCTCTATTACCCTTTTATCCACTGAAAAACATCTAAAATGTCCTAGCTTTCAGGTCTGAATCTACCATGCCTTCCTTTAACTCCATTGTCTTCCACTAAGACTTTTATTTGGTTGCTAGCACAAGAAACATATTGCTACCTCCCTTTCCTGAAACCTCTATCACCACAGAGGTTCTTATACTACCCCCCTTGAAGACCAAAAACTACTCTTCTAAATCTCAAGCTTTAAGTGGTCATTGGTTTCATATGAGATCACTCATTAATCTCATGTGGTCCATAATGATACCAACGATCACACTGTATTTCCCTAGTTCTTATTCTCAATCCAACTCGCCAAGATCACGAGTTCAAAACCAACTCTCTTCAGAACCTCAGGATCTTCTTCCTCATGTTCATTCTTGGTTCACAATGTAGTAAACTGAAGAGAACATCTACAAATACCCACCACCATACTGATGAGAGAAGAATTCTGAGATGTCCTAAGTTGAGTTATGGAACAAGGAATGGAGGAAGTAAAGAGATGACAGAAGTTCTTTTTAACCACAGCACCAAACTAAGTAAAAAAACCTTCTCCACATACCTTTCCTCTATGCTCTGATGAAGATTAACTATCAAGGCCCCATTTCATTCTGCTCTTGGAAGCAACCAAATAAGAAACAGGGGAAGAACTTCTCTCTATGGATTGTCCTCCTATCCTAGGACTCTGTCCCACCTGTGTTGCTCTACCCTCTTGCCCTCATTTATAGCCAGTGGAGGTTCAATGTAAATAATTTTATGCTTCTTTTCCCAAAATTTCATTATAAAACACTTTGGACTCTTAGGTTCAGCAGACATTTTTCCTAGACCTATCTAGCCAAGCTGCAGGTAGCTTAAGGAATTTGTCCTGGAACTGGTCTTTTTATCTTTGGTTAATATCAGTAAACACTTCAATAAACCTTTCATTTCAGAGACTTTTTAGTCTCAAAAGTTTGGTTTATAAATATCTACCTACTACTGCTTCTATGTCTACTCTATCTTCTCTCTTATTAGAATATTCTTGTTACACTCCTCTGGACAAGCAGCCCTCTGCACATGTGCATTAGATCTTATCATTCTCTGTAGCCTACTCAAAGACATTGCTCCAATACTTGTCTCATCTCTGCATTACAATTTTCTCTATGAATGACTTTCATCAGCATACAAACATCGATTAGTCATTCCACCTTAACAAAAAAATCCCTCTCCTGACCTCACAACTCTTCCCAACTACCACCTCTCCACTTTCCTCTTCTCTAGAGCAAAACTCCTCAAAGACATGTTCTTCTCTGTACAACCTGTCCTAAGTGTTCATGATCCCAGTCTACATGTGCTCTTTTCTTCTTTTTTGTTAGCATGTATTATTTGTATAAATTCATGGGTTTATTTTTACATTTTCTACACATGCATTTGCAAATACCCTAACTGCTCTTAAAAAGCTCTCTAGCTTTTTTATTACTAAATACAACAGTCAGTTCTCAGCCCTCACATTCCTTGACTTATCAGTAGGACTAACAGTTGATTTTTCCTTCTTCCCTTGTGTACTTTCTTCACTTATCTTTCAGGACACAGGGATTTCCTCTTCCCACTCAAACTGCTCTTTTTTGGGGTCCTGTACAAATTCTTTCTCATGCTACTGACCTTAAAATGATACAGCTTTCCAGAGTTCACTGCTAGGGACTCTTCTTTTTTCTATCCAAACTGACATGCTTAGTGTTCTCATCCAACTACACTTTAAGTATCATCTATATATTGACAACTACAAGCTAGGCCTTGCATTAGAATTCCAGGTGCTTATTATAACTGTCTACTGAAAATATCCACTTTGATATTAAACAGGCATCTTCAAGCATACATGTCTATAAATGAGCTCCTAATCTTTCTCCTGACACAACTCACATCTTTTCTGGGTTGGGGGCATTGCTCAAGTGGTAGACTGCCTGCCTAGCAAATATTAGACCCCGAGTTCAAACACCAGTATTGCCAACAAAAAAACCTAACCCCCCCAAAACAAAACCCCAAACAACAACTAAAGAGAAAAACCATTTTCTTCATTTTAGTAAACTGCTACTTCATTCTTTCAGTTCCTCAGACGGAAAACAAATAAAACAAATGAACAGACTTAAAACAAACACTGGAGCCATCTTTGGCTTTCTATTTTCCACAATCCACATCCAGGCTGACAAAAAAAGCCTACTGGCATACCTCAAAATCACAACTAGCCTGCCACATCTGTAGTTGTTCCCCACCCCCCAAGACTGATGCAATAATTTCTTCAACTACCGTAATTCTTTTATCCTCAAATAGCTATTATCCCTGCAAAGATAAAACCATCACATTTAACAGTCAATGCAATGTAAACTTCCCCACCTCTAACCCAAGGCATTTCTCAGAGAAATACCTTCTACTGTTTCTTCATCCTTCCTTTAGGGTCACTCCAGGGTCACATATCAACTTTTACCAAGCAGAGAATGAGAACAGCACAAGGTGCCATTATTGTTTCTACTTACTACCACTGTGACTAAAGTAGCCTAGAAACAGCACATAGGGATTATTTCCTTCTGACTGCCCCTGTGGCATACCAAAAATTGAATTTTTTTTCCTACTCAGCACATCTTTACATACTATGGAATTCCTTTTAGAAATAACTAATTAGGTCCTGAACAACTTATTATAATTTACAAAATGAGTTACAAATGTTAGATCACCAAATTACTTAAATTGTTTCTAATAGCCAGTATGGCAAAGTGACTGTGATATGGCCTCTAAAGATGTCAAAAAGAACTAAAAATTTCCAACCAAACTTTGGTGCATATCAGCTATAACAGCAGACAGGAAAGAAAAAAATGCTGTATGCAGTGAAGTCATTTTCATCACTACTTTAGGAAACATGTTTGTTTTTGTATCTCCTCTTGACTGAAGTAACTGATGTGAAGTTTTAACTTCAAGAGTCTTAAAATAGAGAGCTTCTTAAACCCATAGGCTTTATATTACTTGGGCAAATGCATGGAATCATTTATTAAAGGAGAAACAATGCAGTAACACATACCCCTAGGGATTCTTCCTGTGCCTTGACAGGTGGGGCAGGTGACACTGTCTCTTCCTGTAAATTCCACATACGGAAACTGAGAGACATCCCCATTTCTTCCATCTTCATTGTGGACTTCACTGTTCACCAATCCATTCCTCATATTGTCAGTCGATGTGACTCCATCGTAAGCATCTTCTTTATTTGGATGCAAAGGCAAATGAGAAAGAGACTTTCCCATGTCTAATGAAAAAAAAAATTCTTATAAACTTCATGGAAAAAAGTATAACTCAAATTCTGTGGTTGATTTATATTAATCTAATCAATTTAGAAGAAACGCAAGTGTTCAAAATACTTCTGGAATTAGAATTATATGTAACCAAAATAACATCTGAAACAAGGGAGATTTCAGTAGGTTCCAGAGGTGTTCTTCTAACAAAATATTAAGAAATGATATCCCATCAGACTTGTAATGAGAATGGGTTCTGAAATGCTAAATATTTGTCAAAAGTCTATACCTTCTGAGAGGATTCTCTAAAAAGAAACAGTTACTTCATTTTTCTTAGAATAAATAAAAAGCAAAGATACATTCTACCTTTAAGGTGCTTGACACTAAATAGAAAAGCTGCTTTGGAAAGAGTACAACTAGGTATTATGTGTTTCACCAGGTAATTTCAAAGTACTATTTTTCACTCATTTAAAACTCACACCTTTGTGATAAATCTTTACTTCTATCCTTAAAGTTCTTACTTCAAACATTTAAACATTTGCAAGAAAAAAAATCCACAAGAACTCCAAATGATGTAGACTTTTCTTTCACTAGTTGGCAGTTAACACTATGAAGTTAATATTCTAAAATATTAAATATAATTTACCACTACAAAGCAGTCAAATTTTTAGAATAACTATCAAAATAACATCAGGGCATAAATTAAATGTAATTTTAAAAGCCAAGTAAGAATGTATTTTTGTATCTATACAAAAACAATCTCTACAGATAGGTAGTACAGTAACATTGCAATTAAGGTCATACAATTTCAAGGCTGAAAAGAACTTAAAAAGTCATAAAATACAACCTGCTGATATTCTGAGGAAAAAAAAACTAGTAAATCATAATATAAAATTAAGGTAATTCCACCCATCTTAAACTTGAGCATATTTCATATTGATCAATTTCTAAATATAAATAATTATAGACATTCATACAGATATTTTTTAAAATTCTCATTTATTTGAATAAGGAAAACTGACACTTAACAATTTGAGTCATTTCATACTATGAGAAAAATTTGCTTTTTAAAATGGGCAGTCACTGAAACATAATGTAAGCAGCAGGATTAAAAACCTACACCCTTGGTGTGCAACTTAAAATTGTATAAGGAGGAAAAGAATTTTCACTATTTAAAAAAATGTTTGTATACACTCTCTACCGCCATATCTTAATTTGGCTCAGTGGCATTAAATGTGAGCCAAACCAACTTGCCAGCCACAGGTGGTTCAGGGGTGAATGTTGATCATCACTGTCCCCACACTCTGTGACTTTGTAGTCTTTGCAGAAGAACACTAGATAAACGATAAATGGAATTAGTGGCCTCAGAAGCAAGGGAATCCTCAGGGATTCCCTTTTAGGGTTCTTGGACAACACAGCAGGAGTGGAAGAAGCTTCCCACTGGAAGGCCTCAGGGGAAGACTCACAAGACAAAGCCAAGTACCCCTGTCCAAACCTGCTTTCTCTTCTGACCTACAGCAACCTTGACTGATAACTTAGACAAACCCCAGACTTTGACAGATAATGGCAATCTCTGCCTTTCCTACGAGGTATTCCTAAGAACACTGACAAGTTTATTCACTGCTATTTTAGGAGACTTATGGTAGGAAATAGTTCTAGACCCCTTTCCTCCTCCTTGTGCTCAATGTTTTATATCGCCGTCTCGTAATTTACTGAAAAAATCAACATGGTTCTCAAATTGTCTGGAGAGGGGGGAACAAGGAAACTGCAGTCATCCCATTAAAATGGGTCAGGATCCTTCTGTACAGGCACTGGTGATAGTTCTGAAAGGGCCTGGAATGAAGGAAAGTAGCAACGCCTTTCAAAAACGATCTCTAAATAAAACCCAGCGCAGTGCAGTCTGCTCCATAAAGGTTAACATGACGATCGAAGTCGCCATACCAAAAAAAAAAAAAAAAAATTCAACAACAGTAAGACCCAGGGCCACCTAGCCGCCGAGTGTGGGGACCTGGAACGACCCCGAGCTCCTGGGCAGGTGCAGTAAGAGGAGGTGACCGACACCTCCCCCGCGAGCCCGCCATGCGAGGGCCCAGCTCCCCGGCGGCCTCCCCTCCTCCACTTTCTCGGCAGGCCCGGCTCCGGCCCAGGTCCCCGGGCCGCTCGGCCCCCTCTGCAAGGGGACCCGGGCTGCGCGTCCGGGGTCGCTCACCGGCATGCGGGGCGCTGCGCAGTCCCGGGCTGCTTCGGCGCGGACAGGCCCGAGGACGGGGTCGCGGAGTCCGCAGTCCCGGGTGCCGGGGTTGGAGCGCCGGCCTGGAGCGCAGGGCAGCCGCGGAGTTGGGAGGAGGAGGGGCGAGCATCAGCTGAGCCCGGGACGCTGCTGCAACCTGCGCCCGCGCC
The DNA here is from genome assembly GCF_047511655.1 of Castor canadensis. NCBI lineage: Eukaryota > Metazoa > Chordata > Mammalia > Rodentia > Castoridae > Castor > Castor canadensis. Next base: position 40,711,548 of record NC_133387.1, read on the forward strand.
TGCGCACAGCGGCCGGGCGGGAGCCTGCCTCCCCTCCCCCACGCGCACCCAGAAGAGCACCTGCGGCTCGACGGGAGCTCCCCGGGTCATCCCACCGTCGTGGACGTCTCCGGGCTTCAGAGTTTGGCTGCCCTACTTCTGCATGGCTTAAGAATGGTCCCTCCTGTCTTTCCCAGATTAGGCCATTTCATCTGCAAAAGGGGAAAGATGTGCGCTACCTGAATGAGCTTTCAGCAGAGCAGCCTCCTTCCTCTCTCACCTTTAAGAGGTCACAGACCCTCCTCTGGTCCCTGGGAGTAGGTCGCCTCTTCTCTGGTAGTCAAAAAGTCGTATTTTAATCCAGAAACGCTTGCCCGCTCCGAGGAAACTGCAAGCGGGGACCCTGGTTTTGTTTTGTTTAGTTAACTCAATGGTCAGTTACAGGAATGCAAGAGGAGAGTCCCTGTACTTTTGAGTTGGGGTTGTGCTCTCCAATGTCTCCAAGCCTAGGTGATCTCATTTAGAAAATGAGAATAACAATGGAATTGTTTTGAAGGTCGTGTGAGATACTTTCCTGTGAAGGCCAGCTGGACTCTGTCTGTTAATAAATGGTAGCCATTGTTACCATCTTAGTCACAAATATACCCTAACCTAGGAAAAAAGTGGTAGTAATTTCTGTGTTCTGACAGGACCTGTGTGCTTGGTTAACTTAATACAAAGACAGGTAAGAGTAAGAAATTAAACTCAAAACAGTATACACTTTAATATTTAAAATGGTTATATTCACATATGAAATATTCTTATATAATGTTGGTGAAAATATAAACTTGCAAGTTTTCATCAGGCAGGCAATATGTATCAAGACTATTAAAAATGTTTGCATTCTTGGCACAGCAATACCATTCCACTCTTTGGAATTTATTCTAAATCTAATGAGAAGTCAAAAAATTAGTGTACAGTGTGTGTTCACTCAAAGGAAACTATCCAACAATGATGACATTGAATAAACATGGTACTTTTCAACTCATATTTTCCAAAATGAGGGGGCAGTGGTGCCCTCCACTAAAAAGTCAATAGGTTGATTATAATAAAACAGAATGGTGGGGGAGAAGGGACAGTTTCCATATTTATTCTGTCATTCTACCTAAGACCTTTCCTTACAACTACTAGGTTACTTAAGTTAGGAAATATCCATGCAATGAGTTCTTATGAAACAAGTAAACCAGCATTATAAAGAAGGAGAGTGATAATAATATAATATTCAAAAAATCACTATGTACCAGACAGAATATGTACTGGTATGATACAATGTAATGCATATTCACATTTATAACATATAGACAGAAATTTATATATTGCCTTCAGATGAAAAAAATGTAAAGTCACATTTTTTTCTTTATTGTATATGTTGTCAAATTAACAAATGTTTCTGTAATTTACCATGTATATTTTTCAGTGAAAAGTAACTTTAAAAGTTCCTAACAGTACTTGGCCAGTATTCTCTTGATTAATCTTATGATTTCACTTTGACCATGTTTTCCATACAACACAGTCCTTATCCAAGTTATTGGAATTCACATAGTAGTGAATCCTTCCATAAGAAAATTCCTGTGACAGTTTAGTGGCATTGTTGGGAGCCAGTTTGCTGGAGGATGAGCCAATTCTGAAAGAGATATACAAAGTCTGTTGAATGGTGGGCAAAATACTTGTTCTTTATTATATCTGTTTTTTAATCATCTAAAGATGAGAAAGCAATAAAACCTATCTCTAAGGGTTGTTTCTAAGAGCTGACACCTACAGGGTACTCAATAAACATTAGATATTATTATGACAAAATTTTGTCCATAGACAAGATATTAAAGATAGATAGGTATGTGAAAGCTTGGTGCATTTGCTCCTTTACTCTCATTTTTCATCAGTAAACCACATCTTGAAAGGAAAATTTTGTGAAATGTGTCCAGTGATTTGACCAGCAATGATTTCCTGAGTTCTGAGATCAATACCAGTCTATGTGCTATTGTATTAAGGGCAGTGATTTTAGCGGTTCAAGGTAACTTTGAATAGAAGACCATTCTTCCTCAATAATTTCTGGTTAGAAAAGCACTGATGCTGAAGTTAAGTGATTGTTCCATGATAAATTAAATCTTGAAAACTTGCCTCTTTCCAGTTCTTTCTGTGATCTCTTTTGATAGTAAATCACTCAAACCCTAATAGCAGTCAGCTGTATTACAAAATGACTTTCTTGGAAATTTGCTGTTAAAAATTATAAGCAGACAATTTGTATGCTCTCTTAATTATTCTGATTATTATGTTTTCTTAATTATTTTTAGTATACAGTTTGTCAGATACTAAATGTAAGTCCTTCACAATCCACCTCCTTTCACTTTCAGGTTGGTTAGCCCATGTCAGAAAACTGGGATTTAAATGACTGAAGTTTGTCTATCTGGATTTCAAGAATAGCTCCTCGTGACATAGCAAAACCATCAATTCCTGTAGCCTTTTGGCCTAAATTCACTGGTGGTAAACTCCTAGTTTTATTGACAAAACTTTGTCATTTCCACTCTTTTAAATGCTCTGGCTCAGCTTAAATTCTGCAAATAACTCATCTCTGTGAACATCTTGCTATGTCTGTGAACTCCTCTTTGAGGCAGGATCTGTACCTTTCCAGTCTCATCCAAGTTGCTTCGTGCCTACATGTGGCTAATCTCTCTCCTTGTCTTAAAATTTCCTTTCCTAAAGATGAATTTAAAACTAATTAGTGGCTTTAAATTCATTTTCATCTTTTATAGACCCTTCATCACAATCAGTTTCTGATGAGACTAACTTTAAGGGTTTGATGTTTACTGTGAATTTATTATACCATACATGGTTGAAGTGTTTTATATCATCTCATTTACTTTTCATAAAATGCTACGGATTAGATTTTATTATTATCTCATAAGTTTTTTTTTTAATAGAGAATTCAAGATAATATAGTTTGCCTGTGGCCACACTAGCAAATGGTAGAACCAGAACTCAGCTATTCTGATAGCAGTAGTCGCTGTACCATGAATATCTGTTTTTAATTGGTGATGATAGATTTTTTTTTCTGCAAAGGGATTAAACTATATGACCACTAAGAGGTGTGTAACAGTATGAAGTTAAATGTTAAACTTTCTGTTACATCATGTGAGAGAAATACAGTTGTTAGAGAACTTCAAGGAAGAGAACAGTGAAGGTGGCAAGGATAAGCAAATGTGCTCACAGGTGGTTCTTTTTTTTCCAGATACTTTTTCACAATTTCAAAGTTCTTACTATTCTTTATACTTTTAAATCTTACCCCAATATTCCACAAATGATAAAACTACAGTTTTTTTTAAGAGATAATAGGATTTTTCAAATTAGAATATATTCAAAATATATTCCAAACAGTGTATGTTAAATTATTTTTTAAGTCCCAGATCTCTTTTACAGTAAACCACATTTTAGAAGGAAAAAGAGTTCTGGGCTCTCAAAATTTGTATGCATTTCTAAAGGGTTATTCCCCTGAAGTTGTCATGGAGACCACGTTAAAAGCCATAGCTGGGGGAGATGGCACAAGCCATGTATATACATGTAAGTAAATGTAAAAATGATAAAATAAAAGGAGAAAAAAGTAAAAAAATAAAAACCATAGCTATAAAAAGCCAAGGATTAATGTGTCAAGGATCTGAATCAAAGAGCCAAGTAGATTAAAAAGTTATATCTAGAACTCAATCATTATTACAACAATGTAATTTTTGCTACTCATTATTTCTCCTCATTTTGAACAGTGGCACTAAAGGAAATAATGATGAATTAGAGTACAGAAGAGTCATACCGTACTGACTACCAGGTCATCCCATATTTCTCTTTAAAAATCTTCCTCTTTTTTGTAGTTTTTCCATTTCTTCTCTTTAAATAATATTATAATTATTTAAATTTCAGTTTAATATTTGAGAGAATAAAGCAGGACAGAGGTTGGACATCCTCAATTCTGGCTTATAGTTTCATCAAAGTTGCCTCTTTACTCACCAATGTTAGGAATGGTGGAAAGAGCTCCAAATGGTATAAACTTTGTCTGGATTATTATTTTTTAAATGTCAGCACTCCAATGATATAAGAGCTTTCCTAAATATAATAAAATAAGTTTAGATCAGTTAATTTAAACCAATTAAAATTTAAGTCTCAAGGGAGCTTCTATATAGAGTATAAAGAGAGATCTTACCATGTTTATCCTCCTATCCCCTAAACTCACAACAATGTTTTAAAACATCTACTTAATGCCTCTAATAAAATAAATTTGTTCTTTTGCATTAAATATTAAATCTAAAATTGGAATTGGAAGTAAGAAACTTACAATATCTGAGTAGATATATTCCCTGTGTATACATAATTGCCCAATGTGTATTTCTAATAGATTATTACCAAAAGCTTGTGAATAATAAAAAGTAATTTAAGCTCAACAAAGGAAGCTACTTGAAACTGAGTATCAGATGGTACTCTTTATAAAGTTCAATGTTTGTTTTCTGCCCGGAGTCATATTGTAGCTGTCCTCCTCATCCTGAGGCAGTTCTTGCTCCCCAGTGAGTTATTCCTCACTGCTTTTTAGTGAGTCAAGCCCAGATTCCCCTTTCGCAAGAAGCTGATCATGAAAACCGAAAATTCTTTTTATGCAGGCCAGTTTGGCCTTTGTCTCGACTTCTCTCTTATAACCCTAGCCCAATAACTTCTCTTTATTTAACCAAATCTCCATTGATATTTGTTCTCCAAAACATTACTCTCCTTCCAACACTGTAGAATGCAGTGACATCTGTTATTAAAAATTGGGAATTTTTATTTTTCCTCTGTTCACAATAGAATAATTAGAATGTAAATACTAACCTATGAGTAAAGAAAATCTTCCACTGAAATGTCAATTTTTAGGTCAGGTAGTAGACAAAAATGTCATTCTATATACCAGTGCTGTCCAAAAAATATATAACTTGCTGACAAATGCAAGCCATATAAGTAATTTTAATTATTCTAATAACCATGTTAGAAAAAGTAAAAATAGGGTGAAACTAATATTAATAATGCAAAGTGTCCATGGTATTATAATTCTAGCACATAGTCAATATAAAAATTATTTTTAAAATATTATATTATTTCTTCCTTTATATTGCTTAAAATTTAGTGAGATTGTGAGGTAAAGTCATAAATCAATGTAAGATAAGTGAATGAGGGAATTATGTAGAGAAGAATGCTAGCTCACTGTAACTAAAAAAGTCATGAAGATTCCTTTGAAAAGCTGAAGAATGGTTAGGGGAATTTTATTATTTATTTACAGCTTATTGAGGTGAAATTGGCATATCACAAACTGTATATGTTTAAAGTATAGGGCTTGACAAGAGCATATACTATTCTTGTGAAACCATAGCCATGGTCAAAATAATGAATTTACTTACCCTCACAAAAATTTCCTTGTGTCCATGGTGATCCTGCCCCTTTGCCAGTTCTCCACTGATTTACTTTCTGCTGTTTTATATTAGCTTATATCTTCTAGAATTTTATATGGAATCAAGCACTATGTACTCTTAACCTGGATTCTTTCATTCAGTCTGCATACTTTCAGATTCATCTATCTTGTATGACTTAAGGCTAATTATTATGGTTATATCTACATTACAAAAGGAATACTCCGGAATCATGGCTAAAAATTAATAAGAGGTGGAATGAGAGGGAAATTGGAGGTTGAGAGACCAGGTAAGAAGTGTGACAAAGATCTAGGGTAAAATAAGTGCTACCTGAGGACAGAGAAGGTAAACACTCTACTAGAAATAACGGAGACAGAATCAGCAAGATTAGGTTATCACTGAACATTTTCTGAGAAACTGTGAAAGAAGTTAAGAAAGAAACTTCTCCAAGCTTGAGCCACACCAGTGATATAACTGAAGAGCAGAGGTGCATACTCTGAAGTTTCATCATTTGTTTTATGTACTTTGTTCCTAGACAGTCCAGTGGGGTGAGATCAATAGATGGCCAATAGACCAAGACAAGCAGTAGATTAGTAATACCCAGTGGACAATTAAGGAAGTAGAGAAAGCACACTATACTTAAAATGTATCCCCATATGTTTTGCAAACTGAAGATTATTTAGGATTCAGTAATTCTAAATAATTTTGAAGTGTTCTTTCCAGGACAGTAACATATATTCTCCTAGGATCACCATCTTAATACCTCTTTGATTGCTATTTTAAGAATATGTGGTCTGTTGGTCTTTTGTTACTGTGAAAAAATACCTGAGGAAAACAATTTAAAGAAGGAAAGATTATTTGGCTCACGGTTTCATTCTGCAGTCTCTCGGTCCCATTGCTTTGGGCCGAGATAAGGCTGAAACTTCATAGAGGGAAGAACGTGGCAGAGCACAGTTGCTCACCTTATGGTTGCTAGAAAGAGAGAGAGGGGAAAAAGAGAAAGAGAGAAAGACACTGTTGGGAACCAGTTGTAACTTTCAAGGGCACCTCCCAGCCCTATTTTCTCCAAGTAGAGCCCATCTCCTCAAGTTTCCATCACCTCCCAAAATCATGCCACCAGCTAGGGACAAAGTCTCCAACACATGAACCTGTGGAGGACATTTCCTATTCAAACCATAACATGTATTAAATCAGATAGAATAACAATCTCAGATGAAAAACACTGGGGTTACAATAATTGAGTTACTAAGTTACAGGGTTACATCCTGGAAACCGTGTCATTAGATGATTTTGTCATTGTGTGAACATTTTGGCATGTACTTACACAAACCTAGAAGGCATAGCCTACTGCACACCTATGTTTTGTGTAATATCCTATTGCTCCTAGGCCAGAAACCTGTAGAGCAAGTCATGGTACTGGATGCAATAAGCAATTATAACACAATAACTGGCATTTGTGTATGCAAATATATCTAAACATAGAAACAATACAGTAAAAATATTAGGCAATAAGAATGTCTCTTCTGTGTTTTAATCTTATGGGACCACTCTCATATTTATGTTTCTTGTTGACTGAAACATTGTTAAGTGGTGATAAATTGTATTCAGTTGAACTTGAGGGAGAGGGAAAGGGAACTGACATGTTTTTGTGTTTTTCCCAGTTGGTCAGACACCTGGGAATATCTGAGCAGTTAGAGATGTCTGAGAGGTTAGAGAATGATAGGCAAGTTTTATGTTTCATCTGGGCAATTGGTCAAATCCAAAAGTTCAGCACAGTTTGGGAAAGTGCTTTCAGTTTCCAGATTTACACAAGATTGTTACTATTAAAGGAACAAATGGTGCCAGGAAGAGGCAATCTTTAAAAGAGAATCAGAAACCCTGAGTAAAGAGGCTACGATAATGAAGGATAAAAATCTAGGCAAAATGTCTGAGCAATACACCTGAGGTAGGAACCAATCTGAGAATGGAGTATAATAATGAAACAATGCCCTTTAATTGTACATTTCCCACTCAAGATCAGAATTGTTCTCTAAGTACAGAGAATCTCAACTGTACAGAGAAAGAGGAGACATGGAAGAGAAACAAGGGCAGCCATAACAGCCACAAGGAGATCAAGTAGTTTTTCACTGCATGAATAGAAGTGATAACTATGAGCAAAGTGTTTACTGGAAAAAGAAGTATTTTCACTCTTTTTTTCTAAGTGATCTTATCTGCAGAAAAGAGAATTGGGTCAAGAAATCCTTAAGGTATTCTGACACTGTTACAAGACAAGAAAAACACAGAGTCTAATCAAGATTTCTAAGTACAAGAGACTTGCTCTACTTACAGCCAGCACAAACTAGAGATATTTTTTTAAATTCAGTTTGTTTGTTTGTTTTTTTAAAAACTTATCAGAAAATTGAGGACACAAACTTAAATCTAAAAGTAACAAGAACTTCCCTGGAGTGAAGAGAAGAGATTTTATAGCTGCTTTGATCTCTTACAAAACAGTGGGAGGAGGAGGAAAGCACCATAAACAGGAGCAAAGGGAAACTGTCAATGCTTATTGGTTGTGTGGGGGCTAGAATTACAAAGGATAGTATCATGGAGCTACAGTCATAGTGTAGCCACCGTCCAGCTCTTCCCAAAGGCTTGCAGGAAGTGCTCAAGTGTCTTATGTTAAAGGCAGCATGTAGGGCACATTGAGCACAATCACACTGCAGAGCCCAGGCCTTCACTGAACTGTAGCAGCAGCTCTCTAAAGGCTGGAGGAAGGGCAGCAGATGGAAAGAATTCTGTTGAGGCACAGAAAGATAGGTAACGAACAAAATGAAGACTACACCATGGACATAAGGAAACTGGGCTTTTGAGCTAAGAAACTATCAAAGATTGGAAGGAACTCTAAGGTAAAAAGTTATCTCCAAAGTTTTTCTAGTGCTAAAAATCCGATCACATTTGAAGAGAATGGTGAAATGAATCTGTCTTCAACAAAACCAAGACTCAGCAAATGTAAAGATTTGATTAACTCAGCATTCAAAACCAGAAGCCCGAAAGGAAAAGTGACAAGCTATTTTTAAAGAAATACATATATTTTAAAGAAACATATTGTTTATTGTGCTTTTGTGTATAGTATTTAGCAGATAAAATTTTTTGACACTTGTGAAGGAGCAAGAATATGAGCCAGTGTCAAAACAGACAATTAAGGCAATCATAGATAGGGCCTGAACTTGGAATTATATAATAGCCTTTAAATTCATTTTGATACATGTCTTATAGAATCCATACAAGAAGTGGAAAACATACACAAATAGAGGATATTTTAGCAAATACATGAGAACTGTTAAAAAAAATGTGCTTTTTTTTCTTGTCTTGTGACAAGACCATGAGGTCCCTCTCAGATCTCATTGTCCTCTTCAGAGTATCTTTAGCCTTTCCCCACTTCCAAGACTCAATAAAATAATTTGACCTCAAAAACCTAAATGAAAAATAAAGGCAATTGGAAGGCTTAATGTAAATGGCATACTCAAAGCCTTGGGTTTAATGTCCTAGCAACACACACACACACACACACACACACAAGCAAATGAAAATGTTAGAAATAAATTATTAAACATGAAAATCTCACTTGATAGGACTACAGCAAATTGGACTCAATAGAGAAAGAAATCTGTAAACCAGAAACTAGACAATATTTGTTGTGCAAGCTGAATATAAAGAGCAAAAACAGATAAATGAGAACGCTGTCACTTTCTACAACATGGATGAGACTGGAGGACATTAAGTGACATGAGCCAAGAATAAAAAGACAAATGCCACATGACCTCACTCATATGAGGAATCTATAAAAGTTCATCTCATAAAGGTGAGAGAAGCACAGTAGTTACCAAATGTTTGGAAAAGTGGGGGGAGGATGAGGAGAGGTTGGCTAATGATTACGACGTTAGAGTTTGATTGGAGAAATAAGTTCTGATATTCCATTGCAAGTGCAGTGAGCGTAGTTAACAATAATACAGTATATATTTCAAAATGCCTAGAAGAAAGCATCTTGAATATTTGCACTACAAGTGATAAATGTGTAAGATGATGGATATATTAGTTATCCTGATTTAATCATTAAATAATGGTTGCCTAAACTAATTGAGCTGAATCCTTAAGATCTACAGTTTATTACATATAAATTATACAATGTCTTGAAACATTACATCATACCCCATAAGTATGTACAATTATTTTGAGTAAATCAAATAAAAATAAGAAAACCATATAAGTACAAAAAAGACTTGTATGGAATATTCATAGCAGCCTTAAACTTCCTTATTAGCAGGGACAAAATCCCACCAAATACCCATGAACAGAATAAATGAAGTAGTATACATTTCATATTCATGTAACAGAAGACCAGTGAACAATAAAAAAGAACTACTGGTACAAGAAACAGGGATGGCTCTCAAAAACATTTTGTTGTACAAAAGAATCTAAATGACAAAATATTGCACATAGTGTGGTTCCATTTGCATGGATTCTAGGAAAAGGCAGAACACTCATGGTTATATGTATCAGAAAATGGCTGCCCCAGTTAGAGGTAGAAATTGGTACCAGAAAGGGCAATACGGGAACTTTCTGGGATTGTGTAAATGTTCTTTATCTCATTTCAGGTGCTGGCTTTAGAGTTGTGTGCAATTTCCCAAAGTACTTGAACTGAATAGTTAAGATCTACAGTTTATTATATATAAATTATACTTCAATAAAAATTAAAATCACATTAATATAGAAAGAAAGGGTGTATACAATCTCATTTTTTTCCTTTTTTGGCCTTCCATCTTAGATATTCTGACTTACTTTTCATTTCTGAGGTTCAATACTTTATACTTTTTTTTCTCAAACAATAAGACTGCAAATCCAATTCATTATTTCAGGGTCCTATTTGATGTTGATATCCTATAATTCACATTTAAGATTCAGAGTTGGCCTCTAAATTTCTATTATATACAAAGTTTATTTTATCTGGCCTGTGTTGCCCAGTTAGTTTGCCTTGTTTTCTAATCTTGGCTGCCCTACTTATTTTCCTGGTTTTCATGTCTATCACCTCTTGTGACATTGAATAACTGTCACAAGAATTTTAAAGACCGTTCTGTGTTTCGAATCTTTATCATTCATTATACAATGAATATAGTGCTGCTTCATGAAACAGAGGAATGTTATGTTGTCAGGGGGGATTGTCTTTGTTGTTTTTTGGTTTTATTTATTTTATTTAAAATACTACTTTATTTTTTGGAACAGGGTCTTACTGTGTATCCCAGGCTAGCCTGGAACTTGTGATCCTGTCACAGCTTCACAAGTGATAGGATTATAGGCATGCATTACTACACCCAGCAATATGCTGGGTTTGAAATGAATGTTATTGAATACTGTAAATGAAATACATTACTTTTATGTAAGAACAAAATAAAGAGGTAAGTAATAAATGAGATATGACACTTTGACTCTGTATTTGAATAGATGCAACTTCTCTGACCTGATCTGATCCCAAATAATCTTGATGAAACTTAATCTAATACATAGAGCAAATGTCACGAAAATTTTGTCTTCAATCCTCATTCATAATTTTCATTTATTCTGACTTATTTTTAAAAGACTAAAAGGAAAAATAGGTGTATGTGATATATAGAATTTTGAAACAGAAAATACAGACTGACTGCTGTGAACCGAGAGATAAAGTTGATAGCAACTTTTAAAGAACTGGTATCAGAATGGCAGCATGCCATTCATTTCTTAAACTAAAGAAAGAGGTAGAGAATGCTGTGAGATAATAGAAAAACAGAAATGAGAATAACTTTGTGCCCTGCAAAGTTTCTGGGTTAATTCCACAAAAGTGTGTCCTCTTCAGCTGATCATATTTGTTGCAGCTTTTAGCCCTTTTAGTGCCAGTGTCTGACTTTGGGTACATGGGCCAGAGTGTTTTCTAGGATGGGTATTTAACATTGCACTGATGCCTTCTGCAAGGGAATTCAGTTGCAAACAGTCTGCCAAGTCCAGTGCTTGTTCTGCCTTTCCTGGTTTTTTGTTCTTGCCAATGTGATTCATTCCTGTTCTACTTTCTGCTTAGAAGGTGGTCATAACCTTCCTAGCACTGTTTTGTATGTTTTTATTGCTTAATCATTTTTTCCAGTTAATGTTAAGAACATATTAATTATAACATCAGTTCCTGAGTCTTATTGCCCTTGCCATTATGAATTAGTGATCTACGTGGATTTTTTCTCCACTTACTTGTAGATTTACTTGAACTTTTCCCTTAATATAATAATTCCTATGAGGTTAACCAACCTGCCTTTGAAATATTTTGGAGCGCTCATGTAATACTTGGCAGCACTACTTTGAGTCATACATACAAAAGTAAACAACACACCAAGAGCATTTGACAGACTTTGACACCAGCGCAGGAAGCCAATGAAAACACACAATCTGCTGTTTGAATCTACTGATGACTAGTGGAAAATCACAGAGTCTCTCTTTTAACCCTGACATTCCTATAAGAGGTTAGTTTCACAAGAGATCAGGCATGCATATGTAGAAGTAGAGCACCCAAACAAAAAATAAGCCTTGGGAAAAATAATCACAGATAAGGAGAAACATTTTTATTCCTATATCTGGCAGAGTTTGGCTAGAATAATTACATATGGAAAATTGTTGTAAATATGTCTGAAAGATCCTTTTGTCAGACTTTATGAAGACTTTATGTTTAGAACCACTGAAGTCACTACGTAATGAGAACTATAAAATTTCTGTTGCAATCCACTGGGAACATAATTATGTGCAAACAGTGGGTTTACAGATTCCTTTCTCACTGAGAAGTAGTGGTACGTTTATCCTGCTGTATGTAAAGAGTGTATCTTCTCTTTGGTCAGTTCTGGGTTCATTCCTTTTGATTCCCAAGAAATATGTTTATCATGTTACTTTTTTTGTGTAACACCCCTCAAGTAGACCTTGTAATATTAATTATAAACTAACTTATGCTGACATGTAGATTACCTACAAATAATTCAGAATCTAGTATAGAGATTATTGAACCTCAACATTTTTGGCCACAGTAGCTGAAAAAAGATACTGGTTTAAATATAGTCAAGTAGCAGTCAAAAATAATGAAGTATTTCTTTTAAATTATTAAAGACTCAGGTGCCAATAGATGATATAGTTTGTAATTGTCATAGTAATTGTTGTCATAATTAATTATATAGTTTTTAGAGTGAAGATGATTTTTTTTTCTTTGAACAATCCTCCCAAATTTCCACTGATGTATTAAGACTTTACATAGAACCTGGATGAGAAATCATAGATTTTTCAACAATTCTTCCCCAAAAATATTTTTTCACATAATAATAAAAATGTATTTTGTTCTGTAAAAATACCTCAGGAAAGAAATTTTTATCACTGTGGTGATTGTAGATCTGAAAATTAGCTAATGAGATTTGTAAATAACCTGTATTCCTCCTACATGTACCAGCTGGGCATACAAAGTATTTTTCTACAGTGAAAATGTAACTTGATATCTAAGGCAAAACATTTGAATTGAAAGTTTCTTTTTATGTTTTCAAGTTATGTAATGTTCTTGTTCACCCACCTTTACCTGTTATTTCACAGTTGAACTGAGAAGATTCCTTTTATATATAAGTACAAAAAACAAACAACCTAAAATTCATGTTTATCAAGAAGTTTAAAAAGTCAGTTTATCCCAGATTCCATTGCATGAAAGGTGAACAATAAATAGTTGTTGAATAAATAAATGAGTTTCAAAGAAAGATATAACATTTTGCTGTCATTTGAGCCACACTTCACTTATACTATGCACATTATTTAGTCCCTCATTATTCCTAATTATCTCTATTTGTGTAGGCTCATTTATTGTCTACTTTCCTTCCTACTAATATCAATTCTTCCCTCTCCCCTAGTTACTAAATTGAATTCTTGTAAACACGTGTAATTCTCCATAAGACTCATGAAGCCTGTTCTAAAGAAATGATAGAAGTAAGGTGTATTTAAATAACAACAGGGTAATTAATTGCCACTTAGGCGAGTGCTCATTAGGGTGGATCACATGTTTTGACTGCAGTGCTACATTGATAAGTACCATGTCTACTCTAGAGGCAGAAAAATGAAGCCTTACCCTCCCCTTGATTTGAACATTCAACATCCAGTTAACACTTTTCCTCCTTCATTTTCTATACTTCCTAGTAGAAAGGGGACTGTTTACAAAAAAAATTGACTTATAAATTCATATGATGTGATTTCAGTTTATTAGGTTTCCACTGCTTTCCTCATCCATGTGCTCTTACCACACCAGTTTCTTGCTCACCAACTATAAATCAACATGTTTATGTAGATTGAAAGAAATGTTTTCTCAAAACATTTTAATTAACATTAATGTATTAATTTGCATTAACAAACTACAAATTGACATTAACAAAAGCCAACCAGCATTTTGGTGAAGCAGAAATACCCTGCAAATAGACTCTTACACCGACTTACCTTAGACATTTGCAAACTTTATTGTAAGCAGAAATGGTGATATTGCAAAATATATTGATTAATCACATTAGCATCAATATAAAATAAAATGTGTAGCAGTAGAAAATAAAAAGTAGACATAGTTAATATAATGTTTATTAGGGAATGCAAAGTCATATAATCATGCAATAATAAGTTCATGGCATGTGTTTTGTCTTTGAGGAGAGAAATGGCAAGCATCAGCCTTTTAGTATGATGTCATGTTTTGGAACAGATATACTTTCCATGTGTCACACAATATATTTATTGTCTTATGAACAAGTGTAACAGTCATCGATGATAGCTGTGTAATATTCTAAAGAGAAATTTCCCTAATCAGGATCATAATTCTGTACAGCAGCACTGTCCATATTTTACTAACCTACCTGAGCCTCCCCAGGGATTTGCTCATCTATCACATATGATTTCCTAACAGTTCCCAAATGGGAAAAGAGCATTTTCTTTTACTGCAGCTGCTCTATCACTTGGATGTGTAATCTTCTACTATCTCAAGATAATAAGATGTATTGCAGCTTTATGAATGATATTGTTGGTCAGGAAAGCACAGGACAATTCAGAGAGCAAAGGGAAATCAAAATATGTTGGTTTAATTCCTGGAATTGGCACTGGTAGAAAGACCCATTGAACTTATTCTATTAATTATAGACCTATACATGACATAATGGAGAGCATATTAGGATCTAGATTTAGATGTTTTAACTATGGTAAACAATAGGGTAAAATATCATTTTCAAATAAATAATACTATTTATCCAGTGTTAGTAGGACCGTATTCATAGTTCTTCTTCCTGACATAGTGATGGTTTACCCTAATTCAGCAGTCTCTCTCTCTCTCTCTCTCTCTCTCTCTCTCTCACACACACACACACACACACACACACACACACACAATAAGCACACACATACAAACAGAATTGCACATCCTTAAGACCTGTGGGTACATTCTGGAATTATTCAAAAGACAAGTTAATGATGCTTAAAGGAGCCAAAGTCTCATTAGCATATTCCTACAAACTAGCCAATTCATCATCTATACTCTGAAAATATTTTCTGCAAAAGAATTAAAATTCAAAGTCAGAAATTCTCATGTTCAACATATTACACATATTAAGTGGTTCATTTATTTAAAAATATGTTAAATGGTCAATATATTTTTATCATAAAACATGGATTAAAAAATGCCATGTTGTATGTAAAATATAGCACAGAAAAATAGTTGCTTTCTAAGTTGTTATTGAACACATCAACCTATGGGTGTTGTCATTGTTAGTTGACTTCAGAATATTCAGGATTTCTTACATGATATGTTAACACATGCGAATAGACTATTACTTGGCTATTACTAGAAGGCATATTTTTAAGGCTTCATTATCACCTTTTAGATAATAGCAATGCTTGAAAACAAGAAAAACAAAAAAGAATGGTTATTTTCATGCTTGCATCTTCTCATATAGGGAGAAAGCAGGATGACTGGAAAAAAACAGGGCTTGAAAATTCAGACAAGTGGGTCTGAATCCAGCTCTGCGGTCATATGTATGTATGTATGTATGTATGCATATGTGTATGAATATGTATATGTGTATATGAATATGTGCCTGTGTGTATGAATGTGTATATGTGTATATGAATATGTGCCTGTGTGTATGAATGTGTGTATGTGTGTATGAATATGTGTCTCTGTATGAATATATGCCTGAATGTATATAAATATGTGTATGCTTATAATCTTGCTCCCCTTTATAAGTGTGATGCTATACCTGGAAGAGTACATATCCATTAAGAGATTATTAAGGTGAATTTTTTTGAGTCTAACATAAACATTATAATATTTTACTTTGCTTGTGTAAATAATGTAAAAATATATTGTAGCATTTGACTTCAGATTTAAATAAATAAAATTCAAAGATGATAATGTACTATTAATGAAAAGTATTGATGCCTAACCTGTAGGTGGTGAGTAACCTATCAGTCTTTCTTCATCAGTCTGCAATGACTCTATAAGGCTGATTTGTTTTAATGTCTTTGAGAAGGACCTTGTGTTAGCATATTTTATTTAGTATGAATATTTTAGCATATTTTACTTAATATGAATATTTGTGTTGAATTATATTTTTTTCAAAATTTTTTTCAAGGAATTCCTCATTTAATCAAATATACATTCATTTCTGATGAAATGTAAACTATACAAAAATCTCAAAATAATTCTTACAAAGTGTATTTGAAGTCAAAAGAGTATTTTTCACTCTTTAAAGAGTGAAAAAAATCCAAGTGCTTAATATTTGTCCACATGTATTTAAAAGAGAGACATAAAAAGAACCTATCAAAATTTCTCCCTGAAAAAATGTGTAAATATCAAAAATTTCAAAATATTGAATATGTGGTATAAATTATAAACTCAATAAAGTTAGATTATATGGTCAAAAACTGCACACAAAGATAATGAGTAAACATATGAAAGGAAGCTGAAAATAGAAATGTAAAGATCTAGTACAAATCAATCATGGGCAAGTAATATTTGAAGAAACAATGACTAAGGATTTTCTAGGACAGATGAGCAATATTTACCAGATGAGCTCTGAAGTCCAGTCCAGCATGTGCCAGTGATATATGTCCATTACAAAGGCAAGAGTCATATTTAGGATATTATTCTTATTGATCCAATAAAATAAAAATTACAAAGGAAAAAATAAGATATTCACAGAATCTAGAGTAGCCTGTAAATATATCAGAACTATGTACAACATCACTCATAATCAGGAATATGAAAAATAACATAAAAGCCACCATTTTACACCCAGATAACATTGAGGCTTCAGGGAGGAACCAAAAGATGTGGTGCAGATTTATGATTAGAAGAGTAAAATTGATCACTGGTATGACATTTTTATTTTCCCCTACCTTCCGACTGGCATAACTGAATTACATAAAAATGAGTGAATTCCGTGATGAAAAGTATTTATTGAAACACTCGCAAAGGATCAAGGACTAAATTTTGTAGCAACTAGTTAGGGAGAAGTACAGAGGCTAGAATGATGCAAAGTATTGTCAGAAATAAAGAAATAAAAAACAGCAATCACTTAGGGAAAGTTTTCAGAAGGATGTTATGGTCAATAATATTCTATTTCCAGATAACAACGAGGATATACATTAAGGAAGGAATGTATCCAAGTGTTGGGATATCTTAAAGAGCAGTTTCAACAGTTCATTGGCAGAAGTCAGATGTAAGAGGCCTGAAATATAATTAGTGAAATAATAAGGATCATTTGTTCAAGACATTTGGCCAGGATGTGAGTTGACTGAAGATAGATTATGTTTTATTCAGCTATAAATTCTAAGTTTCTAGCCATTTCTTGGCATATCATAAACTCACAATTGTATGTTATGAATTAGTTGGAAAAATTTTTAAAAAGTGATTGTATTCAGTTTCCTTTTCTCTATGATTCATATCTCAGCTTCCTCCAATAGGGTTGGTTGTTCAACCATCTGTCCATGAATGTCCAATAACTTTCAGGTTCCCAATTCACTGAATTTTTCCATTGTCATTTTATCTTTCAGAAGATTGCAAACTTTGAAACTGTCCTTGGTTTTCAAAGTATAATCCCCAATTCTTCTGCCTTGTTCACCAACCCAACCTTCTTTTCTAAGATGTTAAAGTTGGAATTCCTTAAGGCTTCCAATTATTACCAGACACAACTGAGTCAGAATTTATCTCTCTAAATAAGTCTTTACCCTGCCGGGCGCCAGTGGCTTACATCTGTAATCCTAACTACTCAGGAGACAGAGATCAGGAGGATTAGTTGGCAAATAGTTCATGAGATACCATCTTGAAAAAAACCCTTCACAAAAATAGGGTTGGTGGAGTGACTCAAAATATAGGCCCTGAGTTCAAACCCCAGCACCACACACATACACACACACACACACACACACACACACACACACACACACACAAACACATATAAAGTCTGTACTCTGAGCTCTAAGCCTACATATCAACGCATTGTTGTATCTTTCTCGATTTTTAAAATTTTATTTTATCTTCTTTGCATTTGCTTACGTGTATACCTTATTTGAGCCACCAAATAATGGGCACTTTATTAACAGTTTCTTTCTGAGAAGTAAGAATCCTAAGGTCTAGTTTATAAATGTGATCTCAGTACAATGGTCAGTGGAGGAGTTTCTTACCATGCTTGGGTAATCTTTCAGACTTTGCCATCCTGCAGACCCCAATTAAATTATCCTATGCTAGGCTCTTGGCATTTATGTGATAAGGCAACAGTGGAATTGTTTCTTATCTGCACCATGTAATATGTAACAACTAGCCACATGTGAATATCGGACATTTAAAATGTGGCTAGTGAGACAGTAGAACAGAATTTTTAATTTTATTTAATTTTAATTTATTTCTATTTAAGTTTAAGTAGTCACATGCATCTAGTGGATTCTCTATTGTTAGCAGAGTAGTATTATTCAATAGGGGAGATGTTTATATAATTACATTTTGATCATTTCTCTGACAAATTGTGTTAACTAGGTTACAAGCAGCATAAATCAACTTTAACTAATTGAAATTAAGAGGAGAATTTATTGGAACTTGACTCATGGATTAGAAGAGTTGATTAACCAAACAAGCACAAAGATATATCCAGGGACCTCAGTTTCATTTGAAGGATTCTCATTCACATGCAGTAAGCTCTAACCATCACTTAGAAAGAATCTTACTGTCTTCATGGATCAGGTGTCATTAGTTGGATTGATATACCATGACTATGATGGAGGGGGTGGAAATTAGATTAATATTGACAAAACCAGTGGAGGAATCACTGTGAGCTGGGTAGTGATTCCAACTTGCATTCAGTACAAATACTAATATTGGGATTAATATTTAGAATATCAGCATAGACTTTCAAGTGGGTAGTGCATCAGGAATTTTCTAGAATCTATATTCAGTGTATCTAGAATTTTCTAGAACCTTTCTTTGAAAATCAAAATGTGTTTCATGGTACATAATTAATTCTAGTGATGCCAGTGCATCATTATTAGAACTATGGAATCCCAGACCTCAGTCTAGACCTACTAAAACAGAGTATGCATTTTGATCCATTCTGCTCAACGACTTGCATGCACATTAACATTTGCAGAGCAGTGGTAAAAGCCACATATAATTTGCCTAAGCATAACAATAATTTTCATGTGATGCTTGTTACTATTAGTATTACATAACTAATATATTTTCCTTATAATTATTTCTGTATGGAATAGAATTTGATTTCCTCCAAAATACAGATTGTCTCTCTTTCATTGTCCTAAAGAAGTTTAGACAGTCACAAAATGTTAAGAAATAGTTTCAATAGAATCCATTTCTATGCTCATATTTAATTAAAGTACTCACTTGTTTAAATCAGGAATTTAAATTAGGTTTTTATTTAATATTTTATGGCAAACAATATGCACCATTTAATTCCTGGCAAGAAATTCTAAGGTATCAAAAATCACATTTTTACCTACAAATAAAAATATTTTTAGTTTTGAGATTTTCAATTATAGAAACAAGTCAAATATAGATAGCATAAAGAAGCAAACATTAAACAGAAAATATTTGCAGAAATTATTCTCGACAAAAGGCATAATACATTTCTTAGAGGCAAGCCTCATTCTGCTATCCCAGTCCCTAATCACCTTTTTCATTGTTTTTATTTTGTTTTATTGTGCTGAGTAGTAGTACATTGTAGTATTTACAAAGATTCTTACAATATATCAAGTATATCATACTTGAATTCACCTCTCCCCCATTCTCCTCATTTCCCTTTTCTCCCAGTTTGAGAGATAGTTTCAACAGGTGTCATGTGTACCCTTTTTTCTTTTTGCAGTTCTGGGGCTTGAACTTAGGGCCTACACTTTGAGCTATTCCATCAGCCTTTTTTTGTGGTGGGTTTTTGAAGATATGGTTTTGTGAACTATTTTCCTAGGCTGACTTTGGACTGCAATCCTCCTGATCTCTGCCTTCTTGGTAGCTAGGATTATAGGTGTGAGCCACTGGTGCCCAGCTCATGTGTACCTTTTTAAGGGAGAAAGTGCAGGAAATTGAAAGGATATAGTATTTTGTTCAAATGAGAAACTATAACTTAAAGGAATTTAAAAGATATATTCTTGCAGAGTAATTTGAAAAATATTAGATGCTACAGGAATTTAGCTTATGTTCTGTCATGCTAACCTATTAGTGGGGGTTTAAGAATTAGCCAAAATTGTTTCCATCCATTGATTAAATAAATACTTACATGAATTCCTTCTCTGTGCTAAGCACTATTCTAGACACTAGGAAAACAAAAATAAGTAGCCCTTATTTTCATGAAGCTTATATGTGGAAATGAAGACAAGACTGATAAAAATAAACAGCAAAGAGCACTCCATTAAAATGTCATATACTGGTAAGTGCAATGAGAAAATGCAAATCAGAGTAACAGGTAAAAAATGATGAAGAAACTAGTATTTTACATAGATATTTCTGAGAGTTAGGTGTTTCAGTAGCGATCTGATTAAAAGGAAAGAGCCAGACACGAAATTAGCTGGAGAAAAAAATATCTCTCAGAGGACTAACAGTGGCTCTGAGGTGAAGAAAGTGAGGCATATTCCAGCCTGGGACTTATAAATGAAGGGGCCAGTGTGTTTGAAGAGTCATTAATGGGGAGAATAATCAGAGCTGAGTTCCAAAAGCTAGCATGTGTTCACCAAGCCTTGTTATTATTGGCTCACTATAATACATGGAAGAACAAGGGAAGATTTAAACTACGGAAATGTTACCATCTGATACTGAAAAAAAAATCACTGTGGTTGCTATGTGACAAATAGATTGTGGATGTAGCAAAAGCACAAACATGTCCAGTTCCAGGGCTTTTAAGGACTTCATGCGAGAGCTGATAGTTTGGATTAGAGCAGCAGTGACAGAAGTGGTGATAAATGGACAAGTTTTAGATGTGTTATGAAGGGGGATCAATCAAATTTGCTGACAGGTCACATACAGAAAGTAAAAAAAATAAGTCAAGATTGTTTCTATTGTGTTTCTCTCTTCCTCATTCTTTCTCAAATCTCTCCTCTCTTACATATCTTCCTCCTCAATTTACTCCCAATTTTTATTCTTTTTTCCTCTTTTACTTTTTCCCTTTGCAATCTTCTCATTCTCCTTAACTCACTCTTCTCCACTCTGCTTTCCTCCTCTTCCTCTCTTTCTGCTTCCATGCTTTTCCTCTCTTTCTCTTAACAATTCTCTTTCCTCTTTTGTTGTCTTTCATTATTATTTTAATGATAGCTATGTTTTCTGGGTCAAAAATGCATTGCAAGATGCCAGAGTACGAAGATTTTTAAGAGTTTTTTTCATGACCAGGAGTTGACCAGCACTCATGACACATGGTTAGATTTAGAATATTGAAGGTTGAGCTAATTTGACTTACCAGTAGATAAAATGTAGTCAGTGGAAATTAAAAAATAGATTACTCCAAGCTTTTGCCTTGAAAAAAATACAAATTTTAGTATTATCAGTTGAAATGGAAAATAGGTTTGGCTGGAATTTTAAATGAGGACAAAGATTTATTTTCTTTTGAATATGTTCATTTTGACATACCTATTTAACATAAAGTGGAAAGGTAGGGTAGGCTAGAGTCCAAGGGAGAGATCAAAGCTAGCCATGCTCATTGGGTTGTTGTGAGGGACATGCTTCAATTGGTCTTCCAGGGAGTCATGCCCTTGGAAAATCCCTGGAGAGCAGGCAGACCCTGTGACTTGCTTCTGACAATCAGACTATGACAAGGAGATGATATGTCACTCCCATGATTATGTTTAGTCATATACTCATAAGATTTTGTAATTAGTCAGAGAGAGAGAGAGAGAGAGAGAGAGAGAGAGAGAGAGAGAGACACTCTCTTGCTAGCTTTGAATAAGCAAACCAAAGTCATGTTGTGAACTGCCTATGGATAACAACCACATATCAGGCAGTTGCTGATGACCTCTAGGACTTGAGAGCAGCTTCCAACAAACAGTAAGGTGCTGGAGCCTCTATCATTGAACTGAAAGAAAATGAAGTCTGCCGATAACGAGATGTTTTACAAGCAGACACTTTCTCAGTCAAGTAATAGCTCAGGAACCCAACTAAGTACACACCTATCTGACATGTCACTTGCAGCATTGTAAAGTCCTAAGCAGAAGAGTCAATTAAGTTATCCAAGAATTCTTGATACACAGAGACTGCTAAGCCACTAAGTTGTAGTAATTTTTTAATGTAGTAGTTGACAAATAATACAGCTGTCATCAACTGTAGAGGTCTCTTAGTACATCAAACTGGATAAAATCACTTGGAGAGAACAGGATGTCCAAGATCCAGTCTTCATCAGTAAAATACATATGATCCCACAAAATGATAGATGCTAATAAACAGAATAATACTGATCCTCTAAAGAGATCAAAGGAGGGATCATCTATGTAGCAGAAGGGCTGACTGATGTCATAACACCATCTCTTTGAGGATGACTGAAATTTTGTGCATATAAAGTTTGATAGTAATGTCATATTGTTCCTCTGCCAGATCTCCTTCTATGACAATCTTTTCATTATCCACAGTCCAGGAAGGGGTGGATAATAGTTTGCTATAGTCCATAAAGACCATGTAATCCTCCTTTTATGGCTTCAGTTATATGACCCAGAAGTATATTTGAGGCACTAGTTGAATCATTCCAATTTTTTCTTAGGCAAGTGAGTAGTGGAAAATTTTGGACTTGGAATAAGCAGCAATGATTGATTTCAATAATTGATTGCATTCGTTCACTAGTTTATTTGTTGTGGGTCCAAAGGGGGCTGATAAGGATCTGGTGCTAAGGTTACCCTTGCTGGATGGCCTTACATGATTGGGTGATGAAGAAGAGGAAGCTGGTTTATTGAGAAGGTTGATGTACTAGTGACATAGAGGTGGTGTTGGTGAGGCTGAGAGGAGAACAACCTATCACTCAAAGAAAGGGAACAGCTTCTGACCAAGGACAGAGAGTTGTTTGTGAAAAACATCAAGATGAAAAGGAGAATTTTTCATGGCTGCGTAAAATTCCATTGTGTATAAATACCACATTTTCTTGATACATTCATCAATAGTGGGGCATCTTGGCTGTTTCCATAACTTGGCTATTGTGAATAGCCCTGCAATAAACATGGGTGTGCAGGTGCCTTTGGAGTAATCTGTGTTGTATTTCTTTGGGTATATCCCCAGGAGTGGGATTGCTGGATCATATGGCAGGTCTATGTTTATATTTTTAAGAAGTCTCCAAATTTTTTTCCAGAGAGGTTGTACCAGCTTGCATTCCCACCAGCAGTTGATTAGGGTTCCTTTTTCCCCACATCCTCGCCAACACCTGTTGTTGGTGGTGTTTTTGATGATAGCTATTCTAACAGGGGTGAGGTGGAATCTTAGTGTGGTTTTAATTTGCATTTCCTTTATGGCTAGAGATGGTGAGCATTTTTTCATGTGCTTTTTTGCCAGTAGAGTTTCATCTTTTGAGAAAATTCTATTAAGTTCAGTTGCCCATTTTTTTAATTGGTTCATTGATTTTAGGAGAGTTTAGTTCCTTAAGTTCCCTGTATATTCTAGTTATCAGTCCCTTGTCTGATGTATAGCTGGCTAATATTTTCTCCCATTCTGTGGGTGGTCTCTTCAGTTTAGAGACCATTTCTTTTGTTGTGCAGAAGCTTTTTGATTTTATGAAGTCCCACTTGTCCATCCTTTCTCTTAGTTGTTGGGCATGAAATCTTATCATTTGCAGGTAAATGGATGGAACTATAGAACATCATTCTGAGCAAGGTCAGCCAACTCAGAAGACCAAAAATTATATGTTCTCCCTCATATGTGGACTTTAGATCTAGGGCAAATGCAGCAATGTGGTTGGACTGGGACCACATGACAAGGGGAGAGCACATATGGGTAATATAGAAATAGGTAGAAAACCCAAAACATGAAAGCATTTGATGTCCCCATTCCAGAGGAGCTAATACAGAAACCTTAAAGCAACAGAGGTTAACCTGAGAAGGGGATCAGTAACCTGGGGAAAGATCAGTTAGAGATGAATCAACATGGGTCATAACACATGTACACAAAAGCAATGCTAGGAATATTTCTGGATAGCTATCCTTAACCCAACTAGCAAAAATATTTTGTCTTCCTTATTATGCTTGTCTCTTTTCTTCAACAAAACTAATTGATAAAGGCAGAACAGGACCTGCCTGGAACTGAGGGAGAAAGGGGGAAGAGAGTGGGAGAGGAGGGCAGGGGAGAGAAATGACCCAAACAATGTATGCACATGTGAATAAATGAATAAAAAGAAAAGGAAAAGAAGAATTCTCAGATCTTATTTTATAGGTGAAAAATTCATTTTGTTTCTGTGGAATAAATATGCTACATAATAAATTAGGAGTACTATCTCAGATTTTGTCTACTTGGAAATTATTCAAAGTACAGTACCATATTAATTCATTCTCATGAATAGTTTTTTGAGAAATTTATAATTTATTAGATTTTTGTTTTAAGATACTAAAGATAGTGTTTGCTAATGAATCATAAAGGTAAATGTTTTCAACTTTTATTTTTAGGTGATGAGACCATGGGTACCTTTAAAATTCTTCATTTACTTTTGCCACAGTTTTGAAATATTTGAAATGAAAGACAAAATAATCAAGAAAGAAATACATTATGTATTTTCATGTAGAAATATTACATCTTCCTTATAAGATAAATGTTATTTCACAGTAAATAATAATACCTATCACATGATTAACCTCAGATGAATTGCTCTTGGAATCTTGATGAAGCTGAATATAAAGTTTCTATTGATGAAAGAAAATCAAAGATTTGCCTAGTAATTGCAATTTATTCTTTTCACAACAGAAAAAATTGACATATTGTATTATTCATTTACTCTTCAAAGACATATACTCTCAGTGATAATCCTATAATGTCTTCTTGCTTCACAGTCAGGCTGCAAAAGGTAACCTTCTAAGTAAATATATAATGTATAGTAATAAATAATAAGTAATAATACTTTCACAATAAAGTGTAATTATGTTCTATGTTAATATAAATATGAGTAACTCAGTACTTAATGATTTATTATTTTCTTGTGTTTGTTTTTTAACTAAATGGAGTGTCATATAGTAATGGGGTAAACAAATGGGATTCAGTATTAAAGACTATCGTATTTACTATCTTGTACTCTACTCAGATTAAGATTGAATTTTTTCAATTTTTGTTAGCATATATTAATTGTACGAAATAATGGGTTTCATTGTGACATTTTAATATCTGCATGTAATGTACTTTGATTATATTCATGCCCATTACCCTCTCTTATAGCCCCCATTTTCTACCTCTTCTCTAATAATCCTTCTTCTACTTTCATGTAATTTTTTTCTAGATTTCACATGTGACAGAAAATGTGCAATATTTTTATTTGGCTGGTGGAATAGCTCAAGCAGTAGAGCACCTGCTTAACAAACGTGAGACCCTGAGTTCAAATCCCAGTACCACCAAGAAAAGGAAAACATTTGTCTTTCTGAGTCTATCTTACTACACTTAACATGCTAATCTTCAATTCCATCCATTTTTCTGAAAATGACATGATATTGTTCTTTATGGATGAATAATACTCTAAAGTGTATATACACCACATTTTCTTTAACTATTCATTAATTGGTGGGCACTGAGGCTGATTCCATAACTTTGCAATTGTGAATAGTGCTATGGTAAACATGCATTTGTAGGTGTCACTATATTATATACTGACTTTGATTTCTTTGTATATATACCAAGAAGTGGTACACCTGGATCATATGGTAGTTCAATTTTCAGTTTCTTGAGGAAGCTCCACACTGATTTCTATAGTGGCTGCACGAATTTACATTCCCACCAACTGTTGAAAAGGGTTCCTTTTGTTCCCCTGCATCCTCAATAGCATTTGATGTTTTCTGTCTTCTTAATGATAGCCATTCTGACTTGAGATGAGATTGAATCTCAGTATGGCTTCAATTTGCATTTCCCTGATTACTAAAAATGTTGAACATTTATTTATTGACCATTGACATTTGAAAACTCTTCAGTTCATTTGCCCATTTATTGATTGGGCTAGATGGTGTTTTTGTGTTTAATTTTTTTTGCGGGAAGTATTGGGGTTTGAACTCAGAGCTTCATATTTGCTAGGCAAGCACTCTTACTGCTTAAGCCACTCTTCCAGTCCCTTGAGTTCTTTATATATTCTGAATATCAATTCTGTGTTGGAAGAGTAGCTGAGAATAATTTTCTACTATTCTGTAGCTATCTCCTCACTTTGTTAATTGTTTCCTTTGCTGTGAAGAAAAATGTTAATTTGATACTATCTCATTTGTCAATCCTTAGTATTATTTCCTGAGTTATTGGAGTCCTATTCAGTAAGTCACTGATTCAGAAAGTCATTGACTATTCCTATATCATGAAGTGTTTATACTATGTTTTCCTTTAGTACTTTCAAAGTTTCAGGGTTTTTGATCCAATTTGAATTGATATTTTTACAGGGTGAGAGATAAGGATCTAGTTTCAGTCTTAAGAAGTTTCCCAGAGCCACTTCTTAAAAGGGTTGTCTTTTTTCTAACATGTTTTTTTGACCCCTTTATCAAGAGTGATGACTGTAGCTGCCTGGGGTTTTTTTTGGGACTTCTATTCTATTCCTTTGGTTTATGTATCTATGTGCCAGTACAGTGCTGTTTCTGTTATTATGACCCTGTATCAGAATTTGAAGTTAGGTATTGTGATATCTCTGGCATTGCTCTTTTTGATCAGTATTGCTTTGGCTATTCAGGGTCTTTTGTGCTTCCATGTGAATTTTAGGATTTTATTTTTCTATTTCTCTGAAGAAAGTCATTGGAATTTTCATGGGGATTACACTGAATTGGTAGATCACTCTTGGTAATATGGCCATTTTAACAATATTAAATCTTCTAGTACATTCTTTGTCTTATAGTTTTCATTGTAGAGTCCTTTCACCTCCTTGATTAGGTTTACTCCTAGGCTGTTTTTTTTTTTTTTGATGTTTGTTTTTTGTTTAGAAATGATTGCAAATGGAATTGTCTTCCTGATTTCTTCAGAGAAATATTTTTAAAAATTGAAATACCTTAATCTCCTGCTTAAAGTGCTGGAGATATTGGTAGATATATAAGACCATTTGGCATTTAGTGGCAGATATTCAGGCATCAGATAGATAAGAAAAAGCAATACAAAATGTTTTAAAATCCATGGAAGCAAGAATTTTAAGTTTTTAAAACAGTATATTTTGGAGTTAGGCTGAAACACATAAGAAAGTCTATCTATAGTAGTCTTTTATTACATATTAATTAAATTACAAAATGAAGATGTAATGAACATAGTCATGTTACTAATTAAATTTCATTTATAGATCTTGGCTAAATTATGTTTTTGTTGAATTAAAGGGAAAATGTAGAAACTATGCCAATACATTAGTTTTGTATTGTAGACTAAAGAATGTATCAATTTTATTCTATTTTTTATACTTTACTTTTATTACTGTTATACTGGGGATACCTTGTTATGTTTACAACATTTCTTACAATTTATCATAGTTGAATTCACGCCCTCCATCATCTCCTTTCTCTCCCCCTTCCCCATTCCTGAAATATTATTTTCCAGTTACATACATGTGTACACAGTATTTGCACTATATTCACCATGCCACGCCCTTTCCCCACCTCCTTTCCCCTCCCACCCCCTACCAGGCAGGACCTGTTCTGTCCTCCTTTCCTCCAATTTTGTAGAAGAAAAAAGATGACATTTTTTTTGTTTAAAATAGCTATATAGCATGTTTCAGTATGACATTTCCATGTATATATGTATTATAACCCGAATTGGTTCATCCCCTTTAATTTTCTTCTTTCTACCTTTATCCCCTTCTTATGGTGATTTCAACAAGTTTAAAAATTCTATATTCATTCTTGTATAGGAAGTATATCAATCATACTCACTTTCTTAACTTCATTCTTTTACCATCCCTCTCTTGTATGTGACCTTCCCTTAGAGTAACCTGTTTTTCATAATATTGCTTGTACATATATTGGGTCTATATGCTACATATGAGAAAAAAGTCAATTTTATTCTATCACAAAAAACTTCTTTCCATTTTTCATATGCTGCTACATCCTTTCTTTGCCTCTTCTCTCTCTGTTTCCCTCTACTCCTCCTTCATTTCTTCATTGCTTTCTTCCTCACTTCATAGAGTGAACACAAAGGGGGGAATGGTTTGCATGAGAGCAATGAGAAAGACTTAACGTTGCAAAGACTTTCAATGACAAAATGACAATCTTAAAGACAGGGACAGATTTGTTAATTCCTTCATCTATGTATTATGGAAGGCTTTTCTCCCCATTACTGCTATTTGTGGGATGACAATGATCTATCTTAGCTATCTTTAGTGTTACTCTGTCTAGTGCTCTTACTGTAAGGCTCTTTATCCAATTTCACAGATGATAACTTCCAGTTTGTAAACCATTGGTTATCAATTAAAAGAAATCATCCAGAACTAATACTTTGGCTAGTGTAATTAATCTTTATGTAGTCTAATACCTATTTGATGAACTGATCTGCATCAAAGGATGGAGTATTTACTTCAAATCATATCCTTGGTGATCTAATAATCAATTTTTACTATCATTAAAGTCATCTAGAAGAGAGGGGAAAGAAAATGATGCATCGCACTTATTGGCTATCATTCATCATGTACAATTTCACTCAATGAGGAATTCTGAATTTTTCAATCTCCTATGCAAACTCAAATCTGTATGTAAAGTAATAGGAGCAATTAAAATAATAAATAAGAATTATAAGAAATAACAGTTTAGTTTCTGTTTAGTTAATAATATATAACATATTGTATCCCAATCCTTTATTTACTTTCTCTAATAGTACACTGAAAATTATTATATATTATTGTATAGAAAGTTTTATACTAAATCTTGTTTGAAAACCTTTTTAAACTAAGTAACTTCTCTTTTTTTTAATACTGAGTATGTCTTAACTGCATTGAGTTGGGATGGGATGATTTCTCCCATCTACCAGGCATTAGGGAAAGTTGAGAGATGTGCTGGCTTATCCTGACTTAGGATAGCATTTAGTAGGAAGAGGTCAGGAATGGTTGCTAACCATCCAGCAATGCACAGGACAATTACCTACAACAAAGTATCTGCCCAAAATGTTGGTAGTGCTAGGCTGAGAAACCCTGATATAAACAAATATACATCGAGTATTTCCTATATGTTTAATGTTGGGTTTAGGGACACTTGGGTATACAAAACAAGCCAGGCAATTGCTATACTCAAGAAGCTTGAGCTGGTAGAGTGCCTGCCTAGCAAATGTGAGATCCTGAGTTCAAACCCCAGTATTGCCCCCCCAGAAAAAGTAGAATATAAGTGAATCATTCAATTCTAATGAAGACTTCACATAGCTTCATCCCTAGCTACCATCCTGGGTGCCTCCTAAGCATCACTGATTTAGAACTGCTCAACCTGAACTGCTCCCAAATCATTGACACAAAGTATTGAAAAATCTTTATTGTTTTTTAAGCTTTGACATTTTGGGGTAATTTTTTATGCAGCAATACATAATAAATTCCCTTGGAAGTTATTCAAATTATACTTCCCCTAGGAGTGTAAGAGAGTGCCTCCACATCCTCTACATACCTGTGATGGTTTAACTTTCTGATGGGGGAAGGGTTAAGACAGATTCAGTATGTAGCCCAGTATGGCCTCAAAATCATGATCCTCCTGTCTTAACTTCAAGTGTTGGAATTACACTCGTGTGCCATGCATCATTATCCTTAACCTGGATTGTCAACTTGATTGGATTGAGAAATACCTAAATTATTAATAAAACACACTTCAGTGTGTGTGTCTGTGAGGAGATTTCCAGAAATGATTGATATTTGAGTCAGCAACAGAGGGAGAAAGACTCACCCTAAATGGAGACAGCACCATGGACATGAGACTCCAGCTTCTTCGCCTTTCAAGGTAGACTCACATCATTGGTTTTTCAGGGAGCTGCCAGGCCTTCAACCCTGAACTGGAGAGCGGCACTGTTGGTCTCTCTTGCTCTGAGGCTTCTAACTTCTTGGACTGAGTAGGTCCTGGGTTCTCTGAATTTTTAGTGCTTTGACAGTCATTATTAGACTGTATAGCCTACAATTATGCAATAGTGTAAGCCAATCTAAAAATCTCCTTTTATAATTATATATGTGTATATGTGTATATATAATTTATCTTATTGGTTCTGTTCCTTCAGAGAACACTGACTAATATACTTCTCTACCTGATATAGTATGGTATCTTTTTTCCCACACTTACCAACAAAATAAATGAATGTCATAGTAGTGAAAATATGTTTTCTTATTATAAATACAAATGAGCATATTTTCATATAGTTAGAATTATTTAACTCAATGTAATTTAATTGTTCACATACTTCGCGAATTTGTCTACTGGGTTATTAGTTGTTTTATGAAATTCATTATATATGGGCAAAACTAGCACTTTTGTATGTTATGTGAATTGCAAGGGTTTTCTTTTGATTTGGTTTATGTGATTCTTATTTAATAAAAACATTGTAAAATATTTTGTAGTGAGTGTTTGAAAAGTTCTTGGGGTTTATATTATATTTATAAAACTCACTTCTGAAATGAGTAAACACTCAACTGAGTTTTCTAGCACTTTGGGATTTTCCATTTGTATATTTAAATACTTAATTCATCAGTAATTTGTTTCATTTTAAGGTGTAAGATTCTGCTTAATTTTGTTTTGTTTTTCCAAATGGTTATTTGGTTATTAAAGCACCAATAATTATGAGCTTTTCCCATAACTTGAAATGTTTTGTCCCTTTTATGCTAAATTGGATTTATATTTGGTCAGTTTCTGACTCTTACAGTGCATTATGTAATTGAGATCTCTGTGCTATGCTAGAATGCCATTTCATTGTTTTCTTTATGACATACTGATTTTCAGAATTATTCTGCCTCTATTAATTCAATACTTATTGAGTTCTTACTGCATGCTTGATATTACTCTAAGTGTTTCATTTACTAATATTTTTGCTTAGGGTTTTTGCATCAATATTTATAAATAAAATTGTTCTCTAGCTTTCTTCTTTTCTGCTTTTTGGGAATTTTTAACAATATTATATTCACTCATTAAAAAGTTTGGAAAATTTGTTATTTTTTTTTTCTATCCACAGGAACATTTTTACATTCTTTAAGTTTATCTGTCTGAAAGATTTTCTGGATCAATGTCGTCTGTTTTTTTTTTTTTTCATATCTTTGGCTTATTGTCAATCTTAGACATAAGCAACCCTTAACATTTTATTAGTAAGTGTGGTGTTTCATAGGTCTACTTTTTCCCCTTTGTTTATTTTGATAGTTTTTATTTGCAGTTCTTTAATTGCTATAGCGCTACTCAAATTTTCCTGTTTAGTTTAGTTTAGTTTTGTTTTGTCTTTTGTGGTAATGGGGTTTGACCTCAGGACCTACACCTTGAGCCACTCTGTCAGTCATTTTTTGCAAAGGATTTTTTCGAAATAGTGTTTTGAGAACTATTTGCCCGGGCTGGCTTCAATCCTTGATCGTCCTTATCTCTGCCTCCTGAGTAGCTAGGATTACAGATGTGAGCCACTGGCACCTGGCTTATTTTTTCTTTTTAACATAGGAATTTGGCCATGTCATCTTGCTCTTCTTAACATAATACTGATTTAATTGTTTCTTATGATCTTTTAATCACTGTAGAATCTGTGTGTCTGCTACCCATTTTTTATTTCTGATATTGGCCCCTTCTCTACTTTTTCCTTGCTCAGTCTGATAGGGAGTTTAAAAATTTTATCTGTCTTTTCAAAGAATCTCCTTTGGACTTTATTCTTTCTGATATATGTTTGCTTTCTATTTTTATTTTATGCTTTTATGTTTATTTTCTTTCTTTTCATCATTCAGGTTTAATTAGTTGTTAGTTTCCATATATTTGTTGTCATCCATTCTTTCCTATATTTTTATTTTAGATTTATCTTTTTAATTTTTACTCTTGTCAAACAGTCTTCACTTGTTAATTTGAACATTTGGTCCATTTATATTGAATGTAATTACTGATATAATTGGCATTAAATCTGCGATTTTAGTACTTGCTTTTTGTTTGTCCTGCCTAATCTCTACTCTCCCCCTTTTTCTTCTTCTTTTTTTTTGTATTAGCCATTTTGATTACTCAGTTTGTTCTCCACTACACAGTATACCTCCTCTTGTAGTGACTATTCTTGATGTTGCAATATGGTACAACTAGACTCAAGGCTGAGTCTCTTCACTGTCCCTTTCAAAAATTACCTTCCAATGCTTTTTTTTTTATCCATCCTTTCTTTCTCAATTTCTTTAGTCTTTCTACCAAATGAGGCATGCTAAGGCTCCCACAGCTTATCCACTTACCCTTCCTCCTTCATTGCAAACAAAAATAATATTTGGTTTTGTGGTTTAAAATGAGATGTTTGGAGTAGTGACAAGGATATGCAGCCGGGGGCATCATTTGTACAGTTTTCTGAATCTCTGTTTGACTTGAACTGTTTTGGTCAGTCCTTTCATCTGTTTTGTCATTCTGTTGACAATAGGATTCACATTTCAATACTCTTGTAGCATTTTTGGGGCAGGGGGTGGGGAACAAGAGGTTGTGATTTCTGGAAGAATAGACAAGCACTTGTTTTATTTAAACTTTTAAGAACTTCAATTCCTATGGCATAGCAGGCAGTTTCGGTTTTAAAAACTGGATAGGACTGGATAGTGAAAGAAGTGACCTTAAGGATAGTAGGACAGTGCAAACGTAGTATACAAATATATTTGGTAACCTACTACTAAGTATTGAAGTAAGTCAGATATTACACTAGACATCTGGTGCATAAGGATCCTGTGCTCACATGTCTGTTTTCAAGATCAATGTGGGAGGAGCAGCAATTAGTGGAGTTGGAAGCTGAGCAATCACAGAGATCAGGTTAGGCTGGGACTGAAGGTTTCTGGCTGAATTTTAATGTTGCTCATTAACAAGCATGTGATTCAGTAAGCAAAGCCACTCATGCTAGAGGTGGGGCAGTAGGGCAGTCATAGATTTTTGAGTAAGAACTTTGAAGGTTAAATTCTTAAAAAGAGACAGTTTGTCCTAGTAAACAGATACTTATTTTATCTATTAAAATGTGAATGCATAATGCACACTTAATTTTCTGTTCATTGCATAAAAGATCTTTTGTTCTTGTCTAATTCAATTTCAGTAAGAAATTAATACAAATCAGAATACGTTTTAGTAATGTTATAGATACTTTTTGTTGTTATTCAATACAAGACCAAAAGAGGAAGGGGACATGTTCTGCTGTTTGGAAAAATTATTTTACCAACAGATGCAATTGTATTATAACATAAAGTGTATTTTAAGAGTTTGCTTTTTAACTTCACAGGATTTTTAGCTTTAGGGCACAAGAATTATCATTGTATAAGAGAACATTATTATATAGCATTTCATCTATATGTTGTTTATCATTTCCTTATAGTATATATTTTCAAAGAAATAAAACAGCAAAATTAGAAACAATGTTCCAATCTTAATAACTAACTTCTTCTTTGCAATGTAGAATTCAGTTGAGTGTCATTACTACTGTTTTTTACTCAATGCTTATAACAGAGTATGATGGTAGTTTCCAGGTACTAGGGGTAGGAGAAATGGAGAGACATTGTTTACATAGTATGGACTTTCAGTTATAATAAGAATACCTGCTGACGATGTAGAGTACAGTGACAGTTGTTAACAGTATTGTATTGTATACATGAATTTGCTAGAAGAAAGTTCAAGCATTCTCACCAAAATAAAAGGTAATTATGTGAGGTGATGGATGTACTAATTAGCTTAATTATGGTAATCATTGCACATGTACACATATATCAAATCTACACATTGTACACTTGATTCAACTTTGCAATTATACCTCCATAAAACTGACATGACTCAGAATAGTCATATATAATTTTTTAATATTAATATGTCATTATCATTTTTGTACAACAGACCTTTAGGATCTTAAATAGCTTTTAGAGATTTCCCCATTACCATTTTATCCAGTATTGTGTATTCCAATAATAATATAGTAATTTTTAAATAATAAAGTAATTTATGGTTTATATTAGGATTACTGTTATCATTATTCGTGTTCAGAGAACCTTGGAACAAGAGGCAATGGGAATGGGCAAAACAGGGTTTTAATCAATCTTTGCCACTCATCCATTTAACAAATTACTTTGCTTTCATCAGAACATAGATATGACGTATTATTCCCATCTCTCAATGACACCCTGGCGTCCAATATACATACCCTCACTAATCCTATGCTGTCCCAAAGCACTCTGAAACTGCCTCAAATCCTTCAGTATACTATATGCCATGTATTAACCTGACCCTTCCATAACTGTGTAATAGTATCTACCTACAATCTGGTATACCTCAGCTGCTGGACAAATTCTTTCATCTTCACAAGCAATAAACTGTCCACAAATGTAGAAAGTACACTGTGATTGCATTGCAGAAAACATATTTGAATGGCTCCAATGATTTAGGCAGGCATTCCAAGGATATCCTCTAATCTTTAAAATATCTGAAACTTGTATAAGATCCATTGTTGGTAGTCTGTAATAATTTTTAAAACAAGTTCTTTAAGGTGGAAATTGTACAAAACTAAATTCACCAGTGAATGTACAAATTGATGAAGGTTGACAACAGTCATGATGTAATACTTCTCCATTACACCAAATAGCTCCCTGTGCCCCTGTGTCCAATTCCCTCTTGCTGACACTAGCTACTAGCGGATCTGATCTATTTCTCTCCCAATAAACTAGTGTTTTCCGTACATTTGATAGAAATTGAACAATACAGTATGTGGTATTCAGTGTCAGATTTCTTTCACTTAGCATAACACTTTTGAAATTTATCCATGCTTTTGCCTGTGTCAGTCCTTTGTTCTTTTTTATTGCTATGAATTTTGTTGTGTAGATATGCAAAATTTTGTTTATCCATTCACCAGTTGTTGAACATTTGAGTTGTTTTCAATTTTTGGCTAACTAATAAAACTGCATTAGCAATTGAATGCACTGTTTTTATCAATAAATGTTTTTCTTTCTCTTGGGTAACTAACTAGTAATAGGATTTGTAAGTATGTTTGTGCTTATACATGAAATTGCCACATTTTTCCAAAAATGATTATATCTTTTTATATTTCCCCAATAGTGTTCAAGAGTTCCAATAGCTCCGAATCTTCATCATTCTTTACTACTGTTAGTCTTTTTATTAGTCATTTGAGCTAGTATAAAATAGTATCTCATTGTTAAAATTTGTCTTTTTCTGTTGACTAATCATGTTGAATAACTTTCTTTTGCTTATTTGCTGTTAATGTTTTATTCCTTTGGTGAAATGTGTTTCAATTTTTTTATTGATTTTTAATGAGATTAACTTCTTAATATGGAATTGTATATGATCTTTATATATTCTGCAAAATAGCCATTTATCAGATCTACATTTTTCTTGTACTAGGGATGGAACCAAGGGACTTGTGCATACTAGACGAGCACACAACCACTGAACTGAATATATCCCTTTATTAGTTATCCATTTTTCTACCAGTGTCTTTTTTCTGTTCCAGGATACAATTCAGAATATGACAATGTATTTAGGCATCATACCTCCTTAGTTTACTTGCTTATGGCACTTTCTAAGTAGTTTCTTGCTTTTCATGGCTTTGAGAGTATTAAAGATTACTGGTCAGGTGTTTTGTAAAATGTCTCTAACTATGGGCTTCTCTGATGCTTCTTCCTGATTTTAATTGGTTTATGACTCTTACAGAAGAACACCACAGAGCTGAAGTGCATTCTCATCATGTTCTATCAGAGGTACAAGGTACCAAT
This sequence comes from Castor canadensis, assembly GCF_047511655.1. Classification (NCBI taxonomy): domain Eukaryota; kingdom Metazoa; phylum Chordata; class Mammalia; order Rodentia; family Castoridae; genus Castor; species Castor canadensis. The sequence continues at coordinate 40,747,537 of NC_133387.1, forward strand.
ATAAATTGTCACTGGCAAGCTTAACTTTGACCACTTGCCAGGCTTCTCTGATATAAAGTCACTGTTTTTTCCCTTTGCATATTCTATTCTTTATCAGTTAGCCAGTCAATCCACCCTTCTCTCAAAAGAAGGAGAATGGGCTGGAAGCAGAATATCAAAACCAATGTATAAATTCATTAAAATAATCATAACCATTAATACATATTGGAGTGATACTTAGGAACATTGAAAATATCCTATTTTCCAAGAAAGCTTTGTCCATTAATTTTAACTTTCATCAGTGAAGCTCATGTGTAGCGAGTATTACTGTTGGTTCTAATAGTGATTCCTATTTCTCTTCTATAGTTAACATTTAGAGTTCTCTGTAAGGAAGATTTGTCCTTTCTCCTCCATTTACTTATTTAATTCCCAGGATTGGAATCTTTTTTTTTTCTCTTTAAGACCAGAGATAAGTATTTTAGGTTCTGAGAATTGGACTTTAAAGGAACAAAGTACCAACACTGCTGCCTTCTGTCCTTGTTCCAAACTTTTGTGATTCTGGCATCTATTAGACTATAGCTAAGTGTATACATACATGCAAGAGAGCATTTCAGAAGGCATTCCTTCTGAAGACATTTTAATAAATGGAAGGCAAAATATACTTGGGTGAACTTGTTGCTATTTCAATGTTTGACATTGTGGAGACATTGTTTCTTACTGGATTTCATAAAACTTGAGCTAACTTTATAATCAGTTCCCACAAAATGGAGGCTTGATGAACTTAAGTCAATTGTGTGGTCATATGCACTCCAATGCTAGTGAATTTTGTCTTCCATTACCCTTCACCACCACATACACTATGAAATGAATATGTCAGATTTAAAAATGTAGGGTTAAAGCCTTCTTTAAAAAAGTTTGTGACTAAAATGATTTAAAACTGACCATTAGGTGTAATACTGGAAATAGGAAACCCTTGTCTTTTGGTCTGTATGACCATTCACTTCTATGAAATAAATAAGTTCACAGAAATAAAACAACTGCTAAGGCAACCATTTATTTTGGAAATTGTCAAGAAAGATGGATTAGTTGGTATAAATTCTCCAAGGTGCAAGATGTGTAAACTAATAAAAACTATATTTGGTTACTCCCTTAGAGAGTAAAAGACTAACCTCAAAGAAGAATCAGAATTAACAAGAAATGAGACCAATCTTTCACAGTACCATGAAGGTTAGAAAGATAAAGCTATAGTACTTGAAAAGCCATGAAATTACTTCTAAAGGCAATAGTCAATTTAGTGAGAAACATTAAAGAAGTACGAGTCAAAAAACAACACCAACTAGAATGGTAAGCCCCAGAGGTCACAACCATTGAAAAATTGGCTGGTAAATCATGTTTGCGTCCCCCTGCTCCTCAGCTAAGATTGATTCATGCTGAATCCTGAGACAGAGACAACTGTTTCCTGAGAAGAAACCATGTTACTTACTAAGAATTACCTTTCCATTGCTTGCTTTTTATAGAAAAGAAAGGAAGGGAGGGAGGGAGAGAAAGGAGGGAAGAAAAGAGGGAGGGAAAGAAGAAGGCAAATAAATGGTCTACTATTGCCCATTTTCTTCATTGATCCAGAAGCCTCCAATGAAATAGGTTAGTTATGGACCTTGTGTTTCCCACAATAATGTAATTGTGTATATAATCACAAGCAATGATTTTCTTGATCATTTCAGACTTTTCTGAAAATTATACATTTCTCTGTGATCTGATAATGTGCATTGTCTCTTCCATGTGAGAACAACTCTGGGCATTGACTTGGCAAGTTTAGCTAAGTTAAAATTATAAGTTTCAGTTTCATAAAATGGACACATATTTTCCTTGGTAATCACATAGTATTAAGTTTTAAAAAAATTTTAAAGACAACAAAGCAAAACTTTGGAGCTAAAAATGAGAAAGTGTGATTATATTTTTGTTTCTTTAATTTTATTTATTTAATCTCTGTCAAATATTAAATGCATGTATTTTGCAAGACTGATCAGTTCTTTCTTACTCATCACACCTCCTCTGTAGCCCTGAGTCCCATTACTCAGAGACAACTGCTTGCAACTCCGTTAACTACTTCTTCTGGTACTTTACTCCATATTTCTAAATAACATGTCTATACAGATATTTTCTGATTTCAGATACTGATAATATTTACTAAATTCCTTATAAGATGAGTATAAGATTTTATTTCTCCTTCTTCCCAACATGCATGTTTTCTTTCTTCTTGTGGCTCTAATACTCATGGTAACAATCATTGGCTGAACCCATTTTTAGTGTTTGCAATATTTATGAATACAAAAGGCTGGTGATTTTTCTAGCCTCAAAGGTATGCCTTTGGCTTCCCATCTTAGAAAGTATTATGTTGACTTTTTCCCACTGGCAGTTTTGGGATTTCCCTATCTTAACCTTGAAACATTTTCCCCATTTCCTCAAAGAAAGTACACTCCACAGAAAATTAGTGAGCAAGAAAAGATTTTGCCCTTTAGGAGAGGGTGCTTTCCAAGTGCATGGGTCATATTTTATACACCACACAACATTTTAAGTTATCTAAAAATATCCCTGAAAAATCAGTTCCCAAGTCTTTCTTCTCAGTTGCCTAAAAGCAAATACCGAAAGCAAAGATCTCTCTTTGTGCATAGATATTTCTTTAATGTGCCCATACTGGGCCTCACTGCTGTTCTTTCTTTTTTTTTATATTTTTTTATTATTTAAAAAATTTTTTTTTATTACTCATATGTGCATACAAGGCTTGGGTCATTTCTTCCCCCTGCCCCCACCCCTCCCTTACCACCCATCTCGCCTCTTCCCTCTCCCCTCCACACCCTCAATACCTGGCAGAAACTATTTTGCCCTTATCTCTAATTTTGTTGAAGAGAGAGTATAAGCAATAATAGGAAGGAACAAGGGTTTCTGCTAGTTGAGATAAGGATAGCTATACAGGGAGTCGACTCACATTGATTTCCTGTGCATGTGTGTTACCTTCTAGGTTAATTCTTCTTGATCCTACCTTTTCTCTAGTTCCTGGTCCCCTTCTCCTATTGGCCTCAGTTTCTTTCTTAGGCTGTCATCCCCACTCTGTGTCCATCACAAATTTTGGAATTGATGTCATTTCTGTAAAATACTTTTGTATCAGCCATGATAGGCTAGGTTATTTCTTAGGGTAACGTATATCCCCTAAATCTCTAGGGCTTAATCTAAAAAGAAAAAAAAATGTTGCTAATAATGCAGGCACATTGGTAACAGGGGGAGTGTAGAAGGTTGACTCTTGCTTCTGTGACCATAGCAGGAATGGGAAGAGGGATACATGTCATTTCCATTCATGTTTTATTAGAAAAAGCAAGTTACATATAAGTATCTAACTTCAATACGGGAGGAGAGGTATAATACACTAATTTGTGCCATGGAGGACAAATGAAATTTTTTTAAGGATAAAAACTTAGTTTTAATATCCTATAGATTTTACAATATGTATAGAATGAAATTTTTTATTTTAAGATATTTGAAGTTCCATTGGATAACATAACTGAAATACTTATTTCATACATTTAAATTATCTTTGTATTTAGTGACAGTAGTTAGCTATAGTGTGGTCCAGAAATGAAAATACACAAAATACTTTTAGAAACACATGTATTTTTACTTATGCTTATAAGTCATGCAAAGAGATGTATTTATTTTAAAGGTTTTGAAAATGAAACCAGTTCATCAATTTTTTACCAAGATATGACAAGAAATCTTTTATGCAAAAAAATTGATGTGGGAATAATACTTTCATCTTAGTTTTCTAACGTCTTAAAAATCACATCAATTCTACAAATCACTGTTTCTAAAGAGAGAACTTTAACTGTTTCCTTTCCATTTGTGTCATGCTTAACAAAGCATAAAAGTGCTGTAAACACAATAAAGGAAATGATAACGGTTTAAAGCAATTTTCTTAAGGTAAGGCATAACAAATCATATTTTATATTTTTACTTAAGCTTATATTATTCTAATGTTGCATGAAGGAGCTTGTATCATGACATAACACCTCAGAAATATTCTTTGATAGTCATACATTAATGGGTATTTCATTATCCACTTAAATAAGTTTTCTAGTACATTCCAAATCATCTAACAAAAACTATTCTATTTTTGAAAGCAAAGATATTTAGTATTTATTATTATTGACTTTGGAAAATATATTGACCTAAAAACACATGTAACTGGTAACAATAGTTGAGAAAAACTCTCTCATGGTAGGCAAATACTGCACCACAGAGCTACATTTTCAGCTGCTCTACTTTTTAAATTTTTATTAAAAAATAAAATACCAGTTCTGATGATTCTGCTGCAATTTCAACAAACCTGCTTATGTTAATAATAACCAATGTTAGCTCAGTGGCCAAGCACTTGCCTAGCAAAAGCAAGGCCCTGGGTTCAATATCCAGCATTGTATGTATATTTGTATATACATACATATATGTATAGATGAAGAAAGTCATAATTTTCACTGGGATGTTGCTTAGTTTTATGGTATGTGCTTATCATGGCAAGGCCCTACTTTTATCCCTAGCACCAAAAAAAAAAAAAGAAGAAATCATGATTAAAATTAAAAGCTTGTAACATTATGATACTTTGAACCCTGTAATGAAGTTACTCCTACTTCCAAATAATACTTTTAAACAGTTTCAAGACAGGTGGTGCACACTGAGGCAGCAGGATCACAAGTTGGAGCCCAGCCTAGACTACAAAGTGAGACCTGTCTCACCCCCAACCCTCCCCTGCAAAAAAGCCTCTAGATTCAACAACATACAAAACAGTTTCAAATAACCTGTGTAGCCAGTGTCAACTTATTCTGGCAGATCAGTTCTTAATTGCATGACTGACAAGTTGCATCAATGGGCAGCTTAAACAGTGGTGGTGACAACATCCCTTTTCCCTGTTTTACAGCTGCAATCCAATATGAAGAGTACAATGTCTTCACCTCGGGGCTGGAAGAAGTGCAGTCAGCAGATGTCTCTGCTAAGGCAGTGCTCAGGACCCGGCCCAAATTAGGAGCCACAGGCCAGGCTTATGGCTGGTGCCTGCAATGACAGAGGCCACCTGCTATGGGCCTGGGCTAATGACATCTGCAATATCTTTGATGAGTTAATAATGACATTAACTTTTATTATTTATTATAATTATAGACACTTTTTATTCTGTAAACAAAAGAGGCTTGGACAAATAAAATATTTTTAAGCTATCTGTGGAAATATTCCTTTTTTTCCATATGTACATTTTGTTAGTTTTTAGAAATTGTGGGGGCCCCAATTACTATAACTTACTTCCAAATAACTCATCCACTAGAGCCCATGTTATTTGAACAGAGGAAGATACAATTTTCCTTATCTTGAAACAGCTTCAGAAAACAACCTTCTATAAGTTTACTTTTAGATTCATTAATCATGATATTAACTTTAAGTACTATAAAATCTATTTAAATTTTTCCTAACTTCTGAGAAATAAAAATAATCTAAGGCAAGACCTTAACTATTACATGCATCTTTGGCTCGTTACTAAACTTTGTTTCACTTTTTAAAAATTTAAAATAAAAATATAAATTTGTCTGAGACAGTAAAAATCTAGTCAGAAGTTGAACATCAACCAATCTCCTATATTAATTTTAAGGCTTTGGAAAATATATTAAGATAATAATAATACAGCCTTTACTCACAGCACAATGCATTTCTCATTGCAAGTAACTATCATTTCAGGTCCAGCAAGCAAATAGAGACTAGTCATTCATTTCATGCAAGCCTCTGACGAGCTGCCCATGGAAACAAATGTTGCCAGTTGCTCAACTAGCTTGTGTTCACACTGCTAACTTGGAGGTGAAAGGTTGTGGGTTTTATCATCAATCATTTGAGCTACTCACTCCTCCCTCAGCAAAGCTGACTCAGTGAGGAGCGGGTGGTGGGAAGAATAATACAATTCAATTCATTAGCACATTCCTCTACTCTTAGCAAAATGCTTTGCTGGACAAAATATGAACAGCATAAAAAGACAGCTTCTTTTTATTATATGGGACTGTGTGAGGAAAATGTGCCAAATACAATGCTTTGCAAATTGCTGTGAATTGTTAGTGAGAAAATTCATCTGCAGTTCCTAGGTATTTTTTCTTGTGTGTGACTGTCAAACAATGGCAGTGTGATGGATTGGGTCACCCGGAGCAGATCCCCTGTGAACAGTATCCAGCCTCTGTTGAATAACATTACAGACCTGCCTTTAACACTCACTGTTAACATACTATGTGAATAAGTTATTTTACTTTTAGACTAAACCATTTTTTAAATTTCTTTGCATTAAACATGCAATAGAGAGTTACAAATAATCACTACCATATAGTCAAACGCTACAGTTTGGGATATTCACTGTTTAATGAGAATAGTTCATTTTAATTTTTTTCTCAAAACAGAACACAAAAAGATGAAGACAGAATATATATTTACAATTAGTTATCATTAAATAGCCAATAAAAGCTTGAAATGTTCCCATACATATGCTTTTCCCTGAGATAACCTGAGCTTCTAAAAGCACTACATCAGAATGTCTTTTCTAGAAAGATTTTCTAATGGTTTCATCTGCAATTTTATGCTAACTTGATCAACTGCTTACTTTTTTCTTATTTTGTTTTAGAATATGAAAATAAATAAAGCCAATAACTTACCTAGCATCACATAGCTTATATTCTAGTGAGTGGCAAAATAGAAATGGATGAAAATAAAGTGATGATAATGAATTTTAATAAGTACTAAATACATAAAATCCAACAACTTAAGACAAGTAAAATGAGTCATATATTTTTCTACATTAGTAAGTCAATCATGAAAGGCTTCAATAAGGAGATAACATGTGAGCAGAAATTTGAATACAAAATAAAGCCAGTCATAAAAATCTTTAAGGAAAATCACTCTGGGCAGAAAGGAGAACAAATTAAATGATCATAGAGAATTTCCTTCGCATCTTCAAGAAACAAGACCAATGATACCAGTGTAGCTGGAAGAAAAATGCATGAGGGAAAAAAGAGGTAAGAAAATTACACATGTTCCACATCATTTGGACCTCAGACCAAGGTTTAAGATGTTTTCCCTATTTAGTTGGATGAATGATGAGCCTTTGACTTAGGGAGCAACAGAAGAGATGAAGATTTGAGTGGCAGGAATATCATGACTCTTATTTTGGACATGATAGATGTGATCTTTGTGAGAAGATGCCTATTAGCTTCTAGAATTTGTCTTCTGTGCTACAGAAGTAATTTGTGTACATTTCTACAAACGCAATAACTTTAAACAACACAAATTTAGATGAAACTGGTGATCATCATATTAAGTGAAATGAACCAAGCTCAAAATGCCAGCATGTTTTTGAGCATATATGGTAGCTAGTCTAAAATGATACAAATAACACTAATAATGAGACTTGAGTGCAAAAGGGACATTGTTGTGGGGAGGGTCATCAGAAGGGGTGGGGCAATGAAAAGAGCACAGGGGATAAAGAAGATCAAAGTATATTGCTTATATATGTATGGAGACAGAATAAAGAACCCACCAAATACTGTATTTCAAAGGGAAGAAAGAGGGAGAGGGGTTAAAGAAGTATAATAGAGAGGGGAACTTGCCCAAAATATGCTATATGCATATATGGAATTTTCACACAAAAGCCTTGAACTAAAGAAGCCTAAAAAAACTAAAACTAAAGAATCTTTAAAAAAAAATCCACACAATTTATTAACTCTTAGTTTCTGTGGGGCCCAAGTCTGAGTATGCAAGCCTGCAAATAAGGTATCAACCTGAGTTCTCATTTGGAAGCTTGGTGGGACAGGGTCTGCTTCCAAGTTACTCAAGCCATTGACGGTCTTCCTTTTCTTGCAGGTCTGTGGTTTATGGAAGCTTTCCTCTTCAAAGCCAGTAAGAGCAAGACTCTGGATCAAGTCAGTTACGAAGTGGAGTCTTACATAATGTAGCATCTCAAAACAGGAGTGACATCCCACCTTCTTTATCACATTCAAATCACAGGTCCTGGCTACACTCAGCAGGAGAGGATTCTTTAAGAGTATGAAAACCAGGTTGTGAAAATCGTGAGGACAACTAAGTCTATATACACTGAAGTGGATAAACTGAGTAGGCAGATGAATGTACATTCCAGGAGAAATACCAGGGATGAAGATAAAAAATTTTAGGACTTTAAAGGTATTGATAAAACCTTGGGTCTGGATGAAAATATAATCAATAAAGAATGGGAATGGTGGTATTTTTTCCAAATGATGTAGGATGAGAATATCCCAGTCAGACAGATTTTAAAACACACACACACACACACACACACACAGAGGCACAGAAAATAATTCTAGGGTCAATTCTGTTACTGACTTAGTTCTCATTGCCTTACTTCAGCTGCCACTCTTTACTTTTTACTAACTACTGGCTATTATCAAATGTTTTATATATGTCACAAATACTATGTTAAGGGATTGAAAGACAACATCTCACTTTACCCTAAGCCAATGACAGAGATGATAATATTGTTTCTTCTTAATTGATGAAAAAATAGTGCTCAAGAACACAGGGCTATGTGATGAAGCCAATGAATGTAGTGTGGCTCCATAATACACGTAACCATATCCTTTATGGTGCCTCTCTTCTTGGTCAATTGACCTGAGTCCTTGATTCTCAGTTTCCCCTTTTGTTCATTGACTGATGTTTATTTATGCATCTAGGTTTTGCCATTCTTCTTGATTTGTTTCCTCTTGTCATCAACTTCTTCAAGTCAACATGCATCTTTGCCATTCTCCATTACTTTAACATTCTGTCATACACAAAACTTTTTGTTTTCACTAAAGATTAGGATATTTGAAGAATTTATAAATGAGCTAAGTTACTACACAGAAAAACATCAGAGAAAAATGTGTTCGTTCAAAGTGAAAGAATTCCAAAAGGAAAGAAGGAAAGTTTTAGTGGGAGAAAAATAAATGTATTATCATTTATCAAATGATAAATATGTTTTTCATTTTCACAATTATTATTTTAAGAAGATTCTATATATTGTATATAAGAATAAGGTAGGAATATGGCTAAAGAATGAATTTTCTTTCTCAAATATTAAAAAAAGATGATACAAAATGTTTCCCAGTTACAAAGGAAGGCTTTATAGTTAAAATCTTAATTGATTTCTTTTTGTTATTTTGCAGTTCTGGATAATGGTTATAATTAGTACATATTATACAGTGCATTCACTTACTGTGGTTCAAATTATACATAGGATGCAATGTAGTATCTCTTTCACTCTAAATGTTGTTATATCCATGACTTAATATTAGCAGTAAGAATTTCTATTGAATATTCAAATAAAGGTGTACAAGAACACAGAAGATCCTTTTTCTCCTGAAAAACAGTCCTAAAGAAAATTATTCCTATTAAAGAAAAACATCCAGAATATATATTAGCTTTTCTCATAGAAAACCCTAATCCAATTTTCTGCATAAAATATATAAATTTTTTAGAATGTAAGGTAATGCCATAAAACCTACTGCTGAAAGGGTGAATGAGGGTGAATATGGTGGATGTATTTTGTATGAAAATAGAATAATGAAACTTGAGATAGTTCTAAGAAGTGGGAGGAGACAGGAGATGAGGGAGAACTATGGTGGAGGTAAATCTAACTAGGATATATTGTAAACACATGTGTAAATATCACAATGCAACCTCCTGTGCAATTATTGTATGCTAATAATAAAAAGCATTTTTATGCTTGCAATTTTATACCTTTAAATTCAGAATATTTTTATACAGCTCTCTGTAGGCACCCTTACACAACAGTTTCAGTTTGAATGAACAGTAATTAAGATTATGTCATAGCGAAATAGTAGAAAGTAGCAGCATCTCTAGTACTTGCAAAGTCCATGTTTATTTTTATTTTGAAGGCAGTATTTTTTGTTTGTTTCTATAGGTATCGTCTTCCTCATGTAAAAAGTCATATATACTGTATTACCTCCTAGTGCCACTATACCATAAACCGAGAGGCTTATAACAGCAGTTCATTGCCTCAAGTTCTTGAGAAATCTGATCAAGTTGTCAGCAAAACCTCATTGCCTCTGAAGGTGACAGGGAAGGGACTTCTTGTCTTTCTAATGAAGCTGTCTCCTCGTAACCTCAGGGTTTTATGTTTGTTTTTTGGTTTATAGATGATTCACTCCAATCCTTCATTTTTACATGACATTTTCCTCTGTGTCTTTGAATCATCTTCTTCTGTTCAAACTGTCTCTTGTCCAAATTCTCCCCTTTTATAAGGACAGCAATCATATTGAATTAAGACCTACCCTAATGACTTCATTTAACTTCATCTCTGTAAAGACCTTGTTTTTAAATAAAGTTATATTCTTAGTTAAGGTTGCACATTTGGTATTTTTGTGTTTTCCCCCATTTTATTACTTAATGTAGCTATTAGAATTTTGAGTACATTCAACCAGAGATCTATTGTGAAATGAAATTAAGATAGAATTCCAAGATTTCTTCCCATATCAAAATTCCATTAAATTGTGATTGTTTCTGTTTTTTGAGTACAGCAGCCTCTTGAACTTTTAGACTTGTGTCTAAATAGAAATAGACTTGTAAGTCAGATAAATTCTAATTAAAAATTATAATTTTTATTTATTGCATGAGGCAATAAATGTTTTAATTTAATGTCTTTTAGTTGAAATCAATTTGGGGAAGAGTGAAGATAAGAGCCACCAAAAGTATTTGACACTGCAAATTTAAATTCATTGCTTTCAATTTTATAGTGTTTTGAAGAATGCAACTTCTACTAATTCTAGGTATATGTAAATCACTCCCATATTAGAGTTTTATATAATCATGTATATACATCACTGTTTAATTTATTTAGAATAAAGGGAAATTTTGACTCATTAATGAAAAAATACAAAAATCTATAAATCACATTAAAAGTCATTGTTTAATTCTATGAACTTGTTAATCACAGTAACCTGATGTAAAGGCATGTGTATCATCTGTAGGATTGACTGTGGTCCAAAGGCATCTAAGTAACAACTGTAGTTCAGACAAGTATTAGTGATGAAATGCATTCCTACCTAAGACCAGGTGTTTATCTTACTCATTCTTTATGTAGTAGAGTATGCTATAAGTAGGAGAAAAATTATAGTCTCTAAATGTACATGATCTTAAATTTTATGATACCTATTTAATCTAATTAGATCTAATATTGTGTAACATTTCTTTACATTTTATTATATAATCTTTAAATAAAATTGGATCTAATATTTAATTTTGATTTTTTAAATATATTCATTTTTCTTCATTATTTATATTTCCAGTTCTTCCCCAGAATCTTCAAAAGCATAACTTTAAATTTTAAGAAGTATGAATTTGAAAACTGGCCCCTCAACATAAGGGTCAATCCTCCACAGGTTTTCACTGTATTTGAACAGGAACATTGCAAATTGATCATTTCCCTCACCTTTCAATCCCTGTAGGAGCAGACTGACACTTGGCATCAAATTATACATACTTTCTAGCAATGTCCTGAAGACCTACAAGCAATAACAGGTTTACAGACAGCAGCTGGACAACGATCAGCCATCCCACATCCTTGTACTTCCTAAGAATATATCAAGACAAGAAACCCAGGTTTCTCTTTCTGGTCTTGTGATTTTTTTTTTTTTCTTAAAGGAATGATAATTTTTGCTTGGAGAAGAAAATGCGGTGAGGGAGTTGAAGAGATTTCACCTTTAGAGGACTTTCATTCTTCAACCTGGAGGAAACACTGAATTCATTTTACCAGTGAAAGTGAGCGTCTGAACTGCCTGGCCCACCACAGGGGCTTCCTATGGTTTATTCATCCCTTCAGAGATGAAGGACGGTCTTCATTCAGTCAAAGAATTCCACTAAATATTCCTTGTCCTTTTTGTTTGCATAGGTTATGAGCCTGCTTTTTTGTGGAAACTTTGAAGACCTTGCATTGGAAGCAATTATTTCTAATGTATGCTTCAAGCACAGGCAACGCAGAAGTACAACTATTCTAATGCCAATTAATTAATGCACACTATTATGTACTTGGAAATATTTTAAATACGAAGTATACTCTGATTTCGTTCTTGGTTTACCACTTAGAAAGTGGTGATAGTCTTAAACTATGATTTGCTGTGACAGGGATAACTTCATGCTCTTACTACCAGGTCTTTGTCTTTGTTCACACAAAATTTTAATGCCAACTTTTATTACCAAGCTTTACATTGTTGAATATGTTTAGATGTATAAAAGAATTACCAAAAAAGTTCATAGTTTACATGCTCTATGTTAATTTTCCCTTAAAGTTAAAATCCTGCATAATTATGGAACATTTGTCAAAATAAGAAATTATCATTGATACTTTACTATTAATAAAACTTCAGATTTTATTGAGATGCCTCTCCATTGTTTTCCCCACAAAGCTTCCTTTTGTTTGACGATCAGATTTCTAGTCCAGAATACCAATGGGATTTAGGGCGTGCTAGTTTGTCAATACTGAGACATTATTTACTACTCTCCTCCACTGCACTCCAGTTGTGCTTGTTGGTGATCCTTAGACTGTTCTGCTCCTGCTACTTTAGTCAATACCTTGCTACTGTGAATTCTTTAAGCTTAGTGGCTTCTGCATCCAATTTGTTGAATGAGTTTTCTTGGTGGTAATAAGGGCCATCAATGGCTATAATGATGGTTGGAGAGACCATTATGACAAAAAAATATAGCAAATGAGGTTTGGTTAAGTCATTTTTGGTAGATAGGGTCTTTTCATGTGTGAAATCCCAACTAATGATATATCTCCATTATTGCATGCCATGGCACGACACAGGACATTTTAAACATTCACAAACCATTAATGCATGCTAATTCAAAAATAAAATTAAAAAAAATTCACTAACCAAAAAAAGGCTGGGTGTCAATTAACATCGTATATATTTCAGCTTTTAGAACCAAACTGATCAGATTTAGTTCTTTTTTTCCTGATTGAACAAATACCTACATATTAATGGCTACTAGTTTTCCTCTCAAAACTGCTTTATCTGTCTCCCACATGTGTTGGTATGTTTATTTTCATTTTTAGATTTACATTCAGATTTATCTGTATTGTCTATGAGTGTATCTTTTTATATGGCTTTCTAGTGGTTACTCTTTTATACTGTGTGATATCTCTGTATTTCTATATACAATGCTATACACACATAAATTACCACAGTCTACTAGTGTCATCATTTTAGCAATTTAGGTAAAGCCTAGAAACAGTTCATCTACCTTTATGTCCCTTTCCTGAACCACTTATAATTTTCTTAAATATTTATCTACACATATTTAAAAATAGTATCAGATAATGTTAGAAATTTTGCTTTCAACCATTGTTCATAACTTTTAAATTTCAAGAGGAGAGGGATAGTCTATTTTATTGAATCTTAATGTTGCTTGCTGTGTTCTTTGGCAATACATTCTTACTTTCACCTCACCTGCATGTTTCTTGAATTCTCCTTCAATGTAGAAGGATATTTCCACTATGACTGTATCCTTCTGCTCTCCACAGTAAGGTACTCTTTTTCTCTAGCTATTTTCAATAATTTTTCTTTGTTTTTAGTTTTCACACTTTCATTTTGATGTCTTGGCATGGATTTCTTTAACTTTATCCTGTTTGGGATTCATTCATCTCCATGAATATGAAGGATAATATCCCTTCTCACATTTAGGAAGGACTTAGCCAAAAATTTTTTTCTAGTACTTTTTCAGCCCCATAACTCTTATTTCTTCCTAGGACTCAGATAGTAAGATATTAAATATTTTGTTATGGTTTTACAGATGCATGGATGCCTGTTTGTTTGCTTATTTACTCATGTGTCTATCACCTTTGTTATTCAGATTGGTTAAAGGTAAGATAAGAAAATCCATTAAACATACTCTCCTGTAAAGTGCAGATAAGCCTGAAAAATGTAATAATAGAACACTATTTTGTACTGTAATGAACAATATTGATATGTCATTATATAAATATGTTCATATTATAGTTATAATGAGATAAATGAAGTTATAGGCTTAAAACTTTTATGATTAAACAATATTGAAACAGCAGAAATTTTTATTAAGATTAAGAACTAGAATTGGTATTAAATATGATTAAATTGCATTTTTATTTAAAGTGTTTATTTTTATGAATAAAATATAGTGTACAGGTGGCAGAAAATGGATAGTAGAGAGTGGTGAGAGGTAGGAAATGACCATTCTATGACCTTGAAAAGCGGGGAGTCAAAAGATCACATCTGTGAGTGGTGGAATATAAAATAAAAGTTTAAATTGTTACTATTCCATAGTAGCTGTGTAAAACAGAAACTTATCAGTCTATCCTTTCTTCCTTCCTTTTTTCCTTCTTTTCTTCCCTTGGTCCTTCCTCAAATATCTTTCTCTTAACTTAGATGTATTTAACATTTGATACTGACATGGATTCGTGTGACCATATTAATTGCCCTGATTTTGTGAAAATATCATGTCATTTTGTAATTTATTACATTTTTCTCATACTTTTCTTATGTTGCTTTCTTTTTCCTGAAATTTCTCAACTTTTTTTCTTTTTGAAAGAAATGTTTCCTCTCCCTATATATTTATAATGTTCTATATTTCATTCATTCTGCATTTCTTTGGTATATATTTCATTCTTTCTTTAGTCTGCAGACTTAATCTTATCTAAGTACTGCACTTCATATTTGGAGTATGACATTTTGTATAGCTCTTCTATTTTTACGTTCTAATATTCTATTGTTAGAATATTATATATACCAAACTAAAGGCTGGAATATTTTCAAAACTAATGAGTATGGAAGAAAAATTTGTCACCTTGAGCCAGAAGTTCATGTTAACCTATGTTAAAATAGGTATAATTCAAATAAATAGCAAACAGAGACCAGGAAAGATATCATAGAAGCCCTAAGGGATATATGCTCTAAATGCATCCTAAGATTTTAATCTATTTTTGCTTACTGTTGAAAAGATGACACTTTTTATACCTTATTATTGTAGGTTTAATGTAATTCCCCCCAGTTCTGACTGGAACTGAATAATCACTGAAAAATTCTTTTCAGATGTCAGGCAAGAAAGAGTGGCATTCTCCTTCTGGGAAATGGTAATATTACCTCTCTTCCTCGCTGGGTAATTGTTAATGCATCTTAACTCTCTGGTCACTGAAGGCTTAGCTGGGAGTTAAGGTGATGGTGGTAAGGAAAGATTCCAAGAGTGATAAATTAATTTTTCAGCATCTAAATGGCTGAATATATAAAAAAATCTAGAGACCAGCTTTGTGTCAAATTAGTTAATGTAAGGTTTTAGCTTTACTAGTAAATCAAGATGCTAAGATCACTTCTATTTGACTTTAATCTGATCATTTATTCTGTTATTCTATACAAGAAAACTATAAAAGGCAGTGATATTCTTCTAGCCTATTAGAAATGTCTAGTGATAGCATAATGCTAAGTTATGCCTTAAAACTCAGTGCTAATAACTTTATACTTCTTTAATATCTCCAAAACTGTAGGAAGCACTTGGCTACCAAGCTAATAAAGACTTCAAACACTGTGAGATATGTAAATATCCATATGTGTTAGCTCAGCATTTAGTAGACTACTTTTTTCAAAATGGGCATTAAGTTAGACTTGAAGGAATTATTGATTTGCTGATTACAGTTCTAAGATTGTAGTATGGAAAACAAATCCCAAGTTTGTAAAATTGGACTTTGTCTTAGAAAGACAAAGGCTTTTTGGAGCAAGCTGCAAGCAACCTTTTGACTTGTGTGTTTGAGGAAGACCTAAGTTACAGCCTGTTGTACAGAGAACAAGTCATTATCAATCAAAACTGAAAATTACAGAGAAACCAGAGACAGAAAGGATGGATGAGAAAAAAGAATGTTCTAAAGCTCTTACTGTTTCCTGTTGCCATACTCTACAAATTGCTCACTTTGTTTGAGCCCTTCTGACTTCATCTTGATTCTTTGAATATCCTATGCTTTCTCCTCCCTCACAGCTTCCTGCAGAAGCATAAAATAGTCTTTCTTTTTGAAATGTTCTTTCCTTCTCTTCATGATGTCTAAATAGTGTCTTTCCTTCAAACACCAGTTTGAATATTTCTGTACAGGTAAATATTTTCTAATATACTTAAGTAGGTGTCACCCATATTATACATTTTCAGCACCAGGAAAATCTGCTCCAGGAATTTTCACATAATAGTGAGGCAGGCTGGGTTAGGGATAGTCTGGGACTGCTCCCTGTCTTGGCTCAAGTGCTCCTCCCACTAACCCACAGGTGAGAGGAGCCAGATGATGATGTATTGTCTTCTACCTCCAAGTCCAAGATGGTATAAAAATGACCTACCAAGAGACCAAGGCCTTCTTGTCTTCCTGGCAGAACGGGTGACTCCCCTCCCTCAATAAAGCTATTCTACCTTACTCCATCCATGTGTTCTGCTTGGATTCTTCCATTTGGAATGCCAGGACCAAGATCTTCTGAAAACACCATTTACCAATAACAATAGATTCTCAATAACTGGTGAACACTGGTGCAGTATTTTCCTTCTTTGTTAATTGTTGAGTGTCAACTACAGAGGAAAGGAACTATTTTGGTAACAATGGCTATCATCTGAATGTGTGATATTTTCGAGAAGGTAATATGCATGCACTAAATATTCATTAAACAATTGACAAGTAGAATAATTTGGAATTCCTATATGGTTTCATATTACTGTAATAGTTTTTTCAAGTTTATTTGCATCTCTTGTCCATGTTGAGTTTTGTCAGAATAGTAGTTGATGCAACATAAGAGGAAGTTGGAAATCAAGATTGACTGAAGAACCACAGTGGAAAAGAAAAAGGTAAAAACAAAAACATAGCAAAAATGAAAATGCAATATTCTAAGTCACTGAGATTACAGAACAATATTAAGTCTTCTCTAAGACATAATAGACAAATATCTAGAGGGCTTCTCTGAGTTTTCCTTTCAAAGCAAGCATTACAATACGCTTTAATGTTACTAGTTAGAGGCTGATTAATTAGACCAGTGCCTCCATTATCTTTATTCCTATTTGCTTTGGGCATTTTTATTGGCCATTAACACTTCCTGTGGAGTGCCCATATGACAGGAGTGGAGGTGAAATTTAAACCAGACAATTTGCTTTCTGTTGACAGATTTTGTACTGTGATTGATGGGGGCAGAAGGTGACACTATCTGGTAAAATAAGGTCTTTACATTATCTGTGTATTTCATATATCAATGCCAGTGTTTCTTAAACTACAGGTCAAGACTCCAGAGGGATGGACTACAGTATGATTTTAAGGAGTTTCATGTATGAGAACTACTGGGGGTATGCATTGTTAGTTATGTGGAACTTCTTTTCTTCAACTCTCTATACTTCCTCTCTTCTAATCTATTAAAATTTACTCTTATGCCAACAAGAGCATTGAAAATTTCTGCCACATTTTTTGGCAATATCAACACTTTAAAAGCAAACATTTTTACATTTAAAAATGGTAAAATAAAAAATAAAAAGCATAAAGAAACCTGACTGGTAACAATTTTAAAAAATTCAATTGGCAAAAATTACTGAAGCTTTTTGGCTTCTTGACCAAAGGTACTCCTAATAACCCTTCTAAATCTAAGATGTCTGCTCCCTTGGGAAAACATTAAAAAATAAATAAATAAAAGCAAACATTTGTGTATGCTAAAATTATTTGTCTGTACAATAGTACTTTTGGGCTGTGCCTTATATACTGTATCTATGAAATGATTTGCCTTCATTTATTCACAGAAAGAAGTTGGGCATATTATAAGACAAAATGATTAAAATGTGGATTAGATAGACATTACCTATTAATTAGTGATTATCACAGAAAAGAAGAAAAAATTAAAAACCTGGAAGAAAATTTGTTATTACCTCATGTAGATGTTTTGATCTTTTGAATAGTATTAAATCCAAGATACACCAGATTTTCCAGGGCCTCTTTTTCATGTAATATTTGATTTCAGGTTTAAATTTGGCAATTGTGTCCCATATTTCCATTCCATTTTGCATCACCTATCTTCACTTTATCTAAGAGATATTCTTTTATTTGTGGACCATTAAGATTTTTATTACTATCTAAATTAACACCTGATTACATTCACTTTGAGTCAAGGAACTTTGGTTGAAAATTGAGCTAATGTAAACATTTTCTTCTAGCACATAAGCATATAGAAGAATGGAAGAAAATTTAAATTATTTTCTTATGCAAACATTACCAAAAATAAAGATTATAATGATGAACTTTTATATTAACATTTTTTGTTACAGGTGTTTTATTGCTTTTGATTATCCAAATTAGTCTTATTTAAATTGGATTTTTGAGCCCCAGACCCAAATTTGTGATCTGGCTACTCACTCCTACATAACAAGGAGATATGGTGAAGGCAGGGAAAGGAGATCTATTATAAGGCCTGGGACATGCCTTGGGAAAAGCCAAAGTAAGCACCCAGCCCATCTTTAGCTATCTTGGGTACAGACATGAACTTTAGCTTGAAACAAATACTTAGGGTAGGGGACAAAAGGCATGCATAGTTAAACAGTCCTAGTTACAGGTGTGGCCTGGTTGACTAGCTCAGTCCTTGTTCCTTGAGGTTTCCAGGGAAGTTGTTATTGCTGCAATTTACTTGAGGGGAGAATTTGATTCCAAAAACATGATTACTCCTGCTCCTTGCTTCAGCCTAATCATTACAGGTAATTTTGTTCTCTTGGGGGGGTGGTCTGTCCTGCAAGGCTCCACTGTTACTTAGGGGTAGTTTTGGTCCCTTATCATTAAAAGTGTTATCAATCAGTCCTTCCTTTCTTGATTTCAAGTTGTCTGTAGGAGAGAATGGGTCAGTGCAAAGGACACAGGTACAAAGTGGAAATGGAGATAACAAGCTTTTCTCTTGTTTTTAAGCTAATTTGTGGGCCAAAGTAAGGAGTCTGTGCTTTTCAGAAAAAGCAGTTTAAGTCCCTCTTATATCATGAGTAAATAAATATGCAGTCATTTATTTTATTTTCTTATTAGCTATCACTAAAATGAAAGAGCACATTCTTAAAATTCCAGTGATATATCCTCTGGGGGAAAAATATATATTGGTACTGGGGATTGAACTCAGGCCTTCTTCTTGTTAGGCGGGCACTGTACCATTTTGGCCATGCTCCCCGCCATTTTTGCTTTGGTTATTTTTGAATAGGGCCTCACTCATTCATGCCTAGGCTGGCCTGGACCATGATCCTCTTATTTATACTTCTTACATATCTGGGGTGAGAGGTTCATGCCACTCTGCCCAACTTTTAATGTTTGAGATGGGATCTCCTGAACTTTTTGCTTGGGCTGGCCTCAAACAATAATCCTCTGAATCTCTGCCTCCTGAGTACCTAGGATTATAAATGCAAGCCACTGTGCCTGGCTAATCTCAATGTTTAAGTATAATTTCTGCATGCAAGTGATAGAAACCCAACTCGATCTGTACTGAAAGGGGATTCACTGCCTAATGTCATAGAACTGCTGTGGTATATCTGAGGTGACTGATAGTGTGAAGCTGTCAACGTACACACCTATATCTCTCAACTTACTTTCTGATATCACTTCACTTCTCACACATTGTTTCCTTCACAAAACCATAACCATGGTAGATGATAGCACTTTTTTCACCTCCTTACAGTTTTTCAAGAAGAGCAGAACATTTTCTTTTCCAAATCTTGGAAAAGAGTCTCATTAGCTAATCTCATTAGCGTGGATTGACATCCATGTACAACATCATAGGGTTGGTCGCTTGTGATTGGCTTTGCTTGCCAATACCAGGTAATCAAAAGAAACTGTAGCACAGAATAGATATAATTGTGAATCCAGGCATCCAGGCATACTTTGAAAAAGTTCATCCCCTCCATTATATTCTCATTCCTCCTCCATACTCATCAAAAATACTTTTAAAACAAAGGCTAAAGATTATCTACATTTTTTACTTTTTAATTTTTATTGGCATATAATAGTTGTGCACAGGGGATACATTGTGACATTCACATATGTCCATACTTTGTATCTTAATTAGATTCACCCCCTCTATCATTCTCCATCATCCCTTTCTCCCTTTTTAGAAAAATTTCAACAGCTTTCATTATTCTGTTTTCATACATGAATATGAAATACATCCACCATATTTGCCTTCTTTCACCTTATCCTTATGCCCTTTCCCCTCCTCCCACTGTTCCTCACCCCCCAGACAGGACCTGTTTTACCTTCATGTTCTTTATTTTAGAGTGTATACTGATAGTTTGTGGATAACAATACCACAAATATTGACAGGGGAAAATGGAAGTATAAGTAAGGTTCTTGTACTATATGTGTACTGATCTAATACCCCATAAAGGAAGTCTATAAGCAGTTGAACACATATCCTACAAATCCTAAAACAATCATTAAAATGATAAAGAATAGTTAAAAGTCAATGATAGATATATTTATTAATTTAAAAGAAGATAGTAAGAACAAAGGAGGAGTAAAGAAAAGATAGGCCATAGAGGAGACAAATAGGAAGATGATCAGTTGACACTAATTTATCAATAATTAGATTAAATATAAATTGTGTAGACATCTGTTAAAATGCAGAGATTGTCAGATTGTATAAAATTTAAGAACTACCTATATGCTGCCTATAAGAAAAAAACTTCAAATATATAGGCAGATATAGACATAGTAAGTTGGAAGAAAAAGCTCTTTTTCTCCTTTCTCATTATTCACAGTAGTTCCAAAGTAAGACTCAAATTCTACTTCCTCCTTGAAAAACATCTTAAATTTACTTCAATTGTCCCCACCCCTTTAACTATGGCTCTTAACTAAATCACAATATTTTGGTGATTTAACATTTGTTACCTTTAATTTTTTTAAGTTGTATCTCTTATTTCTCCAACAATATTACAATTTCCCTGAAAATCAGTTTTTACATGTTTTATTGTAAGTCTCCACTTAGAATAGTTTTGAACAGATACTTAGGTGCTTATGTGTTTTAAGTAAATAATTTTTAAGTGTTTTAAATGTTAATCCATATGCACATTGCCGTACAAGAAATCTCTAAAACTTGCATCTTGCATGACTGAAACTCTATACCCTCTGATTATTCCCTGCTTTGCCCTTGCTCCAACCTCTAGCAACCCACCAAACTTCTATTTCTGCTTACAAACAGGATCTCCTTCAACATTTTAGCCCAGCAATTCCCATTTACCCAAGATATGAAACACAGGGTACATAGCTCTTCAAAGTCCCTTAATAGAGGTACTTAGTAGAGGTACAAGTAAGGCAAGCACAGTTAATACCCCATCTGTCCCAGGGAGCTTTCGTGAGCCTTTGGGAGTGGCTTTCAATGATTTCTAGCCTTCTTTGAATACTTATTGCCTATCTGTATGTAATAAACCCATTCATGTAACTTGTACACGCAGGTACAATGTCTCACTAGACTCAGACAAGCTATAACCAGTGCAGTAATCTTATTTCACAACTCTGCTTATGCTGCAATACATTTTAGGACTTTCTAGTATAGTGTTATGCCAACTAAAACATGAAAGTTGAAGAATGATGAAATGGCTAGAAAGGATTAAAAAATAACTTTATTGTTTAAAGAGTATCAAGACAGATAATTTTTGTAGACAACTGAATTATAAACAAAAAGTAAGGGTTTTGATAGAAAATGTTATTGATATTGTTATAGATTCTACCTCCATTTAAATCCCTAAGTGTTGAGGGCTGGTGTAAGATATAGGGAGTTATTACTTCAGGATAGGGGAAAATACTCCTTTCTAACCTAGCTTGTTACAACACACACACACACACACACACACACACACACACACACACACACACACACAAAATACTACAGCCTGGGGTGAAAGGAAGGTGTATGCCT
This sequence comes from Castor canadensis, assembly GCF_047511655.1. Classification (NCBI taxonomy): domain Eukaryota; kingdom Metazoa; phylum Chordata; class Mammalia; order Rodentia; family Castoridae; genus Castor; species Castor canadensis. The sequence goes on from NC_133387.1 coordinate 40,769,526, forward strand.
ACAATTTCAGCACTAGGAAAACTGAGATAGGAGTTCAAGGCCAGCCTGGACTATAATGAGTTGCTCCCTCAAAAGAAAAAAGAAAAAGAAAAGAAACCACAAATTGCTTTGAGCAATTCATTAGTCAAGTAAGATCCTCTTTTCTTTAAGCTATAGGAAAAAATGACTTTAAATTATGCTTTTTCTGTTCCTTTAAGTCACATATGCTCAGACATCTTTTAAAAAAGATTTTTAAAACCTCTAATGAATTCTACACTTGTGCATGCACAAATTGTGCCTTACCAGCTCACTTTAGTACCAGATCTGTCTTTAAAATGTAAAAATGTTTCTGTGCTTATATACTTTCAGGAGACCAAAGGTCAAAAAATATAAGGATTTCTTTTTTTTCTTTTGCAATACTGGGGCTTGAACTCAGGGACTTCACCTTGAGCCACTCCGCCAGCCTTTTTTGTGTGTATGATGGGTATTTTCCAGATAGGGTCTTGTGAACTCTTTGCCTGAGCTAGCTTTGAACTTCAATCCTCCTGATCTCTGCCTCCAGTATAGCTAGGGAGCTTTCTTTTTGACAGGTCTCTTACGTGACCTATAAAATTAAAACATTCCTCAAACTTGTTCATGTAACACCCCTCCTCCAAACCACCAGAATATATTCCAGAACAATTATTTTCCAAAACGTATGTTAGAAAAACGATAGAGAGGTGTAATTTCTTCTTTATTCTCTATTTTTTCTTTCTTTCTTTTTTTTTTTGCAGAGTGGGGGATGGAACCCAGGGCTCCAAACATGCTAGGCAACCATGTTACCTTTGAGCTATACTCTCAGCCCAATTTTTTCTCTTTATAGCAACATAAATTAATTTTAAGATGTACCTAACATTTAATTTTTCTTTTGCTTTCTGTTCAAACATAATCCTAAATATTGATGCTTTTTCCTACTAAATATAATGTTAGTGTAAATTAATACAGTCTAGTATAGACAAAAGAAATAGATATCTTAAATAATATTGTAATAATTCTTATTAATTTGGAAGATTTATACTTTTGATTGCAATAATTATTATAGCTTACAATAAACAACATAGTTTTGATGCTATAAATTTGAATGTTGAATGAAAGCCTGAGGTTTATGGAATTAATAAATGAATTATATGATGACTAGATTTTTTCGGGCAGTTAAAAGCACATTATTAGAAAAAGCAGGGAGAATAGTTTTCATATTACTGCTTGTTCCTAAGATTTAGGGGTAACCACAAGTTTATGAAAGTACACAAGCAAGTATACAAATACTAGTAATTACGTTATTGGTTCTCCTTCTAACTGATTGCCTAATACAGCTTGTCTACACAATAGCTTAGTTTCTTGGTGTTTGAAAGTGCTGTCTTTAAATATGTCACAATAAATTTTTAACAGATAATAAAAATTAATCTATGTTGATAACATTATTTATTGATCATTTTATTTTGGAATAATCATAGCATTTTTCCTCTTAACAATTGTTAAGCTTTGTTTTAACTGAACTGAATCACCTTAATCTAGTTGAAAAATAAGATAAATTATAGATTTGGGAGAGGAAAATATGTTTTCTTTTGAGTAGCAACACACTTTGCAGAAAATGAAAGAATAATAAAATTATTTAAAGGGTTTAGATGTTATTTTAAGAAAAAACAATTGTATTTGAATACTGAAGATTCCATCAGGCACATTAGGCCCCACGTGGAAATCTCATGCATGAGTCAGTATCATAGGCTGCTGTTACCTTCTGATCATAGTCTCTGTGGGAAGAGTTTACATTTTCCTACTTATCTGTGCATTCATCTAACTGGTTCTCATTATTCGATATGTCTGGATCAATGTGGTATTGGTGTTATCATTACTACAGTTGGGAGAAAATACAACCCTTTACAACATAAGAACACTACTATTGAGTCCTAGAAACAGTTATCAGTGTCACCAGTTTAGCATATGACCCTTAATTTTCCAAAGACATTTCTTTTTTTAACATAAATGTGCCATTTTTACATGCAATGTAAATTCATTCAGTAATCCATATTAGTGCTCTCTCCATGTGATATGATCCTTTTTAAAAAACATCTTACTGAAGTAAGTTACATAACATGCATTAATTTAGTGTGTAGCTTGATGAAATTTTATAACATGAACATGCTTGTGTAACTATTACCCAAATCAAAATATAGGACTTTATTCTGCATCCCAGAAGACCTTCTTATGTCTCTCTCAATCATTGTCTCCATCCAAAGGTCACTACTATGTTGACTTCTGCATCCTGGCTTAATTTGGCCAATTTAAAATTTATGTAAATTTTAAAGAGTGCGCTCTTGTCTCTGGCTTTTTTCACTCAGCCTGTGTTTGTGAAATTTGCCTATGATGTTTCATGTAGCACACATATGTTTATTTTAAATTACTGCACAGTATTCCATTGCATATGGTAAGTTGTCTAACAATTGTATGAGTAATTTGAGGTTGTTTACTATTTTTGGTTATTTTGAATAATGCTGTATTTACCTGTCTTTTATGTGTACATTTACATTTCATTGTATATGAAAATATGCACAAAAATTCCATTGTGTACACATATACTAACACATTGAACATATTTGGGGGATGATACCTATTCAGCTGTGTTCTTCTTTAATGGATACATCTAAACAGTTTTCCAAAGCACAGTTACATACGAATGAGTAGTGTCAGAGAATTAAAGTCCTGAACTTGTTAGGGACCACTTTGCATGTTCAAAGTATTTACTCAGTCTGCTGACGTGCAGGGTTATTTACTGTAGTTATATTTGTGTGTTATTTATTACTTGTAATTTTGACCCCTCTTTATTTTATCAGTAGACACTGAACGCCTAAGTGAAATGCCTATTCAAGTCTTTTGTACATTTTAAAATGTTTTCTGCTGTTTTATCACTAATTTGCAGAAATTTAAAATACATTATGTGTATGATTACTTTATCAGATGAATGTATTGTAACTATCTTCTTCTAGTACGGTATCTTCTGATGAAAAGACACTCTTCATCATAAAGGTCAATTTGAACATTTTTTCCTTAATAGCAAGTATCTTTTTATACTTTTAAAGAAAGCATTGCTTTTCTTTTGGCTCTAAAAAATATTCTCCTCTGCTATCTTCTGACATGGAGTTAGAGAAAAAGATGATCAGAATGGGAAAAGAGTCAAGGGATACATTATCTGAATCAGTGTTTTTCAGGCTTTGTCAGTCATTAGACATACTTGGAGAGCTTTAAAAATCTGATGCCCCCAATGTGCGCCAAACTAACCAGTTCAGAATCTGTTGGTTTTGGACCTTGGCATTAATATACTTTAATTGGCATAAAAGAATTTATACAGAGAAAATTTATGCAGAGAAAATCAGCAAGGGAGCAAATTTGGTGAATAGCAATATATCTAGAATATAGATTTCATTGAGTGAAGTAAGGGTGAGTTGCACTAGAATTAAAGCCATGGTTTACAGAATTTGAGTCAGAGTAAACACTCAGTTGCAATTCAAAAGAGAGAGGGACTAGCAAAGTCTTTGGGCAAAATGATCAATTAACACATTAAGAGGGCTAAAATCACAGCAGAGAAAGGGTAGATTGGAAATGCGGAGGATAGCAAATTTCCAAATTATTGCCTGTCGAATGACTGCTCAAACTTGGCTAATGACTAGAAACTGTGATAAAAATTGTGTGTGTTGGGGTTGGGGGTAGGTCCCTGAGTGTCTCATGCTAGCATTAGAATCTCAAACTCTATAAAATTAAAAATGAAATTAGTGAAAGAAATCAGTTAAATTTATTATATTTTGCCACTTAAGAGTTATTGAATATCCAAACCATGTTTGTTGTCAGTTGACATGGAGAGAGATGACTGATGACAGACAGAGATGATTTTGTGGGTGAACTGACGTAGAAGCTGACTGAACATGACATATGAGAGGGGATAATGCTAAAACAATTTGAGTTAAAAGACAAGGAAACGGAGAATGCAAACGTGGTAAAGAAGGAAAAAGTCATCGGGAATGAGCAGCAGAAGATATCTTAATCAAAGATTTTAGTATCATGAGTTTGACAAATTATTAGAAAGGACTGAATTTCTAAATTAATTGTGTTGAAGTGCTCAGTAAGGACAGTCAATAGTCAATTCAGTCTTGATATTTTTTTTGTAAGCTTTTGATGAGTATGATAGGTGTAAAAGTAATTTTAGTTCTATCCATTTGTTCTTTGTTAGTAAAAATATTTCCTGTTGGCCTATGCATTAAATAAATTTTAAAATATGTATTGAAAATAGAATAAGATCTTTTAACCATAGGTATTAAAAGAGAATTATTATAAATGGTAAAAATATGCACTTACAATTTGAGATTTAGATATAGTTGATGAGTTTATGAATATCTCTTAATTATAAAAGAATAAATTTTAAAACTTCAATTTTCTCGTAGAGGGATAAGAAAGAATTATTGCACAAACAGCTGACAGATGGACTAAATGTTATCACTGCTTTACATAAAAGGCTGCAGGTAAATGAAGCAATGAATGGTCTTTGGAGAAAAAAATGCCAACTCTTACTTTCAACCATTTTATATATGGGTAGGGCTAGAACAATAACAGTGAGTGTCCTTGGGTTAAATGAAAAAGTAGTGAGAGAAATGGTTTTTCACTGGTTGAGCACATAAGGAAAAAACACACTTTGTGTCATTAAAATCAACTGAAGTTTGCTTAAGAGCAGTCTGCAAACAGTTATTATTTCAGATAGAGAATAAGGAAGTCATCATAAAATTTGTGTTTATCATTTTCTTGTCTCTTGAGAGATTGGTTTCTATAGCTCCAGTAAGCACAGTAACTTTCCATGATAAATTTTATATTTTAATATTTGGCTACAGGATAACTTCCATAAAGCTAAATATAGTAGGCAGGAGCTTAGTTTTCCTTTTTTTTCTTTTTTGACTCATGTTTATGTTAGGTGAGTGTGCTTCCTAGAACCACAGTGAGAAATGACACTTTCTTTGAGAAAGTTTTGTCATACATGCCATAATACACTCTAAATTACTTCTTTGAAACAAACTGAATGGCATAACAGTATATTATTCCTTCATTTGAAGGCTCTTACTGAAGAACAGACTGCCAGATAAAGACTCTGAAGAATAGTCTTCCACTTTTCAAGTCAGTACTTCTGCTATTTTTAGCATTTGCTATGCATTCAAATGCTTAATGAATTTATTAAACATAAAGAAGTCAGTGAAATTGGAAATCTACAATCTGCCTCACTCTGATTGGTTATATTTTTCTAGTAGACTTCAGCAATCCACATGCAAATTCAGAGATGGAGGAAAGCTGGTATCTTGACAGTTAGTTGGAGGATAGGCCAAGATAGCAAGAAGGATACTGATGAAAGTATTTGAAATATTGGTTAGTGGGATCTGAGCCAGATAGGGAGAACAATGAAATAGGAAAATGCATGGAACAGAGAACATTTAGAGAAACTGGCCACCTCAAATATGTTACAGAATACTGAGAAAGGAAATAATTAACCAAGATAATGAAAGTCCAGTATTTATACTTAGAGTGTAGGCAGATATAAAATAGATGCTCAATTAATTCTTTCCAGTGCTATTTACTTCTTCCTTGTACTAAAGATTAAAGAAAATTTGAAATGTGATTTTATTTAACACATTTGACTTATAAAAATAGAAAATATATTCTGTTTTAAAATGATTCCTAATACTAAATAAAAATGGAGAAACAATGGGCATGGCATGTTATAAAAAAGAATATAATAGAAGTGACTTTTAAATGGCTAAGAAATATTATTTTTACCTCAATATTCATTTCTAGAGTCTCTTTCATGGTAATAATTAGAGTTTTCATATTTTTTTGCAATGTACTGATTAAGCACAGTTGGAGTTCGAGCATATGAAATACCAAATTACAGTAAAAGAAATAACATCATACTATTAGCCAGTTTTGTATTCCATGTACAGTAAGTAACTTAAGGTGTTAAATTATAGCTACTAAGATTACATTTATTATCTTTTTATGGGAAACTTTCCTAAAGATAGTATAAAAATCTACCTAATATAAGAGTGAATAAAAACATGTGCTATAGTAAATTAGTTATAGTACCAAATTTTTCTATATGAAGATTCGTTTTTTGGCTTTTATTATATAAGTAATAATAAGAGACTATCATATAATTAAAGCTGCCTTTATATCAAGACAAAAGCATTAAAAATTAAAAATATCATCTGTTTATAATGAATTATAATGCCTGCTATAAACCAACTAAACAGGAGATAAATCCAGGTTTAGCTTTGTTAAAAACAACTTAAATTTAGTTGCTGGCGTCCTCATTTCCCCTACCTACCTGCAACGTGTCGTTCCATTTTAGTGTAGAAGACAGAGGGGAAAGCATTAAGTAAATGACATGGATAGGAAGAGAAGTTTGTTTTATCATTTATTTCTGCTGTCTGCAAATAATTCACAATTTTTACATGATTTTCATGAGTAGGTATTGATTGAAATTCGTGGCAAAGCAAATGTGCTAAGACTCAAATGGGTGACTGAAGGAAATTGATGCCTATGCAAATAAAGAACTCATGAATTATCATGCCTTTTAACTTTCACCCTGTACTCAGTAGTCGCAGGTGGTCACGTTATTCTAAGCAGGAGACATAGCTTATGCAAGGTCTGCAGGTATAAAAGAGCATTTCCCTTGCTAAACGTTACAAATGGTTACGTGTGGAAAAAATTCAAGGGAGTTACGAGGGGTGGAGCTAGAACACTGGGTAAGGACACATTATATAAGGAGTTCCATGCTGAGACAAAGGACTAAAAATTTATTATTCAGTCCAAAAAGGGCCACTGAAAATGAAAAAGCAATGGGAAATGTTTAGAAAGTCTCCTTGGGTTGCAATGTGGAGGATGAAGTGGAGAGTGTATCTGGAGGAAGGAAATGTGCAAAAAGAAACTGTAAATGTTATCAGAGAAGTGGTGTTTTCATTTACCTTATTGTAATAGACCTAAGAGTCTCCTTTTATCCTGCAAACTATTTCTTCATAGTGCTTCTAAAATACTCTCTCTCTCTCTCTCTCTATCTATCTATCTATCTATACATATATATATATACATATATGTGTGATTCTATTTTAAAGCTTTTAATGATATCCTGACTGGCTTTTAAGACTTCAAATATTAGTTCATTTATTATCCATAAAATTGAATTTTCCATGCCCTCTCACTTATACCAGCTGCTCCAACATAGAGATTGGTTCAGGAAATGGACAGGCAAACCTGGTGGAGCCTGAAACTATATCACTGAAGGTTTTTAGAACTGAGTCTGACTCAAAACTCTACATTGGTGGCAAAGAGAGAAAGATGAGCCTAGAGTTGTGGTCACTTCTCCCCAGGTAGATTGAGGAAATTGACCTTAGTCAGAGACTAATTAAAACAATATGTGGACAGAAGAACAGGAACAGAGAGTTTTCTTCATTGCAGTTGTGGTCTTTGAAACTGCACTACAGTGTATATACCCAAGGCTTGGTTATTTAATTTCCCCTCTACTTCAGTAAGATCTCTCAGGACATTCTTTCTTTTTTCTTAAGTTAGTTTAACATGGATGCTGTGACATCTGCACGCTGACAAACACACACTTCTATCCAAGACTATCTCCTTAAAAATGAGACACACTCTTCATTTTTCTGTCCTTTTTGTGATGCACATGTCCCAATTAATATTAATATGCTATCCTCTCTACCTACTGATTCAGTTTCATAAATACTTAATGAACTCATTCTATGCATAGTGGTGTGTATTGGGCACTGATAATGCAGAAGTGGGTAATACAAAGTGCCTGAATTTTAAGGGCTCATTCTGTATGGGCAAACAGACATGTTTATAGAAAGGAAGAATAGTATTATAAATAAGAGTTAATTGCTATGGGTGCAAAGGAGAGAGTACAGCACTTATATGGCCATACTATCAGTGGAATTTTACTAGGATATCACAATCCATTTTAACGTATCTCTTCTTTGAACCCATGTTACATTTCAATTTTTCACTTAATCCTAATGGTTTTATGTTGTCATGTACTGGTCCCATAGATGTGTACATCTTTCTAGAACCACATTTTAAGTGTTTGCTGGATAAGGGATGTGATTTTCTTTTCCTTTGTAATTTCCTAAGCATCTACTATACTGTGTCATACTTATTGAAAAATTGGATAATACTTAACATTATAGGTTATAAAAATAAAAGTGACTCCAGGGAGACATTCTAAAACTTTATTATTCCTAACAGAGTAGAAAACAGTTCAAGTAGTTTTAATAGTTTGATAAGTTTCAAAATTATTTAGTGAAACATCTAATTAGAGTTCTTCCTCCTCTGTACTATTGTCATTGAGACCTGGTAATCCTTTGTTTTAGGGGTTCTCTCTTGTATATGGTCCAGTGTAGATCACAGACCTCTAACTACTCAATGAAAATAGCGCCATCTCCTGGGAGGAAACTTGTTCTTAACTCTGATTGAAGCTTTTATCCTTCATTTTTTATTTTCTAGTTCCCTTTCACCATTAGGTACAGTACAGATTATTACTTTTTATGACTATGTTTTCCAAAAGTGAAATCAGCCATATTTAATAGACAATTTTAAGAATACCAGAATAACCTGGAATCACATAGCATCAAAAAGTTGTAATTAAAAAATTCATATTCTAAAAGGGAATGTTAAAATACAGAAATGAAATGAAAGTAAAGAGGAAAAGTTTGTATGGACTGGTGTTCTCTTCTTTATTGGCTTCTCCTGCTGACCTGCTTGTATCTGTTCAGACTTGAGAGTAGAGCCCTGACCACCTTCTCCAACTCTTATTAAAGCTTTGCAGAGAATTTCTCATATGTTGTATTAGTTTTTTATTGCTGCATAATAATTAGCACAAATTTGGTGGCTGCAAACAGCACACACTCATTATCTCACAGTTTTCCTGGCATGAGCCTAGGTACAGGCTAACTTATTCCTCTATTCAAGCTTTCCCCAGGCAACAATTAAGGATTTGGTTGGGCTATATTCTTCTCTGGAGAACTAGGAATCCAGCTCCAAAGTCATTCAGATTGATGACTAGCTCAATTCCTTGTGGCTACATGAGGGCCCCAGCTTCAGTCTGCTCTAATGTCTTAGAAGCTATGTACAGTTCCTTGCCACTCTATTAAGCAGTTCCTAATACATCAATTAAGGTCAGCAGGATGGCATCTCTTCTGTTAGCTAGCTAATGCAAACCAGTTTTATAGAACTTAATGTAACCATGGGAGTGCTATACCATATTCTTGAACATATTTCAAAACCAAGCCAAGGGAGTTAAATCCCTTTACATTTGCCATATTCTGTTCTTTCTACTGGTTAGATTTAAGTCACAGATTCTGCTTATACTCAAAAGAAGAGTAAGTTCCAGGCATAATAGCATATGCTTTTAATCCCAGTAATTGGTAGGTTGTGGCAGTAGAACCACAAATTTGAGGCCAGTCTGGGCTACATAGTGAGAACCTGTCTCAAAAAAAAATGAACCAAAAGGAGAGAATTAAATTATACAAGTTTTAGGGTACATCTTCCAAATATGCATTCTTAAATATTTTTTATGGAAAGTGAGAATCTAATAAGTAATCTAGTTTAAATTACACAAGTTATTATGTTTCATAGAACAATCTTTTAAGAATACAATTGAATCCATGCTCTCTAACCATTCCTCTCTTCTGCTGAAAATAACATTCCAATAATTTCTGAATACACTTGGAATAAAGACTAAACTCCTCATCAAGTTCTATAGACCATACATAACCTGTTTCCTTTTAATCATCTCCTAAGGTGTTTCACCTTGCCATGGTATTCAAGCCACAGTCCAAATTTGTTCCAGTCAAGGCTTTTAAAGTAATTATGCTCTCTTTCTGGTAATATTTGTCTTGTTAATCCCACCTCAAACTAAATATCATCTCCCCCAAAAGGTCTTCTCTGACTACCAAGTCTAGATGTTTACCACTTATCATTAAATATTATATAACCTGGTTTCCATGGCCTTTTAGAACTGTCACTGGTAATATTTTCTTCTAGTTTATATTAGCTGTTGCTGTTTAGGTCCCACCTCTTCTACAATACAATAGAAATTCCTGATATGACTGGTTCCTTTTATTATTTACAGTACTCAGAATAGTTTATTTGAACAGATATGTTGAACACATGTTTGTTGCAAGAGTGAATACCCCACACATAAATCTCTACTGGAAGCTACTTTTACTATTAGTAAAGAAATCACATTCATCTCTTTAAAAATATTCATTCTACATTATGTGCCATTGGTTTGACTCCGATATAATTTGACAAAATCTTAGTAACAAGTGCTGTCACTTGTAATTCTTCAGTAATTTCCACAAAATCTCATGCTCTTAATAATTTCTTGTTCCAAGTATGTGTTAGTTTCTTATACAGCATTATGACATTTCACTGAGCTATAATCATAGATTAACTACTTGCACTTATTTTCTGATCTACAATATTTGCTTTTACATGTCATGCTATTTTCAGTAAATATATTGTGCCCAACATAAATGATCATATATTCTTAAAATAAATAATGAAGAAACATTGCAACTGAAATTAGTTTATCTTCTTAAAGAAACTCATGGATGTTAATACTATGTTTAAGATTAAGGTTATTGATATCTATTTTAATACAATCATCTCAAGGACTTTAGTGATTTGAGGATTATTCCACTACCTTTGAAAAAGATCTTATCTAAATAAATATATTATAGAACGGCTTCTACTTTGTACAATACTGTCAGGTGATAATTTGATAAAGAAGTTGGTTTGTGTTTGGGGTATAATTTATACTGTTGGCAATGTAGACTAGAGAAAATACAGGGGCTGAGATGAATGATGGGTTGTATAGAGTTTGTACTTTTTTATGTGGGAACCATAAAAAATACACACTGAAAATATATACAGTTTAAAATGTATTTGAAAGGCTATAGTTTGCCTGCCTAGTAAGAGTGAGGACTGAGTTCAAGCCCTGGTGCCATAAAAAAAATAATAAAATAAAACATATTTTAAAAAGATGTAACTTCAATAAATCCTGTAATATTAAGCATAAAATCAAGCATGCTTTCTTGTCAGGAGATTGAAACTTGAATTTACATAAGCACACTTAAAAATGTGGTAATCATAGAGATATTCATTTAATACCTTATAAAACAATACCTTGAAGTATGCCAAAATTTAAATATAATTTGAATGAACTTTGAAAATTGATGACAAGGAATCTCCAGTACATATTTGCTCCAGGAAACTCTAAACTCTTAAGTGAAGGAGGAAAGCTAAAGGAAGGTGATTAATCTTCAACCATGCAGGGATTCTAATAGCAATTGTCCTGTCTGAGATATTTAATTACATTTTCAAGAACACTAGAATCATTTACTTTTAAAGGTGAAACCAAAGAATACAAATGAATTTATTATACTTTCTTCACATCACTTTTACTTTTTAATGAAGAGTCTCAAAACTATTAATCGTGGTAAGATTTATACAATTACTGATCAAAATCTGTACTGAGGCAGACTAAGTCGTTCCTGATCATACAGTTAGTGACAATGAGTTTTAAGGGGTTTCAGCAAAGCGGACTTCATGAGTATAATAAGGGATAATTTCTTTTCCTATGAAGCACATATTTTTTACCTTTTTGAAAACACCACCTTAAAATATCTTTTCATGAATTATACAAAGCTTACAGCATTACTGTGAGCCAACAGCATTTTGTATGCCCTTCAGAGGCAAGGTTCCAAAGAAGGCCTTTGTCTTCAAGAGGAATGAAGGAGAGGAAAGTTTTATTCACTATTCAGTACAGTACAAAGAACCAGGCATTGTGACATATGGTAGGTTTGCATTAATAAATAGAACAGAAAGGTTTCTTGAATTTCACTTTTTTCTACTGAATAAAATTGGTTTTTGTTTGCTTTTTAGAATAAATTGTGCTAACTCTAAATGAGACATTCGTGGTGTAAAATAGTGGGAAATTTGCTTAGAGAGCATTTTTGAGGAGGGTTTACTTGAGGAGGTGACTTTTAAGATTTGAAAGATTAAGTGAGAAGAATCACTGAGTCGTAGTAAGTGAATGTAGCATTACATAAGTCAAGAGAGGAAAAGAAGGACAGTGTCACTCCTTGTAGATCAGTCAGTTAAGGACCATGACACATAGTCCTTAGATAGCAATAGAAAGCTTATGAAGTACTAACAAGAGAAGTTTCAACTGAGTGGTAGACAACAGAATTCAAGTTGCTCAGAATTAAGAAGTGAGTGATGTGGAGCAGTGGCAGAAAAAGGGAATGGGCAACATTGCCAAACTCTGAAACAATTCATTTGTCCAATTTTGTTTTGTTGAACCATCTAAATACTTAAGTGCATGGCTAAAATTGTAAGATAATAACATTGTAAAGTATTATATTGTAAATCATGACAAGGTACTACTTCATAGACATTGAAAATAGTATCAAAGAGGAATATTTAATAATGTACAAAATGCTCACTGATCTTAAATTTAAAAGCAGAATATAAAGCTTTATAAGCAAGAGTCTTTAAAAATATATATGTAACTAATACATTTACCTGTGATATAGAAAATAGGTCAATGTTAAGTATTACAATAATATATTACATATATTATATTTGTGTATATATAAATATATATAACTGGAAGAAAACCCACTTAAATATAAATATGTGGTTTATCTGTGAAAGTTTAACTGACATCAATTTTTACAATGAATATTTATATTACTCTTTGAAATTACAATATTCAAATTAAGCATTGAAAATAAAACATCATAAGATATAAATGAAATCAGATAAACTAGGTTCAAATCCATGCTCTGGTCACTAATTTCACTTTTCAGAGCTATGCTTTTATCCTCTGTGAAAGGCAACTCATAATAGCATCTTTCTAGGGTTTAGAGGAATTGATTGGTATTGTAATACCAATACCAGCACTGATACTGCAAAAAATAATTGCAATTTTAAGTAGCTTGCAATAGATTTTAAAAATATATATGTACTGTTAGTTAGATGTTGTAAAGAACAATGTCACAATAAATTAGATAAAGGCAGTAAAAATGTTAAGAATACTAGTAAAATTATTGGACAAGATAATGGGTACAATATACACTAGTAAGGTTATGTTTTCTGATATTTTTTTAAATTAAAAATAGTAATTTGTAATGGGAAAGTCTTTATTATACACACAAACACACCCACACAAATATTTATCATTCAAAATTTTTCTATTTTTTTAATATCTTCATAATGTATCCTGTCATCATTGGCTATGTGCTTGTGTTCTCTATATAAACCAGTAGTTTCCATATAGATGATAAACCTACTCAAAATTGTGCTTCTGGAATTTGGAAGGTAGAAGAATTCTAAATGGTTACGCAGTAGGAGGTAAAGGCCAGTTATAAATTGGGCCCACAAAAATGAAAAGTGGAGGTTTTCCTATATGACTTTATATAAAGCAGAGCCATGCCATTCAGGGTAGGTTAGGAAATAGACTAACTTCTTTTCTTCTAGTGATTTACTTTGGGCAGGTTTTGTAGTAAAATTTATTCCTTCCTTAAAGGTAATAGCAAAAGGGAATAAAGTTTTCTATACCTAAGGCTAATACAAAATTGCAACTCAGATGAGATTTCTCTCATGTACCCTTTAACATAAATCCTGGTTCGTAAATTTCAGCTTCTTACTTAGATGTTCTATAAAAATGGTAAACAAAGTGGGATTTAGCAGATGTGTAGTTATTTATTTAAAAAGCTCTGTGTCTCACTTATGTGTGTCACTGATTTTTTACTATAATATACATTGTGTTAAGTAACTATGATCTCTGGGCACATAGAAGATATTGGCAGACATGGTCTCCATCCTTAAGGTAATTGTAGTCTGGGTTTGCTCACATGGATGAAAAGAGTTACCAAAGTATATTCAAGCAAATGAATAATATTGACATTTAATGAGAAACTTAAAAATAAGAAACTGAGGTCTGAGTGTATTTTGGAGGAGAACCAGCGTTATGGAGGCATATGTACACAAGATAAATTCAGAACAACATTATCTTCTATGTTCCTGGGGAGAAATTCAGGAAAAATATGAAATTTCAGTGATAATTTGAGTAGTGAAAGGAAAAAAATGAGAGCAACCTGAGGGGTAAGTTCTCTAAATATCAGATACCTCTCCTGCAGTATAGCAGTGACTTTCATCCACTGATGAAAATAACCAAAATATAATTTGGTTATAAATCAACTGTCAAATGGATTTATGCGAAGCTATTATTAATTAACAATTGAGAGTTCCATAACTGGACAAAGCAAGCAGGTAAGGTAGACAAAACCCTGGTATTAGCTAAGAACTTTGATTTTTTGATGTCAGACAATTCCAACACTTATTAAACCACTTAACACAGCTTACTCCCTTAGCCTACATTTTGTTAATTGCAAAAACACAGATAGCAAATAGTCCTTGCAAATCTGCTTTGTTACACTATCAGTAATATCTAAGATTTTCCTTGACCATCAACCTCATGAGACACAACCTGTTTTAACAAGCAATACAAGTTTTTAGGTTTAAGGAAAGATATGAAAGAATGCATAGCAACAACATACACAAGTTATGCATTTTGCATGACTAATAGGCACTACTTTTAATGCCCTAATCATTCCATACTCTGGAATGGGATTATGAGAGGTGATTCCAGACAACTTCCGCGTAGGGGACCAATTAGCACTGCAATAGTTTTAGACTTTTCCTATAATTAGGCAGAAAGTAACCTCAGGTGCTCATAATTCTTCAGAGCCCTAGAGAAATTGCTCTTTTCAGCATAGGGGTTTCATTACATGTTCTAGACAATAAAAGACATACTCATTCAATATATAGTCCCTAGATTCTCAGTTGTCTTCTGATATCCTACTTTCCTATAAATTTTATGGAATAGACTGTTAATGAGAATTTACCAAGGATCAAATCCTGGGGTATTGCTAAAACTAGGCAAAAGTAACAGAAGCAACTCTACCTCATGTAATTTTGTGTGAAATTAATGAAATAGTGCAATTTGAATGCTTGGCACAGTGAATGACACACAGTACTTAGTAAATATTGATAATGATCTTTATTGACAAGGTTCAGATTGTAAGATTAATATTTTGTTTTAGGTTTTCATGTTACCATATTCTGTTTAGGATTTAGTATATATAGTTGCAGGTTCTGGCTTACTCATACTACTGATCACATACAGTTATATATTTTTCTATATAACAATTTAGAAATAATTTTTATATTGCTTTTTAATCAAGAACTGAAGATCATTTTATTTTGTTTATATTTTCTTCATTAAGGAAACATTTATGTGTGTGTATGTGTGCTCTTGGGTTGCTGGGATTGAACCCAGAGTCTTATGGATGCTAAGCAAGTGATCTACCACTGAGATACACTCCAATCACCTACATATATGTTTAAGTAACTATTATGGGAAAACGATTTTTCTTTTATATCAAAGCAGATTTATTTTATGATTTTGGATTTAATTCCAAGTCTCCCCAGGCAAAATTTCTAAAGATCCTTTTTCTATGCTTAGCAAATTACTAGCATAATTGTCAAGTCACAGGAAAATTTATAAATACAAATGGGTATTCCACAGCATTAATTTATATACATACTTGTTTTTTTGTATTATGGTTCTAGAAGCAAAGCAGATTGGGAGGCTATTGCATTTTGCATCATTAGTCTTCAGAGGACCATGGAAGCAGAGCAAGGAAGAAAAACAAAATTGCTCTGTCTGCTTTTTTCAGGGCTGCTTTCCCCCATGATTTCTTATAATCCAAAAACAGAGAAAAATCACATTTTAATTGTGGGGTCCACACATTAATTATCTATTGTTTTTCAGATTTTAAAACAATTTGGAGAATGCTGTTAGGAAAGAGATTTACTTTTAGTCTTTTTTTTATTCATTTATTCACATATGCATACATTGTTTGGAAAATTTCTCCCCCCTTCACCCCACACACACCCTTACTCTCCCCTCCCACCCCCCACACTTTCAGGCAGCAACTGTTCTGCCCTTATCTCTAATTTTGTTGAAGAGAAAACATAAGCAATAATAAGAAAGACAAACCATTTTGCTAGTTGAGATAAGGATAGCTATACAGAGAGATTCCTAGCATTGCTTCCATGTACAAATGTGTTACAACCCAAGTTGATTCATCTCTCACTGACCTTTTCATTAGTTCCTGATCCCCTTCTCATATTGATCTCTGCCATTTAAGGTTTCTGTATTAGGTTCTCTGCAATGGGGACATCAAACACTTTCAAGTTTTGGGTTTTCTACCTATCCCCATACCTCCAATATGTACTCTCCCCTTAGCATGTGACCCAAGTCCTACAACATTGCAGTATTTGCCCTAGATCTAAAGTCCACATATGAGGGAGAATATATGATTTTTGGTATTCTGAGCCTGGCACCTCACTCAGAATGATGTTCTCCAGTTTCATCCACTTACTTGCGAATGATAAGATTTCATTCTTCTTCATGGCTGAGTAGAATTCCATTGTGTATAAATACCACATTTTCTTAATCCATTCGACAGTACTGGGGCATCTTGGCTGTTTCCATAACTTGGCTATTGTGAATAGCGCTGCAATAAACATGGGTGTGCAGGCGCCTCTAGAGTAACCGGTGTTGCTTACCTTTGGGTATATCCCCAGGAGTGGGATTGCTGGATCATATGGCAGATCTATGTTTAGATTTTTTAAGAAGCCTCCATATTGTTTCCAGAGTGGTTGCACTACCTTGCATTCCCACCAGCAGTGTACAAGGGTTCCTTCACCACCCCCCTCCACCCCCCCGCATCCTTGCCAACACCTGTTATTAGTGGAGTTTTTGATGATGGCTATTCTAACAGTGATAAGGTGGAATCTTAGTGTGGTTTGATTTGCATTTCCTTTATGGCTAGAGATGGCGAGGATTTTTTCATGTGTTTTTTGGCCATTTGAATTTCTTCTTTTGAGAAAGTTCTATTTAGTTCAGTTGCCCATTTCTTTATTGGTTTCATTAATTTGGGGAGAGCGTAGTTTTTTGAGCTCCCTGTATATTCATTCTGGCTATCAGTCCTTTATCTGATGTATGGCTGGCAAATATTTTCTCCCACTCTGTGGGTGGTCTCTTCAGTTTAGAGACCCTTTCTTTTGTTGTGCAGAAGATTTTAGTTTTATGATATCCTATTTGTCCATCCTTTCTCTTAGTTGCTGAGCTGCTGGGATACTATTGAGGAAGTCCTTGCGTATAACTATTAGTTCCAGAGTGTTTCCTGCTCTTTCCTGTACTAACTTCAGAGTTTCAGGTCTGATAGTAAGGTCCTTGATCCATTTTGAGTTGATAATAGTACAGGGTAATAAACATGGATCTAGTTTCAGTTTTTTGCAGATGGGTAACCACTTTTCCCAGCAACATTTGTTGGAGAGGCTGTCTTTTTGGCACCTTTGTCAAAAATAACGTGGGTGTAGCTGTGTGGATTCATATCGGGTCCTGTATTCTGTTCCACTGGTCTTCATGTCTGTTTTTGTGCCAGTACCATGCTGTTTTTTATTGCTATTGCTTTGTAATACAATTTGAAGTCAGGTATTGTGATACCTCCAGCATTGCTCTTTTTGCTGAGTATTGCCTTGGAGACTTGCAGTCTCTTGTGTTTCCAAATGAACTTTAGGGTAGATTTTTCAATCTCTGTGATGAATGTCATTAGGATTTTGCTAGGAATTGCATTAAACATGTAGATCGATTTTGGTAGTATAGCCATTTTTACTATGTTGATTCTATGAATCCATGAGCATGGGAGATCTTTCCACCTTCTGTAATCTTCCTCAATCTCTTTCTTCAGGGGTTTGTAGTTCTCCTTGTAGAGGTCATTCACATCCTTTTCCAAGTTTACTCCTAGGTATTTGGTTTTTTTTTTTGAGGCTATTGGAAATGGAATTGTTTCCATATATTCTTTCTCAATTTATTCGTTATTGGTATATAGAAAAGCTAATGATTTTTGTAAGTTGATTTTTTATCCTACCACCTTGCTGTAGCTGTTTACGGTGTCTAGGAGTTTTTGGGTAGAGTTTTTCTGGTCTTTAAGGTATAGGATCATATCGTCTGCAAATAGGGATATTTTGACAGTTTCTATACCTATTTGTATTTCTTTTATTTCTTCTTTTTGCCTAAATGCTCTGGCTAGGAATTCCAGTACTATGTTGAATAGGAGTGGGGATAGTGGGCAATCTCATCTCATTCCTGATTTTAGGGGAAATGGTTTCAGTTTGCCTGCCACCATTAAGTATGATGTTGGCTGCAGGTTTGTCATATATAGCCTGTACATGTTGAGGTACTTTCCTTGTATTCCTAGTTTTCTTAGAGCTTTTATCATGAAATGGTGTTGGATCTTGTCAAAGGCTTTTTCTGCATCTATTGAGATGATCAAGTGGTTTTTGTCTTTGCTTCTATTAATGTGCTGTATTACATTTATAGATTTGGGAATGCTGAACTACCTCTGCATCCTTGGGATGAAGCCAACTTGGTCATGGTGTATGATCTTTCTGAAGTGTTGTTGGATTAGGTTGCCATTATCTTATTGAGGGTTTTTGCATTGATGTTCATTAAGGAGATTGGCCTATAGTTCTCCTTTTTGGAGGTATCATTGTCTGGTTTGGGGATGATTGTAATACTGGCTTCATAAAATAACTTAGGCAGTGTTCCTTCCCTTTCTATTTTGTGGAACAGTTTAAGGAGGGTTGTTCTTCTTTAAAGGTCTGATAGAATTCAGCAGTGAATCCATCAGGTCCTGGAATTTTCTGTTTTTGGAGACTCTTGATTGCTGCTTTAATTTCATTTTGTGTTATAGATCTATTCAAGTGATTAATGTCCTCTTAGTTCAATTTTGGATGGTCGTAAGTATCAAGAATCTGTCCATTTCTTCAAGATTTTCAAATTTATTAGAATATATGTTAGAACATATATTCTAATCAAAGTAGTCTCTGATGATTTCCTGGATTTCCATGGTGTTTATTGTTATCTCACCTTTTGCATTTCTGATTTTACTGATTTGGGTTTTTTTCTCTCATTGTAGTCAGGTTTGCCAGGGGTCTGTCGATCTTGTTTAATTTTTCAAAGAATCAACTTTTGTTTCATTGATTCTTTGTAATTTTTTTGTTTCTATTTCATTGATTTCAGCTCTTATTTTTATTATTTCTCTCTTTCTGCTTATTTTGGGATTTGCTTGTTCTTGTTTTTCTAGGAGTTTGAGATGTAGCATTAGGTCATTGATTTGAGATCTTTCTGTCCTTTTAATATATGCAGTCATGGCTATAAACTTTCCTCTTAGGAATTGCCTTTGCTGTGTCACATAGGATCCAGTAGGTCGTGTTTTCATTTTCATTAGTTTCCAGGAACCTTTTAATTTCCTCTTTTATTTCATCAGTAACCCATTGATCATTGAGCAATGTGTTGTTCAGCTTCCAATTGCTTGCCTCTTTTTTACTGTTGTTTTTGCTGTTGATTTCTAGTTTTAATGCATTGTGATCAGATAGAATGCATGGGATTATTTCTATTTTCTTATATTTGCTGAGACTTATTTGCCCTATGATATGATCAATTTTGGAGAAGGTTCCATGGGCTGCTGAGAAGAATGTATATTGTGCAGAAGTTGGATGAAACATTCTGTAGACATCAGCTAGGTCCATTTGATCTATGGTATGATTTAGAACTAGGATTTTTTTAATTGATTTTTTTGTTTGGATGACCTATCTGTTGGTGATAGGGGGGTATTAAATTCTCCCACTACCACTTTGTTGGAATCTATATATATTTTTAGGTCCTTCAGAGTATGTTTGATGAAATTGTGTGCATTGACGTTGGGTGCATATTGGTTGATAATTGTTATTTCCTTTTGTTGTATTTTCCCTTTTATTAGTATAGAGTGTCCTTCTTTATCTCGTTTGATCAATGCTTTGTTTACTGAAAGTTCCCATGGAGATCAGCTTCTTGCACCTCCCCCCTTCTCTGGTTCACTCAGTGCACCCTGCTCCCTCTGCTGTGTGTTCCTTTTCAGTTCCTTGTTTATTATTCAGTTTTGTTTTGTTTTTTTGTGGAGCAGGAGTCAGTCTGTCCAGGAGCCTATGCTGGTTTATCCCAGGGGTAACTGTGGGAATACCATGTGCAGCTTATTTGCTCACCTGTTGGTCTGCATCTCACAAGCAGTTTTCTAGCTGGTGTTTGGCAGCACAGGAGCCCTCCTGGTTTCTCAGTGTAATGTGGCATGGAGAAACTTTGTACAGGCTGGAGGTTCAGGGTGTTGGAGTTTTGCTTTCTCTTGGTTGTTTTTTTCTGCCAAGTGTGGCTCCAGCATCTTAGCAAAATTTTTGATTTACAGAGTTCACACTCTCTGCTTCCTCCCTCTAGTCACCATCTTGGGTTCCCTACTTTTAGTCTTGACATTATTAGGAAAGAGATTTACTTTTAGTCTGGCATTATTTCTCTCTTCCTTTACTCTTCTGTCATTCCTCTTTTATTTTTTAATTGTTTCCTATTTTGTCCAACAATGTTACATCTTACTTCAGCGAGTTTCATTAAAAAGTCATATGAAAGGAGCACAAGTAAAAGCCAAAAAACCCCAAAAAAGTAACAATAATCAATTACAATTTGTACAATGCTCTTTTTATATTTTACCAATTCCCAGGTGGATTTTCACTTAAAAAGGATACTTCTTCCCTCATAAGGTGGGTCCCTTTGTCTATTCTACTTCTTCTTTTTTTTTTTTTTGAAAATAATCTATGCATTTCTAAAGGAAAGGAGAATGAGTGTTTTTTGTCTTCAATTTTCTTCAATGATTCTGTGCTCAAATGATGTGACTGTATATTTCACATCAAGGGTTAGAATAGTTAGCTCAGCAACAGTTAATACATGACTTTGCCAGTGAGTTCATGACTTAGTCAGAACTTAATCATATGGTAGCACATGCAAGACTCATAGCAATGCATGCTGAGGCCTTAGATTCATAGGGTGATGTTAAAAAAAGGAAATAAAGATGCAGCTTGTTGGAGTAGGTTCATGAGTACAGCTGCAGAGCTGGATTTTGCAGTGAAAAAATATCTGCATATTATCTGAAGGACTTTGAGAGAAAAGTCATGGATCAGACAGTTGTGGCTAAATGATGGAACCCTGTATTTCAGTTGGGTCTAGCAAATTGAGGAATCTATTGGCACAATGTGAGCTTCAATGGTATCCTGATCTAAGTGAACTGCCCACTGGTAGGGAATTCTGACCAGTAATTAGAGATTGTGATAGGGGTATACAGTTAGCACTGTTCATTACTTTAAGGGTGATAGCAAGAGTTAAGGCAGGACAGAACATTAGAACCTAGGAGAGAAGGTGTGGCTAGCAGAAAAGTCCCTTATCACTTAAAGACTTGTTCCTGAAATCTGAGGTGGAATTACACTTACAGGGTTTGCATCCATTAGCTCATTCCTACGGAGAAGTTGCTCTACACCTTGACTATATGGAGTGTATGGACAATGTACACTATGTCTATGGTTGAAAGATCAGTTATCATTACAATTTTCATAAGATGGTAGCTTACAGAAGATGGAAGACAAGCCCATGCAGCATCTCCTGCACACTGATTCCTAACCATCCATCTAATCTCATCTTATGAATCCTTGGAAGTTAGTGGCATAAGGATAAAGAGAAAAGATCAGGGGAAATATGTCAGCACTACCTTTCTAATGTCTCAATCAAGCTTAGTTTAACTAAGTTACTGCAAAATTTTAAATCTATTCAATAAATGTGACAATTCATTGATGCCTACCTTTTTTTTCCAAGCAGCAGAGACTTCAATCCATTCATATGAGCACTGCTGTGATTTTCAATCATTGACACTCTTTTTATAGGCTCTTCTGTCTGATTGCTCTTAAATACACAGGATACTAAGATTCTCACTGAAGAAACTGTCAGGTTCCTTGGTCTGACAGGTTTGGAGGCTGCAAAGATCATATCGTGGGTTCTATTCTCACCTGGAGAATATGGAGTGTGCTTTATAGTTAAGATTATAAATTTATGACCTTATAATTACCCTTCAAAATGGTAAAGGTATTATTTTTAAAAATAAAATTGCATGCATAGTACATTTTATGCCCAATGGTGAGCATGACTTATATACTCCATTATCTTAAAATGAAGTAGATTCAATATTTAATAGAAAATACTTCCATGTCCACTTAATTCCTCCATTCACTGTTTATTTATTTATTTATTTATTTGCTATTCCAGCATACTTACTCTTTTTAAATTATTTATTTATTTATTTAAAAATATTTTTGGACTCATAGATAATTGTTTTTTTTCTTTATTCATTTATTCATATGTGCATACATTGTTGGGATCATTTCTCCCACATGTGCCCCCGCTCCTCCTGTCTCCCCCCAACCCACCTCACTTCCAGGCAGAACCTGTTCTGCCCTTTTCTCCAATTTTGTTGAAGAGTAGACATAAGCAATAATAAGAAAAAGTGTTTTTGCTAGTTGAGATAAAGATAGCTATGCAGAGAGATTTCTAGCATTGCTTCCATGCACAAGTGTATTACAACGTGAATTGATTCATCTGTACCTGACCTCTTCACTACTTCCTGGTCACCTTCCCATATTGACCTCTGTTGCTTTAAGGTTTCTGTATTAGCTCCTCTGCAATGGGGACATCAAACACTTTCAAGTTTGGGGTTTTCTACCTATCCCATTCCTTCTGTATGTGCTCTCCCCTTAGTGTGTGACCCAAGTCCAAAATCATTGCTGCATTTGCCCTAGATCTAAAGTCAGCATATGAGGGAGAACATATGATTTTTGGTCTTCTGAGACTGGCTAACTTTGCTCAAGATGATGTTCTCCCATTCCATCCATTTACTTGTGAATGATAAGATTTCATTCTTCTTCATGGCTGAATAGAATTCCATTGTGTATAAATATCACATTTTCTTAATCCATTCATCAGTAGTGGGGCATCTTGGCTGTTTCCATAACTTAGCTATTGTGAATAGCACTGCAATAAGCATGGGTGTGCAGGTGCCTCTGGAGTAACATGTGTTGCATTCCTTTGGGTATATCCCTAGGAGTAGGATTGCTGGATCATATGGCAGATCTATGTTTAGTTTTTTAAGAAGCATCAGAAAATCTTTTGTGGTGCTTGCATATGTTCAGTAGTTCACTCTCAATTTTTGAAATTTGGTATTATAATCACCTGAAGTGCTTATTTTAATATCAGATGCATTTATTCAACCTTAGAATTGATTTAAAATCACTAGATTATTCCAATCTAGTTTTAAAGTTTACAAATCATCTAGTTATGTATCCAAGACTCTCAAGTTAAGAAGGTACCTAGATTGCCTATCTCCCCACTCCAACCATTCCTATCCCTGAATCTTCTGCAGTCTATGACTAAAGTTCATTCAAACAAATCCAAATATTTGTTGATTGCTACCATGTACTGGGGACCCTTCTATATACCGTTGATCAAAATATACAAGAAATAACTCTATATTCAAGAGGCATCTCATTACATCAGAGACAGTGTTCTAAAACACATCAGAATGTACTATGTGCAATATTAGATAAATGCAAAATAATATAGGAGCAATGAAAAAAATGACACCTACTGTAGGAGAGAAGAGAAGGATATACTGTTTCAAACAGGTACAATATGTAAGGTGGGTTGAAGTAAGTCATTTCCAGAAGAAAGAGAAAGTTACTCTCAAATGGGAAAAATAAATAGCCCTCTATGTTCAGGGAGAATGAGAAGCTATAGTGGCTGGAACTTCCTATGCATTAGCAGACATTTAGGAAGTTCATTGAGAGAGACTCTGTATTACACTTAGAAGACTCTACTAATCTGTAGGTGAAGAGAAAGATTGAAAAATTTTAAGGAAAGTATTGATATGAACGGATGGACGACTGTAGCTGCTTAGTTATTCAAAATAAATAATGTCTGAAAAGGAAGATATTATCCTAAGATTTCTCTTCAGTATATCAAAACAATAAAATGAATTGGTTATTTTGAATTAATATACCATGTAAAATAATCATCTTGGATTTTAAAATGTAAATTAATTGAATTAAGACATATCACCAGAGATTCCAGTTGTTTTGCTGTCGACAATGTCACAAATAACAAATTCTGAACTTATAATGTAAAAGAAGAAAGCATTTATTAAGTATGTGAATATATGAAGTAAAATGATGCTATGTTTTTTCTAATAGAACTTTTTGCTTAGAGAATTTTAAGATTCAATTCAGCTGTGACAGCCACATGTGCTATGAACTTTCTGTGCATGCATCACCAAAGTGGCCTTTTTCATGCCTGTCCTTCATCAGCTCTGAGAGTTCCTTTTCAATCTTCAGGGACAGAGGAGAAAGGAAAAAAGCCTAAGGACAGGCCAAGGAGATTCACTGACTATTTATAGAATAACCTTGTATTGGAGAAAATCAGCTCTTCAGAAAGCTTTCAGTGTGTTAATAACATCAGCAATGTGAAATACAAGGCAACAACTCCTAAATCAAAGAAACACCTTGTAATTCTAAAAGAAAAATGTCAGGAATAAATGCAAAATTAATGATGCACTAAAGCGAAATGATTCCTTAGTGACATCTATTCTTTTCTTTCTTGTTCTATTGGCATGTTATGTCTTGA
Source organism: Castor canadensis (assembly GCF_047511655.1). Taxonomy (NCBI): domain Eukaryota; kingdom Metazoa; phylum Chordata; class Mammalia; order Rodentia; family Castoridae; genus Castor; species Castor canadensis. Next base: position 40,794,310 of record NC_133387.1, read on the forward strand.
GACCATTTTATTAAACAGAATCCCTGCCTTCCCAAAATCTGCCAAATAGTAAAATATTATGATTTTAACATCACGTTTGCATCTTACATGCAAGTTGCACATGTCTGTTGAATTTATATAAGTATAAAATTTGATAAATATTATTATAGAGGCTTTAAGGAAATTATACCATTTAAATAATATTTTAAAACATCTTTTAAAAATTCCTCTCTGTGGATCATAAATCTTGCCTAATTTAAATAGTGGAACTGTGGGAGATACTCAGTTCCTTTTTTGTTTGGAAATGATTTCATGAAGCTGTAGGGCTTTTTTCTGCAACACTTTGATTATATAACTCTGCCCAGAAGATCCCAGCCCCCATCTGTTCATTATAATGTTTTCTTTCCATTTTATTGCAGAAGATGCCAAGACAGCCTCCTGGTGGGTTACCTTGGCAACCTCTTGTGTCATGTTTTAGAATGTCCCAGGGCTGCAGTATTATTTCAATTTGCATGCACTCAGTCAGCTAACTGTAAATTAAGAAGGCTTATTGTAAAATCAACCTTTTTTTTTCTTTCAGAAGCACAAACATAATTAAAATTACTGTTCTGTTCAACCCTCATATTTAGCCCTGTATGTAGGAAAATTTTGGTTACTTTTACCTAAAGTCATAGTATTTTTCTGATGGCACTTTATAAGCTATAATGTCAAATAATAAAATACACAGTGTACGATACACATAATACAATACTGAGTGTGATTTCTTCATCTCATTTTTGAAAAACATGTCACTTTATAAAATCTCTTGATGACAGCCATACAAAGTTTTTCTCATAGAACTTCTAACATGCTAATTGATGTAACAAAGAAATGGCTCCAAATTATTTGATTATATCAAACTATAATTTTCAAATAGCATTCCAATCAAAATATTATTAAAAATACTTTATTTTAATACTTCTCACCTGAAGGGTCATATTTTTTAGGTATATATTTTAAGAGCTAGTAACATAATTCCTTTTTGCCTAAGCTCAAATATTTTAATACATATTTTGTGTAAAATTGCTTACAATATGTATTCATTTTCAAAGAGATAGCTTTACTTTAAGCAAGAGATACAGAAAGCCTAAAATCTGAGCAAAGCTGTATATAAAGCTAAGTAGCAAAGCTCAAATGAAAATCAAAATCATTTCTGCTATCTAGTATTCATTGGGTAGCAGGAGAGTGATAGATCACTGTTTTCTCTTCAAGAAGAAAGCTACCATCATGCGTATTCCAGTTTGTGAAATATTTTCCGTTTCTCTGTAGAATTTAGGTACTCTGTGATCACTTATAACATTCTGAGGAGGGTCTTTTACTATAGATTAGTAACCTTCTTCTGTTTGACACAGGTTCCCTGTTGCCCTGAAATTAACAATCTTCTCTTTCCAAGAAAGGGTCTTGGAAGAGCTTTTCCTGAGTAATTTTGAGCAGCATCACAAATTGAGCTCCATTCACTCTTTCACTCCTCAGGAGCACTGGCTGAGTCTACTTCAATAAGTGCAGGATAGTTCAGTTGCTACTTTCTTTCATAGTGTTTCCTTCCCAGCTTGATTATTCTTACTGTATCATATTACACTTTAGCGTTTGAGGAAAATGATCACGCATTTTCTATTTTCCAAAGCCTTCTCCATCCTAAGAGTATTAGAATTATCTGATACCATGCATCCAGTAAAGATATCTGTATCTGAATATTGCTCTTTTTGAACCTTCTTGGATGAACATGGAACCTTTAGACATGAGTTTGTAATGGACAATTTGATATGTAAGAAAGGCCTGTAGTAAAAGCTGAATTTTTAAATGTAAAGAGGAGTAAAACTGGTGTGATGTCTTACTTATTGCAGTAAGAATATATGAAGTAGCTAATACAGAAATGGAAGGAATGGTGCCCGACAGATTTATTGTGACAGCCTCAACCAGGTTGTTCATGGTAGATAAAGTGTGCCTGATCCAAGTCTTGTTCTTAAAACACTATTAAAGTCTTCTCAGCACTTTCGTTTTTCATGACACTGATGGTTACCTCTATTTGTTTTAACTTAGTAGTTTAGTATTAGCATGGAGAAGGCAGGTTTTTTCTCATACTGCCTATTATTATTAATAGGGTTATTGTTATTATTCATAGTTATCCACGAATAACTAGTGTAATAGATTTTCTCTTGTTTTGAAGAGACATCATTGAAAGCATTTAACACATATTCTAATCAAACATGATCTTATACTTAAAATATTTAAAGGACCTTAAGTGCAAATGGATAAACCAGTTAAAATCATCTTTTCCCAAGTCATGGCATATTGTCGTCCAGCATAAACACAAAGATCATCTTTTGCTTTCATGCTTTCTATCTCCTTTTATTTTTTACAATTTTATTGTGCCATAATTTACATAATATAAACTGCACATATTTAAAGTGTACAATTTGGTAAGTTTTGACATGTAAGTATACTCGTGAGCACATCCCTCAGTCCCAAGTTTCCTTTCACCTCTGTAATTTCTCCCTTCTGTTGTCTCCCCAACCATAGATTTACTTTCTCTCACTTTAGATTAGTTTGCAATCCCTGGAGGTGAAATTGTATGGTGAACATTTTTGTCCAGCTTTTTTTATGCAACACAACTTGAGATTCATCTATCGCATCTATCAGTTGTTCTTTTTTTTTCCCCCTATGGAAATCTTTTTTTATTTTTATTTTTTTGATGCAAAGTGATGATTTTAATTGCCTAAAATTGTAATATCCAGGCTAACCTCACTCAGAATGATGTTCTCCAATTCCATCCATTTACCAGCGAATGATAACATTTTGTCCTTCTTCATGGCTGCATAAAATACCATTGTGTATAAATACCACATGTTCTTAATCCATTCATCAGTAGTGGGACATCTTGGCTGTTTCTATAACTTGGCTGTTGTGAATAGTGCTGCAATAAACATGGGTGTGCAGGTGCCTCGGGAGTAACTTGTGTCACAGTCTTTTGGATCTATCCCCAGGAATGGTATTGCTGGATCATATGGTAGATCAATGTTTAGCTTTTTAAGTAGCCTCCAAATTTTTTTCCAGAGTGGTTGTACTAGTTTACATTCCCACCAACAGTGTAAGAGGGTTCCTTTTTCCCCACATCCTCACCAACACCTGTTGTTAGTGGTGTGTTGCTAACGATAGCTATTCAAACAGGGGTGAGGTGGAATCTTAGCGTGGTTTTAATTTGCATTTCCTTTATTGCTAGAGATGGTGAACATTTTTTCATGTGTTTTCTGGCCATTTGAATTTCTTCTTTTGAGAAAGTTCTGTTTAGTTCACGTGTCCATTTCTTTTTGGCTCATTAATTTTGGGAGAATTTAGTTTTTTTAGTTCCCTATATATTCCGGTTATCAGTCCTTTGTCTGATGTGTAGCTGTCAAATATTTTCTCCCACTCTGTGGATGTTCTCTTCAGTTTAGAGAACATTTCTTTAGTTGAGAAGAAGCTTTTTAGTTTTATGAAGTCCCATTTATCTATGCTATCTCTTAGTTGCTGTGCTGCTGGGGTTCCACTGAGAAAGTTCTTACCTATGCCTATTCCAGAGTATTTCCTACTCTTTCCTGTATCAACTTTAGAGATTGGGGTCTGATATTAAGATCCTTGATACATTTTGAGTTATTATTGGTATAGGGTGATATACATGGATCTAGTTTCAGTTTTTTGCAGACTGCTAACCAGTTTTCCCAGCAGTTTTTGTTGAAGAGGCTGTCTTCTCTCCATCGTATATTTTTAGCGCCTTTGTCAAAGACAAGTTGGTTATAGTTGTGTGGCTTTATATCTGGGTCCTCTTTCTGTTCCACTGGTCTTCATGTCTGTTTTTGTGCCAGTACCATGCTGTTTTTATTGTTATTGCTTTGTAATATAGTTTGAAGTCAGGTATCGGGATACCTCCAGCATTGTTCTTTTGACTGAGTATTGCCTTCACTATTCGTGGCCTCTTGTGTTTCCATATAAATTTCACAGTACATTTTTCAATCTCTTTAATGAATGTCATTGGAATTTTGATGGGAATTGCAATAAACATGTAGATTACTTTTGTGAGTATAGACATTTTTACTATGTTGATTCTACCAATCCATGAGCATGGGAGACCTCTCCACTTTCTATAGTCTTCCTCAATCTCTTTCTTCAGAAGTGTATAGTTTTCCTTGTAGAGGTCATTCACATCTTTTGTTAGGTTTACACCTAGATATTTAATTTTTTTTTGAGGCTATTGTAAATGGAATTGTTTACACACATTCTTTTTCAGCTTGCTCATTATTAGTGTATAGAAATGCTAATGATTTTTCTATGTTGATTTTATATCCTGCTACCTTGCTATAGCTATTAATGATGTCTAGAAGCTTCTGAGTAGAGTTTTTTGGGTCTTTAAGGTATAGGATCATGTCATCTGCAAATAGGGATATTTTGACAGTTTCTTTACCTATGTGTATTCCTTTTATTCCTTCTTCTTGCCTAATTGCTCTGGCTAGGAATTCCAGTGCTATGTTGAATAGGAGTGGAGATAGTGTCTGGTTCCTGATTTTAGAGGGAATGGTTTCAGTTTTTCTCCGTTAAGTATAATGCTGGTGATAGGTTTGTCATATATAGCTTTTATAATGTTGAGGTACTTTCCTTCTATTCCTAGTTTTCTTAGAGCTTTTATCATGAAATGGTGTTGGATCTTATCAAAGGCTTTTTCTGCATCTATTGAGATGATCAAGTGGTTTTTGTCTTTGCTTCTGTTAATGTGGTTTATTACATTTATTGATTTTCATATGTTAAACCACCCCTGCATCCCTGGGATGAAGCCTACATGGTCGTGGTGAATAATCTTTTTGATGTGTTGTTGAATTCGTTTTACCATTATTTTGTTGAGGATTTTTGCATTAATGTTCATTAAGGAGATTGGCCTATAGTTCTTCTTTCTGGAGGTGTCTTTGCCTGGTTTTGGGATAAGTGTAATACTGGCTTCATAAAATGTGTTAGGCAGTTTTCCTTCCCTTTCTATTTAGTGGAACAGTTTAAGGAGGGTTGGTATCAGTTCTTCTTTAAAGGTCTGATAGAATTCAGCAGAGAATCCATCAGGTCCTGGACTTTTCTTTTTCGGGAGACTCTTGATTGCTGCTTCAATTTCATTTTGTGTTATAGGTCTATTCAGGTGATTAATTTCCTCTTGGTTCAGTTTTGGATGATCATATGTATCTAGAAATCTGTCCACTTCTTTAAGATTTTCAAATTTATTTGAATATAGGTTCTCAAAGTAGTCTCTGATGATTTCCTGGACATCCATGGTGCTTGTTGTTATCTCCCCTTTTGCATTCCTGATTCTACTAATTTGGGTTTTTTCTCTCCTCATTTTAGTCAGGTTTGCCAGGGGTCCATCAATCTTGTTTATTTTTTCAAAGAACCAACTTTTTGTTTCATTAATTCTTTGTATGTTTTTTTTGGTTTCTATTTCGTTGATTTCAGCTCTTACTTTTATTATTTCTCTCCCTCTATTTGTTTTGGGATTTGCTTGTTCTTGTTTTTCTAGGAGTTTGAGATGTATCATTAGGTCATTGATTTGGGATCTTTCAGTCTTTTTTAATATATGCACTCATGGCTATAAACTTTCCTCTCAGGACTGCCTCAGCTGTGTCCCTTAGGTTCCGGTTGGTTGTGTTTTCATTTTTGTTGACTTCCAGGAACTTTTTAATTTCCTCTTTTATTTCATCAATGATCCATTCATCATTAAGTAATGAGTTATTTAGTTTCCAGCTGTTTGCATGTTTTTTGTCTTTACTTTTGTTGTTGAGTTCTAGTTTTAATGCATTGTGATCAGATAGTATGCCCGGTATAATTTCTATTTTCTTATATTTGCTGAGGTTTGCTTTGTACCCTAAGATATGATCTTTTTGGAGAAGGTTCTATGGGCTGCTGAGAAGAATGTATCTTGTGTAGAAGTTAGATGGAATGTTCTGTAGACATCAAGTAGGCCCATTTGATCTATTGTATATTTTAGATCTTGGATTTCTTTATTGATTTTTTGTTTGGATGACCTATCTATTGATGATAATGGGGTGTTAAAGTCTCCCACAACCACTGTGTTGGAGTTAATATATGCTTTTAGGTCTTTCAGGGAATGTTTGATGAAACTGGGTACATTGACATTGGGTGCATATAGATTGATAATTATTACTTCCTTTTGGTCCATTTCCCGTTTTATTAGTATGGAATGTCCTTCTTTATCTCATTTGATCAATGTAGGTTTGAAGTGTACTTTGTCAGAGATAAGTATTGCTACTCCTGCCTGTTTTTGGAGGCCATTGGCTTGGTAAATCTTCTTCCAGCCTTTCATCCTAAGCCTATGCTCATTTCTGTCGGTGAGATGGGTCTCCTGTAAGCAACCAATTGTTGGATCTTCCTTTTTAATCCATTTCATCAAATGGTGCCTTTTGATGGTTGAATTAAGTCCGTTAACATTAAGTGTTAGTACTGATAGGTATGTGGTGATTCCTGTCATTTAGTTGTCTTAGTTGTTTGAAGGTTTGATAGTGTGTACCTAAGTTGAGGTTACTCTCTACTTTCTTGCTTTTTCTTTTCCTATGGTTTGGTTCTGCCTGTCTTTTCATGGTTAAGTTGGGTTTCACTTTCTGTGTGCAGAATCCCTTGCAGAATCTTTTGTAGTGGTGGCTTTGTGGTCACATATTGTTTTAGTTTCTGCTTATCATGGAAGACTTTTATTGCTCCATTTATTTTGAATGATAGCTTTGCTGGGTAGAGTATCCTGGGGTTGAAGTTATTTTCATTCAGTGCCCGGAAGATCTCACCCCACGCTCTTCTTGCTTTTAATATTTCTGTTGAGAAGTCTGCTGTGATTTTGATGGGTTTACCTTCGTATGTTATTTGTTTTTTCTCTCTTATAGCCTTCAATATTCTTTCCTTAGTTTCTGTACTTGTTGTTTTAATGATGATATGTCGTGGGGTAGTTCTATTTTGATCTGGTCTGTTTGGTGTCCTGGAGGCCTCTTGCATCTGTATGGGAATATCTTTCTCTAGATTTGCGAAATTTTCTGTTATTATTTTGTTGAATATATTATGCATTCCCTTCACTTGCACCTCTTCTCTTTCTTCAATGCCCATGATTCTCAAGTTTGGTCTTTTGATGGAGTTGGTGAGTTCTTATATTTTCTTTTCACAGGTCTTGAGTTGTTTAATTAATAGTTCTTTGTTTTTACCTTTAATTACCATTTCATCTTCAAGTTCTGAGATTTTGTCTTCTGTTTGTTCTATTCTGCTGGATTGGCCTTCTGTTTTGTTTTGCAGTTCTGTTTCATTCTTTTTTCTGAGGTTTTCCTTATCCTGGGTGGTTTCCTCTTTAATGTTGTCAATTTTTGTCCTGAGTTCATTTATCCATTTATTCATCATGTTCTCTGTTTCACTTTGGTGTTTATACAGTGCTTCTATGGTTTCCTTTATTTCTTCTTTTGCTTTTTCAAATTCTCTATTTTTGTTGTCTTAGAATTTCTTGAGTGTCTCCTGTACATTTTGGTTGACCCTATCCAGTATCATCTCTATAAAATTCTCATTGAGTACCTGTAGTATGTCTTCCTTTAAGTTATTCTTGTGGGCTTCATTGGGTCCTTTGGCATAGTTTATCTTCATTTTGTTGGAGTTGGATCTGAGTATCTGTTTTCTTCATTCCCCTCTAGTTCCTGTACTAATTTTTTGCTGTGGGGAAACTGGCTTCCCTGTTTTTTCTGTCTTCCCCTCATTGTCTTTGGTGTTGTTACTGTCCCTGTACTGTGTGCAATTAAGTATTTTCTAGCTTGTAATAATAACAATGGTGATATTTAGAATGTAAGGGTGAGCTGAGATGGAAAGCAAAGAAGTTAAAGAAAAAGGGAAAAACAAACAAGTAGAAAAAACAAAACAAACAAACAAAAAAGTTTCAAAGATATAAATGGAGAGAATGTTCTAATCAATAGTAAGCCGAACAGGCATTAGAGAGACAGAGAGAGGATTGAAAAAAAAAATAATAAATAAAAAATTAACAAATAAAAAAAATCTCCAAGTTCAAATGCAATAAAGTTTCAGTCTTAATATTTTTGGTGTTAGTTCCACAGCCTCCAATCCTGGAGATGGTGTCTGAGAAGTAGTCATGTCATTGTCTCATCAAAGGGGAAAACAAAACAAAACAAAACAACACAAAACAAAGAAAACCCCACAAAGTTCAAATGCAATACAGTTTCAGTAGGTTTTTCAGCATGCAGGTGTAGTTCGGTTGTTGTCTCATCAAAGGTAGGGAGAAAAAAAAAGAGTCTGGAGACAGTTCTGTGAATGGCTATCTTAGGCTGTGGCTTGCCTGCCTGCTGCTGTCAGCCTGTTATTGCTGGAGGCCTTATTTATACAGATCTTGGGAGTGAGCTTAACACTCACCTAGCCCCTCAGGGTTTGTTTACTTAGAGTTCTCCTGGGCGGGACCACCACTGCTACAAACTTTCCCCTTTCCATGCACACTGGGGGATGTGACACTGCACCAGCTTTCTCAGGCCTGCATGTTTATTTACAGTTCACATGGGAAGTGGGCCTTCCCCCCTCTCCTGTGGAGTTTTCCTCCCACCACCACTTTTACAAGCTTTCCTGCTCCTGATTGCTGGGTGTGTGCTGTTGCTCCTGCCTTCTCCAGCTGGCTTGTTGTGAGTGATTTCCCCTCCCCGCTCTTTGGTGCTCAGGGCACCCTGCCCTCTTTGCTATGTGTCTTTTTTGTTGTTATTGTTTATTATTCAGGTTTTTTTTTTCTTTTTTCCCTGAGTGGGGGTTGGTCTGTCCAGGGGGCTATGCTGATCTGGCCCAGGGTTGTCTGTGGGAGTACTGCATGCCATTTAGCTCAGCTTGTGGTCTGTGTCTTCCCAAGCCATCTGGGTGCTGCCATCTGGCGGTGGTGTGGGAGCCCTCCTGGTCTCCATTTTACATGAAGTGGAGATGCTATGCACAGGCTGGAGGTGTGGAGGAGTCATAGTTTTGCCTCTTCTCAGTGTTTTTTCCTGTAAGGTGTATCTCCAGTGTCTCTCCAAGATTTTACTTTAGGAAGCACACTTTCTGCTTCCTCCCTCTAGCTGCCATCTTGGAATCCTCTGTCTCTTTTGCTCTTCATTGATCTTATTTTTAATTACTTTTGTTTTTAATTGTTCTTTATTTAAGAACCCTTTATAAGCAGTTTTTATTTTTCTCTTTGCGCTATCTCCACTCCCAGTTTTTGTTCCCATTATAAGTTTGTTTTTGTGTGTGTATAATAGGTACATATGTGAATATGCAAATACATATATAGGTTTTTATAAAAATATGTAGTATTATTTTATATATTCATGTCTTAATTTGCGAAATTATTTTGTTAATAGCCTTTATACTGTTTGAAGTATTTGGTAACACTTATTCACAATATATCCAAGGTATATATCTAAATACACATCCATATTTCTCTGTGTAAATTTACCTAATGAATCACGTATGCTTTCAACTTCCAGAGACTGCCTAAATCTCTGCAATCAATAATTGTATATACATATCTTTATAGAACTCAGAGAATTACTCCAAAGATGGGACCACTGGGCAGAAATTACATACATTCACAGTTTCTTTCCAGTACAACATAGCAATTTACATTTCCAACAGTTGTGAAGGAGAATTCCTATTTATTTTCATTCTTTACAACACTTGGTATTATTCTACATCCAATTTTTTCTGATTCAACAAGGGTATAATAACTTTTTTGCATTTCTTTTGTTGTTAGGAAATCTGAGCAAGTCGATTACATGTAAACTATGTGAGTTTCATTTTCTGTGACTTATCTTTTTATCTTCTTTTTGAAAATTTTGTACTATATTTCCTATCTTCCTCAAGGTTTTGTGGAAGAAACTTCTATGTCCTACACAAATGTTGTTCGGTAGAAATTTTTTTAACTATACTAATGTAAAAGTACTACCCACATGTAACTATTGAGCATTTGAAATATGGCAAGGGACACTAAAGAAGTGACTCATTTGCTTTAAACATTTTTATTAGTTCATAATAGTTGTACAAGAGGTTTCACTGAGACCTTTCTATATTTGCAAATAATGTACCCTGGTTTGGTTCATTCCCTCCATTGTTCTCCCTCTTCTTCCTCCTGCTTCTTAAAATGACTTTGACAGGTTTCAACATTCCATATTCATACATGTGTAGAAAATACATTGACCATATTCACCCTTCTTTACCCTCTTTGTTTATCCTCCCTCTCTAAACATGACCTGTTTTACATTCCTGCCCTTCATTGTTTAAGTGTCTGTTCCTTGGTGGGTGTGGTTTTGTCTTGGTATTTTACCTGTAAATATATTGTACTTTAATGTTTCATTTTATTTATTTTAACTGATATAGATTTAAATGTTTGCATATAGCTAGTAGTTACTCTACTGAAGAAAGAAAGCAGTTCTAGACATATGTCCCCTGGAAGTGTAACATATTGCAATTGCTCACTTCCTGGATATCTGCCTGCTAATTGTTGCTTGTTTTCTTTTTCACCCATTCAACAGAAAACTTCACTTTTCATATATTTATTTGCATCAATTTTTGATTTTTGGTTTTCATTTCAGGGCTTTTTTAAGTATTTTCATGTTGAAGTCACAAAGATATTCTCTTCCATTTTTCTTGTTGAGGTGTTGGTGTCCATTAATGATTGTTTTATTTTCTCCTGTAGAAGTTTTACAGTTTTCCCTTCATAATATATTAAACAATGTCTTTGTAACTCATTGCTTTGTGGAACTTTATTTATCACATATGATTATGACCGTTTATATCTTGCTGAACTCTGCATTCTTTCCATTGTGTTGTCCATTGTGCTTATCCCGTAATACGTGATTGTTGTAGTTAGGTCATCTCTTAATAGCCAACAGGATAAATACCTGATATTTTTATCATTTTTGAAATTTCCTTAGCTCTTGATACATCTTGATCTTTCATGTGAACCTTTTTTTAAACCATGGTCTTTATTTAAGGTATGATTTACATATAGTATCCCGCTCAATGAATGTTTATGTATGTATATAAACATGTAACTATCACTTAAATCAAAACAGAGTATTTCCACTATATCTGTAATCTCTCCCTTCCCTTTATACTCAGTATTTCTTTACCACTAGAGGTAATCAGCCCTGAGTATTCTGAAGTTGTAGGTTAGCTATATACTTCTTTGATTTGACTTTCTTAATTAACACAGTGTTTTTAAGATTCATTTTTGCATCAGTAATAATGCTATTGCATCTGTAATTTATTCTTTCTATTGTTATAATATATTCCATTTCATGAATATGCTACCTTCTATTCATCCAATTTCCTGCTGATGGGTATTTGGATGGTTTACAGTTTGGAGTTTTTGATGGTGTGCTGGTATGTTGGCTCTCTGGGGGAAAATGTACTGATTTGTAGCATTTCCTGATTCCCCTCATGTGACTACTTATACAAGGTCAATTTCAAGCCACAAGGCTAAACAGCAAGCTTGCAAAGTTTCTTGTGAGCAACTACTTCTAACCCCAACACAAACACTTAGAACTGTTAAGATTAAAGCTGCTCTGGATATTCTTGTACACATTTTTAATAAAAAAAATTATGCTTAGAAGTAATTTCACTTGGATGTATTCTAATTGCAGAATTTCTGGGTTTTAGGAAAGGTATATATTTTACTAGTAGAAACTGAAAAATTCCTTAATTTGCTGACAACTTTTACAACAAATAGGATTAGACATTATCAAATTCCATTTCTTCACATATTAACATGATTTCTGCCACTTTTCTCAGTACATCCATCTTTAACACTCATTGATAATATCAATCAGTCTTGATTATATTTATTTTTAACATCCTTTTGGATTGGTCAGCTAATGTTCTGTTTAGGCTTTTTATGTGCATATTTGATTTTTCTGTTAAAATGAAAGCAAAAACAATTTTCATTTTGAAACCAAGATTAAGATTTAAAGTCTACAAATTAGAAAAATAAAAGTACATATAAATTTTTTTCCCCTAAAGATTCTGTTGTTGCTTATTTAAAACATGAACTCCCTTATTCTTTAAAGTCATAGTCCTAAAGCCATTGTTTGCAGTCCTGGTAATACTGCCTGGATGCTTTACAAGCATTCCAGATCTTTATCAAGACAAATTAGAATCTCTGATGTTGGAACTCAGGTTTTCTCACTGTTGAGAGTCACTCTTCTAAAGTTGAGGCATGAGATAGGTATTGTAAATGTCGGGGGAAGGCTGTGAGAATTACATGGGAAATCACCCTCTGCTGGCGTGGAATTTGCTGTGCTAAAGATGCCTCAGCAATTATGAAGTAATTATGCTCACAACACACACAAAACCCTCGAGGTCCTTTCAAAAGATGAAACTTCAATTTTCAGCCATCATGATTTCAGATGTTCAACTGAAACATAGTAAGCCTCACGCTTCCTTAGTTTTCTGGGAGCCTGTGCTTTAACCTAATCCAGTTATTTCAGCATTGTTGGAAGTGATCTGATTGGAATTTGTCAAAATATGATTGAGAGAGGGTGAGATGAGATAGCCTGGAATTCTGCTTCTCTTCTGAATTTCTGTGGTTCTCAGATGCTAATTTGCTTATTTAGCTCTTCATTTGTTCTGTAGTTCATCAATTAACTATCCAACATTTCATTTATTTTTCCATTTTCTACCCTTCTGTCATTTTCTTTCCTTGTCTTAGAGAAATACACAAAAGTTCAAGTGAGAGACAACATGTCTATCGTTTCAATAAGTGTCTTCGATTTTCCTACTAGAAGTATTCAAGATTTTCAACTTCTTTTTTTCCCCTTTCCTTTCTACAAATACATTTTCCTTGTATTTATTCATTGATCATTGCTGCTCCAACCACTTGCTTCCATAAGTGGTAATTTTTTTAAAAATGACTTTCAGATTTTCTTGGATTCCTGATTAACAAAGTAAATATTTTTATATTCCTAAGATTATCTGGGAGTTGCATTTGATGAGGTAGTTTTATAGTCCATCAATAGAAAAGCTTTTTCTTATATGTTCTCTTTTGGTCCTTCATACATTGGGCTATTGTTACTGGACCCAAGTTTGCCTGCTCACTAAATGGTAAGTCAATTAAATCAACAGCCAAGGTATTGAAGAAAGGAAGGTGACTTTATTCAAAAAGCAGGTTTAATGAGAAGGTGGAAGACTCTTGTCCATCTTGCTGAGATGCTTATTTAGTGTTGACTGATATAGGAGGTGGGTAATGGCACAATGGCCAAATGATACACATCTTATCCTAATTGCTAAGTCAGAAGATGTCTCTCAGTTTTGCAAATCTCAAAAACAAAAATCATTACTTCCTTGGGCTTTTCTTATAGCTGATTAGTTTTCCCAGGTGTTGTTCCTGACACATTACACAATGAGCATGCTAGAGGAATAGTTGTCCTGAAGCCCTCTTGCTGATCAGCAAACTCAGGGTAATGAAAAAAAAAAAAAAAGACATGGTGGAAGACAAGGGTCAGGTGAAGTTAAATAGTGCGTTGGGCACAAAAATCTGGTCTAAATGCTTGACATCATTATAAGACAACTGAAATGACAGAATATCCAATGTCCCAATATGAACTGACAATAGTCTGAAGCTTGAGTTTAGGTTTATCAGCTTCAAGTCATAATATCACTAATCTCTATTGAAAGTTTCCCCTTCTCTAAGATGGAAGACTAATAATTCCCCACTTGTATTGGTTTCTTTTGAGTAATAACTGAGGCAGTAGATATGAAAGTTCTTTAAGATTTGAAAAGTACAAGTCAGATGAAGAATTCATGGGTTTTAAAGTGAATCCACTGGAAAGGAATTGACCTTCTGCAGGATGTTCATAGAGATAAACTGAACTTAAGAGTTTTAAACAGAATCCAGTTGATGCCACCTCTATAGAATGCCTTGATTTTTGCTACTTAATAACTCTTCTTCACATGTGCAACAACATTTGCCTTTACTACAGAGGGAATTAATCTCAAAACAATCATGTGAGTACATTTAAGATAATTATTTTTAGGGAGCTTTTTCTTCATGATCAGAAAACTAAGGACTAATATTAGATCCTTATCAGAAAGTAAATTAACATTTAATTTAATTCTGTAACATAGTTTCATTAAATTGATTTTGTTTGATGATTATACATTGTTTAACAAAGCATGTTGTGTTTTACTTTCCATTTTTGTTAGATTTAATCTGCATTTTTTTTAGGCATTTACATTTTCAATGCTGTAATTCTCCAGATTAGAGTATACATTTCCTAATATACAGAGCAATTAATCTTACCTTTTCCCTGAAGTGGCTTTTTTTCATAAATTGGTTAGAGAAAGAAAATAGAAGATAAAATGTCAGTAAATAAATTATCATGCACTTCATTGCTTTCAGTTAGAATAATATAGGTAGATAAAGTATACATGATAGCCCCAGGGAAGCCCTAAATGTTATCTCCTTTCTATTGAAAGCATACCGGGAATAATTTATAATGCAAAGAAGTAGATTATTTCTTGGTAAATTGTAGAATTCAGTACTGGATGGCTTAGATCAGTGGCTTTAAAAGGTAAAAGGGGATAATGTGGCCCAAAGAGAACTTTCAGCAGCATCTGGTGACATTTTCGGCTGTAGCAGTTGGAGTGCTACAGGAACCTGGTCATAAGAGGCTGAAATAGGCCAAGGCTGAACATGTTACAGGGTGCAGAGAAGCCCCTTGCCGAAAATATCAGTAGTGTTCAGTGGATGATAATATTCTGTAACTTGAAGGGAGCTATTTGTATTTAGCGTTAAAGGAAAAAGTTCACAAATGAGTGTTGAAGTAAGTGTAAAAGAAAGCCACAATTTCAGCATCTAGCCTTGCAGAACTTTGGTGTTCACATTAGCTTCACCTTTACCACTATCAAAAGTTACAGAGAAACGACACAGGCTGACTTCAAATAAATTAGATTTGAAAGTAGTTTTTTTTTTTTCATTTTTCTTTTATTATTCATATGTGCATACAAGGCTTGGGTCATTTCTCCCCCCTGCCCCACCCCCTCCCTTACCACCCACTCAACCCCCTCCCGCTCCCCCCCTCAATACCCACAGAAACTATTATGCCCTTATCTCTAATTTTGCTGTAGAGAGAGTATAAGCAATAATAGGAAGGAACAAGGGGTTTTGCTGGTTGAGATAAGGATAGCTATACAGGGCATTGACTCACATTGATTTCCTGTGCGTGGGTGTTACCTTCTAGGTTAATTCTTTTTGATCTAACCTTTTCTCTAGTACCTGTTCCCCTTTTCCTATTGCCCTCAGTTGCTTTAAGGTATCTGCTTTTGTTTCTCTGCGTTAAGGGCAACAAATGCTAGCTAGTTTTTTAGGTGTCTTACCTATCCTCACCCCTCCCTTGTGTGCTCTCGCTTTTATCATGTGCTCATAGTCCAATCCCCTTGTTGTGTTTGCCCTTGATCTAATGTCCACATATGAGGGAGAACATATGATTTTTGGTTTTTTGAACCAGGCTAACCTCACTCAGAATGATGTTCTCCAATTCCATCCATTTACCAGCAAATGATAACATTTCGTTCTTCTTCATGGCTGCATAAAATTCCATTGTGTATAGATACCACATTTTCTTAATCCATTCGTCAGTGCTGGGGCATCTTGGCTGTTTCCATAACTTGGCTATTGTGAATAGTGCCGCAATAAACATGGATGTGCAGGTGCCTCTGGAGTAACAGTCTTTTGGGTATATCCCCAAGAGTGGTATTGCTGGATCAAATGGTAGATCGATGTCCAGCTTTTTAAGTAGCCTCCAAATTTTTTTCCAGAGTGGTTGTACAAGTCTACATTCCCACCAACAGTGTAAGACTGTTCCTTTTTCCCTGCATTCTCACCAACACCTGTTGTTGGTGGTGTTGCTGATGATGGCTATTCTAACAGGGGTGAGGTGGAATCTTAGCATGGTTTTAATTTGCATTTCCTTTATTGCTAGAGATGGTGAGCATTTTTTCATGTGTTTTCTGGCCATTTGAATTTCTTCTTTTGAGAAAGTTCTATTTAGTTCACATGCCCATTTCTTTATTGGTTCATTAGTTTTGGGAGAATTTAGTTTTTTAAATTCCCTGTATATTCTGGTTATCAGTCCTTTGTCTGAAGTATAGTTGGCAAATATTTTCTCCCACTCTGTGGGTGTTCTCTTCAGTTTAGAGACCATTTCTTTTGATGAACAGAAGCTTTTAAGTTTTATGAGGTCCATTTATCTATGCTATCTCTTAGTTGCTGTGCTGCTGGGGTTTCATTGAGAAAGTTCTTACCTATACCTACTAACTCCAGAGTATTTCCTACTCTTTCTTGTATCAACTTAAGAGTTTGGGGTCTGATATTAAGATCCTTGATCCATTTTGAGTTAATCTTGGTATAGGGTGATATACATGGATCTAGTTTCAGTTTTTTGCAGACTGCTAACCAGTTTTCCCAGCAGTTTTTGTTGAAGAGGCTGCTATTTCTCCATCGTATATTTTTAGCTCCTTTGTCAAAGATAAGTTGCTCATAGTTGTGTGGCTTCATATCTGGATCCTCTATTCTGTTCCACTGGTCTTCATGTCTGTTTTTGTGCCAGTACCATGCTGTTTTTATAGTTATTGCTTTGTAATATAGTTTGAAGTCAGGTATTGTGATACCTCCTGCATTGTTCTTTTGACTGAGTATTGCCTTGGCTATTCGTGGCCTCTTGTGTTTCCATATAAATTTCACAGTACATTTTTCAATCTCTTTAATGAATGTCATTGGAATTTTGATGGGAATTGCAATAAACATGTAGATTACTTTGGGGAGTATCGACATTTTTACTATGTTGATTCTACCAATCCATGAGCATGGGAGATCTCTCCACTTTCTATAGTCTTCCTCAATCTCTTTCTTCAGAAGTGTATAGTTTTCCTTGTAGAGGTCTTTCACATCTTTTGTTAGGTTTACACCTAGGTATTTGATTTTGTTTGAGGCTATTGTAAATGGAATTGTTTTCATACATTCTTTTTCCGTTTGCTCATTGTTAGTGTATAGAAATGCTAATGATTTTTCTATGTTGATTTTATATCCTGCTACCTTGCTATAGCTATTGATGATGTTTAGAAACTTCTGAGTAGAGTTTTTTGGGTCTTTAAGGTATAGGATCATGTCATCTGCAAATAGGGATATTTTGACAGTTTCTTTACCTATTTGTATTCCTTTTATTCCTTCTTCTTGCCTAATTGCTCTGGCTAGGAATTCCAGTACTACGTTGAATAGGAGTGGAGATAGTGGGCATCCTTGTCTGGTTCCTGATTTTAGAGGGAATGGTTTTAATTTTTCTCCATTAAGTATAATGCTGGTGATAGGTTTGTCATATATAGCTTTTATAATGTTGAGGAACTTTCCTTCTATTCCTAGTTTTCTTAGAGCTTTTATCATGAAATGATGTTGGATCTTATCAAAGGCTTTTTCTGCATCTATTGAGATGATCAAGTGGTTTTTGTCGTTGCTTCTGTTAATGTGGTTTATTACGTTTATTGATTTTTGTATGTTGAACCACCCCTGCATCCCCGGGATGAAGCCTACTTGGTCATGGTGAATAATCTTTTTGATGTGTTGCTGAATTCTGTTTGCCATTATTTTGTTGAGGATTTTTGCATCAATGTTCATTAAGGAGATTGGCCTATAGTTCTCCTTTCTGGAGGTGTCTTTGCCTGGTTTTGGGATAAGTGTAATACTGGCTTCATAAAATGTGTTTGGCAGTTTTCCTTCCCTTTCTATTTCATGGAACAGTTTAAGGAGGGTTGGTATCAGTTCTTCTTTAAAGTTCTGATAGAATTCAGCAGAGAATCCATCAGGTCCTGGACTTTTCTTTTTGGGGAGACTCTTGATTGCTGCTTCAATTTCATTTTGTGTTATAGGTCTATTCAGGTGATTAATTTCCTCTTGGTTCAGTTTTGGATGATCATATGTATCTAGAAATCTGTCCATTTCTTTTAGATTTTCAAATTTATTTGAATATAGGTTCTCAAAGTAGTCTCTGATGATTTCCTGGACATCCATGGTGTTTGTTGTTATCTCCCCTTTTGCATTCCTAATTCTACTAATTTGGGTTTTTTCTCTCCTCATTTTAGTCAGGTTTGCCAGGGGTCTATCTATCTTGTTTATTTTTTCAAAGAACCAACTTTTTGTTTCATTAATTCTTTGTATTTTTTTTTTTGGTTTCTATTTCGTTGATTTCAGCTCTTATTTTTATTATTTCTCTCCTTCTATTTGTTTTGGGATTTGCTTGTTCTTGTTTTTCTAGGAGTTTGAGATGTATCATTAGGTCATTGATTTGGGATCTTTCAATCTTTTTAATATATGCACTCATGGCTATAAACTTTCCTCTCAAGACTGCCTTAGCTGTGTCCCATAGGTTCTGGTAGGTTGTGTTTTCATTTTCATTGACTTCCAGGAACTTTTTAATTTCCTCTTTTATTGCATTGATGATCCATTCTTCATTAAGTAATGAGTTATTTAGTTTCCAGCTGTTTGCATGTTTTTTGTCTTTACTTTTGTTGTTGAGTTCTACTTTTACTGCATTGTGGTCAGATAGTATGCATGGTATTATTTCTATTTTCTTATATTTGCTGAGGCTTGCTTTGTGCCCTAGGATATGATCTATTTTGGAGAAGGTTCCATGGGCTGATGAGAAGAATGTATATTGTGTAGAGGTTGGATGAAATGTTCTGTAGACATCTACTAGGTCCACTTGATCTATTGCATATTTTAGATCTTGGATTTCTTTATTGAGTTTTTGTTTGGATGACCTATCTATTGATGATAATGGAGTGTTAAAGTCTCCCACAACCACTGTGTTGGCGTTTATATATGCTTTTAGGTCTTTCAGGGTATGTTTGATGAAATTGGGTGCATTGACATTGGGTGCGTACAGATTGATGATTATTATTTCCTTTTGGTCTATTTCCCCTTTTATTAGTATGGAATGTCCTTCTTTATTTCGTTTGATCAATGTAGGTTTGAAGTCTACTTTGTCAGAGATAAGTATTGCTACTCCTGCTTGTTTTCGGGGGCCATTGGCTTGGTAAATCTTCTTCCAGCCTTTCATCCTAAGCATATGCTTATTTCTGTCAGTGAGATGAGTCTCCTGTAAGCAACAAATTGTTGGATCTTCTTTTTTAATCCATTTTGTCAAACAGTGTCTTTTGATGGGTGAATTAAGTCCATTAACATTAAGTGTTAGTACTGATAGGTATGTGGTGATTCCTGCCATTTAGTTATCTTAGTTGTTTGAAGGTTTGATTGTGTGTACCTAAGACAGGTTACTCTCTACTGTCTTGCTTTTTCTTATCCTGTGGTTTGGTGCTGCCTGCCTTTTCATGGTTAAGTTGGGTGTCACTTTCTGTGTGCAGGATCCCTTGCAGAATTTTTTGTAATGGTGGCTTTGTGGTCACATATTGTTTTAGTTTCTGCTTATCATGGAAGACTTTTATTGCTCCATTTATTTTGAATGATAGCTTTGCTGGGTAGAGTATCCTGGGGTTGAAGTTATTTTCATTCAGTGCCCAGAAGATCTCACCCCACGCTCTTCTTGCTTTTAATGTTTCTGTTGAGAAGTCTGCTGTGATTTTGATGGATTTACCTTTGTATGTTACTTGTTTTTTCTCTCTTACAGCCTTCAATATTCTTTCCTTAGTTTCTGTACTTGTTGTTTTAATGATGATATGTCGTGGAGTAGTTCTATTTTGATCTGGTCTGTTTGGTGTCCTGGAGGCTTCTTGCATCTGTATGGGAATATCTTTCTCTAGATTTGGGAAATTTTCCGTTATTATTTTGTTGAATATATTACGCATTCCCTTCGCTTGCACCTCTTCTCCTTCGATGCCCATGATTCTCAAGTTTGGTCTTTTGATGGAGTCAGTGAGTTCTTGCATTTTCTTTTCACAGGTTGAGTTGTTTAATTAATAGTTCTTTGTTTTTTCCTTTAATTACCATTTCATCTTCAAGTTCTGAGATTCTGTCTTCTGTTTGTTCTATTCTGCTGGATTGGCCTTCCGTTTTGTTTTGCAGTTCTGTTTCATTCTTTTTTCTGAGGTTTTCCTTATCCTGGCAGTTTTCTTCTTTATTGTTGTCTATTTTTGTCCTGAGTTCATTTATCCATTTATTCATTGTGTTCTCTCTTTCACTTTGGTGTTTATACAGTGCTTCTATGGTTTCCTTTATTTCTTCTTTTGCTTTTTCAAATTCTCTATTTTTATTGTCTTAGAATTTCTTGAGTGTCTCCTGTACATTTTGGTTGACCCTATCCAGTATCATCTCTATAAAATTCTCATTGAGTACTTGTAGTATGTCTTCTTTTAAATTATTCTTGTGGGCTTCATTGGGTCCTTTGGCGTAATTTATCTTCATTTTGTTGGAGTCTGGATCTGAGTTTCTGTTCTCTTCATTCCCCTCTGGTTCCTGTACTAATTTTTTGCTGTGGGGAAACTGGTTTCCCTGTTTTTTCTGTCTTCCCGTCATTGTCCTTGGTGTTGTTACTGTCCCTGTACTGTGTGTAATTAAGTATTTTCTAGCTTGTAATAATAACAATGGTAATATTGAGAATGGAAGAGTGAGCTGAGATGGAAAGCAAGAAGTTAAAGAAAAGGGGAAAACAAATATACAGACAAGAGGAAGAAAGCAGAACAAGGTATCAGAGAAGAGAGTTTCAAAGGTATAAACAGGGAGTGTTAGTGTACTAATCGACAGTAAGCTGAACAGACAATAGAGAGACAAAGAGAGGATTGAAAATCAAAGATAAAAAAATAAAAAATAAGTAAATGAAAGTAATATCTATATATAAAAATGAATTAAAATAAAATGGAAAATAGAAAATTAAAAAAAAAAAAAACCAAAAAACTTCCAAATTTATATGCTATGCAATTTCAGTCTTAATAATTTGGATGTCCGTCTCAATCTCCAGTCCTGGAGTTGGTGCCTCAGATGTTGTTCTGTAGTTGTCTCATCAAAGGGGATGCATAAAGTAGAACAAAACTACACTCACACACACACACAAGAAAAAAAAAAAAAGCCCCACCAAGTGTCCCCAGTTCAAATGCAATACAGTTTCAGTAAGTTTTTCGGCTTGCAGGTGTAATTCGGTTGTTCTCTCATCAAAGGTAGGGAGAAAAAAAAAAAAAAGCATCTGGAGGCAGTTCTGAGAGTGGTATCTGCAACTGTGGCTCGCCTGCCTGCTGCTCTCAGGCTGTAGCTGGCGGCGTTGTTTATGCAGATCTCTGGGGTGAGCTAGCACTCACCTGGTCCCACAGGCTTTGTTTGCTCAGAGTTCTCCTGTGCGGGAGCCTCTGCTACAGGCTTTCCCCTTTCAAAGCACTGGGGAAGGTGACACTGCCCCACGTTGTCAGGCCTGCGTGTTTATTTACAGTTCACGTGGGAAGTGGGTCTTCCCTCCTCTCACAAGCTTCCCTGCTCCTGGTTGCTGGGCACACGCCCCGCTCCCACCAGAGGCTCTCCGGCCCACCCAGCTTGTTTATTTACAGTCCCGGGAAGGCTTCCCTTCCCCCAATCTTCAGTGCTCAGGGTGCCCCACCCTCTTTCCAGCGTGTCTTAACTGTTCTTACTGCTTAGTACTCAGTTTCTCTTTTTTTCCCGGGTGGAGGTCCGTCTGTCCAGGGGGCTATGCTGCTCTGGCCCAGGCTTGTCTGTGGGGCTACCGCTGTACCGTGAAGCTCACCTGGTCCACGTCTTCCCAAGCCGTATGGGCACTGGCCACTGGCGGCCCCGGGGGCCCTCCTCGTTTCTCCGTTTAACGTGAAGTGGAGATTCTCTGCACCGGCTGGAGATGTGGAGGAGTCAAAGTTGTGCCTTTTCTCGGTGATTATGCCTGCAAAGTGTGTCTCCAGCGTCTCTCCAAGATTTCACTATAGGAGGGTCGCTTTCTGCTTCCTACCTCTAGCCGCCATCTTGGAATTCTGAGTGGAGTTGAGGGATTGGGTCAGCGAGAGCCTTAAAGATAACTAAGGATGTTCAGGAAGAAAAAAAAATGGAGTTGAAGTAGAAGAACAGAATCTCATAAGGTGACCTTGGAGGGAGAAGAGACATACTATGGTGTCTTTTGCTGTTCTGTGTAGTTTTTCTTTTTTGGATAGAGTCAGTGATAGGTCTTGGGAAGAGATGGAACATGTTGACTCAGGGTCAGATCCCCATGGGAACTCACAGCCTCAGAGAGTATAGTGGTCTCTGGTCCCAGCATGGGTTAGGGCACTGGCGTTCTGGATTTGGGTTCCAAAGGTGGCTAGTGCTTGCTGTGGGACCTTTGCAAAGATCTCTGTGCTCTGGGGAGAGCAGGACAGGGCAGGACAAGGGCATTCCCAGGACGCTGGCAGGAGCCGGGGATGAGAGGGAGTGAGGGACCCAGCGCTGCTGCACTGCAGCGGGGACAGAGGCCCTGGGGACGGTGTACAGGGGTCAGGAAGCCAGGCAGGAGGGGCGGGCACCTGGTGTCAGGCAGGGTTCCCTCTCGGCTCGCTCCACCTGCCCTGACGCCCCGGGTCTCCGCCATCACAGGCTTCCTAGGAGGCCAAGTGAGAACCTAGGGTCCTTTCCTCCCCATGGGTGGCGCCTGGAGCCCTCCCACTGCCCGCCACCCACGTCCTGCCGAGGGGACTCACGGGTCCCCAGCTCGCTGCCCAGATCCCTGGACGAGGACCCATGATCAACACTGTCTGTAACAACACATCAACAACAGAGAGCTCCCAAATAATTTTCAGTACATGATCTTCTGGGTGAGGATTGGACTAAGAGTGGGAGAGCCAGGGAAATACCAACCAGAGGGAAACAAAAAGTATTTTAAAGGAGTATTTATCATATGGTTTCATAGTTTTAAATGAACAGCCTTTATTCCTGTGAATTTCAAAGAAAAACGAAGCCCATGTTGTTTGTAAAAGTTAGAGGCTGTATTTAAACAATGGAATCACTGTAGCTAATGAAATCATCCTGTTCAGCTCAAATAAGGCTTGCAAACAAGCGCTGCAGGCAGTCATTTCAAAGACTTAAAAATAAGTTCCCATTTTAGTTTCTCGTATACAACTAGAGATTAACATTGAGTCTATATGAAAAGAACGTTAAAGGTTAATGTCAATTGTGTTAAATAAAACTCTAGTCCTGAGCATCTTACTGAAAAACACTTTTGAACAGTTAAGTGAATATGACATATTTGGAAGGAGATAATGGAAGTAGATAACGAAACTTTTCTGGAAAATAAAGCACATTGAATGACAAACCTGTCAGCTAAACTATTTTGATATCATTTCAGTAGGAAAGAGTAGGATTCTGAAGTTTCTTCGTTGGGGCTCTGTGCACTAATTGTGTGGTCTTAAGTTTCGTAGCCATTCCAGCCTGTTTCAACCTAGAAATGAAAAGGTAGTGCTTTGAATGAGATAGAAAGTTACTGTTCAAACCGTGTACCCTGGCCACACCCAACTCCTGTAGGCAGACCTGATGGGACTGGGTTGGGATAAACATATAGGTTTAAATTAATATCTGGTGCCGATTACCTTTGAGATGTAGTTTTTTATTTATTTTTGAGGTATTGGAGTTTGAACTCAGGACCTTGAGCTTGCGCTCTACCGCTTGAGTCATGCCCTAGCCCCTTTTGCTCTTAGTTATTTTCAAATAGTCTTGTGTTTATGCCAGACCAGCCTGTGCCACAGTCCTATTGATGCTTCTGCGTAGCTGGGATAACAGGCAGATGCCACCACACCTATCTTTTTATTGGTTGAGGTAGGGTCTCACTAGCTGCTTGCCCAGGCTGGCCGTGAACCTTGATACTCCCTGTCTCCACTTCCTGATAGGATTGTATGTGTGAGCCACTCCACCTGATCCAACAAGTATTTTAATGTTATTTAATTGAAATATTTTTATTTCTAAACATGTGTTTGGCACATCACACATAGTAAATTCACAATAGCAGACCTAGATTTTAAGAATGAAAACCTTCAAAGTTTCATCGGGACAGGAGAAAATACCTTTATAATCTTACAAAGCATTTAATTCCTCCTAATTTGCTTTTTTTTTGCCTCAGACTGCCTGGATGACCAGCTCCATTTAAATTGGACAAACTCCCCTTAAGCTCCTTCTCAGCTTGAAGGTTTTCTTTACCTTTGTTAGGATGAATCTTTATTAGTTTGTTAAGTACTTAAATTTTTTATTATTTGGCAATGTTTAGAAATACCTTATCTTTTATGTATAATGCTATATCATCTAAATATATAAGAGATTCAAATATTAAATTTGCTCTGTTCAATTATGTCAAACTATATGCATATATATATATGTATATATCTCCCTGAGATTTTGAAGAAAAAATATTGCTACTCTTTTTAATATCTGGTATACATAATTTGATATTAAAATTTGAGATGAGTTCTCAGTCTTTGATGGAGTATTACTTGGGACTGGTTAAATTGGATGGATAGTCTGTGTATATTCTATTATGTAATCTATTCTCAGCTATTCTTAAAATTTTAGCTTTAGATCTCAAAGATAAAAGAGGATATTCAAACGGGAGTTTTAATTAAGAACAATTCAGACCTCAAACACTCCACAGTCAGATCTACTCACGTGGTGCTTGGAAAGGAGATCATAAAAGTTGTTTTCAATTATTGGCTTATTAGCTATCAGAACATATTGGGAATAGCTAGAGGCTTGATGAAGTTGTGTAGGAGACCTGAAGAGATGATTTGTTTGGGCCAGATTATCAAAATGCTTCCATGCTTTCCAATGAAGGAAGGGAAATTCCTGCTTTATGAGGGAAGAATATTTCCCCTTCACCGGAAATGGGGTAGGAGATGTTCCGGAGTGTCCATTTATAGGGTCTAACAGTGTTCCTTGGAGTTTGGGAGATTAATGCTTGCATATGCCTGAAAAGAGGTGAGATTCTGATGCCCTAGCTTGACCACAGAGAGTCTGAATGCCACACTAGAAGTGAATTACTATGACATGTGTGGTGGAGGAAGTATGTGTAAGTTTTGATGGTTGATGTTTTGAAAGGGACTCGCCTCAGAGGGCCAAAGTTTAGGGGCAAGGGAAGTGAGTGGAAGCCATCAGCAGAGAGACGTGTTCCATGTCATACATAGGAAGTTCAGAATTCAGATTGGGCAAGTCCTTGAGAAACTGACAAATGTGTTCCATCTCTCCTGAGTCTGGAGTTGTCTTGTTATGAGAGGAACCTGGTGACAAATCCCTGGGATCCAAACCATTATTGAATCCCACAGTCAACAAAGGGTGTTGAGGAAAGCCCCCATCCCATCACTACTAAAGACTTTTTAGCAGGAAGTAGACCCATGGAGGAAGCTAGGCATGATTATTAACATTAAGTGAACATTTTAATTAGAGAAATATTGTTCTTATTTTTAAAGGGAGCTGCTAAGCTGTGACTCCTCCCTGAGGTTTTATCTAGGAGTAGGAACTTAGCCCAAAGAAGGTTAAAAGACTGTGAGAGAAGGTTCCTTATGCACAGTTGGGAGGCTAACTTCTTATGACATGATTAAATCATAGCAAGTCCTTTGATTCTGCCTCAGCTATAAAACCATGACCTTAATATGTTCTTAATCTTTCCAGAGCTTTAGTTTCTACGTATCAGTAAATGAACAGGATATCAATACCAATCTCAAATTTCATTGTGAAAGTTAGATTATTATCAATACATTTCCTGATACAATGTAAGCAATTATTAGTTGTTAATATTAATGCCATAGCTTTTGGTGCAAATGTCATACCTCCTACTACTTGATACTTTTTGATCATTTAGCAAGATAAATTATAAAAATGACTAGGATGAAGCAAAAGAAATTGAGATTTCTGAATTTGGGCTACAAGAAAGTAATGACCCAAAACATAAACTTGTTTGATTCTTTGGTTCTGGTGATTGCTTCCAGATATAAGGAAAAAAGCTGCAGCTTTTTTTTTTTTTTAACCGTCTTTTCCCAACTCCTTCAGTAGTAATTTATGTATTTTTTTGAAGATAAGGGGTTTTTGTGTATTTCAGACTAGCCTCAAATTCTTTATTTTTCCCTGCTCCTCTCGTGTGTGAAATTCCCCTAGCGTGACCTGTTTTTTTATGATATTTGGTGCATTTGTATTAGGTCTATATTCTACATATGAGACAGAGCATGTAATATTTGGCTTTCTGAGCTAGCTGACTTCACTTAATATGATGTTCCCCAGTTCCATCCACTTACATGAGAATGACAAAATTTCATTCTTATTTGTTAATCTCACATTCTTGATACTTCTGCCTCAACCTCCTAAATTTTGGATTAGAGGTATGTGCTACCATAACCAGCTCCAAAATAGCTTCTTAGAGATATAACCAATTACATAGTTATGAAATATAGGACAAAACTAGGGAAACTACTAACCATTTCATAAAATAGTCTTAGGAAAAAAATGAGGTCCAATTGTGGAAATGAAGACAAAGGTAATACTTCTAGGTCAGATTATATAAAAGTCTAAGTCTAATGCCAGGGAATCATTTTTGGATCACCCTAGAGGCACATGTGGTTGTGGATATCCTGTAAACATTTGAAATCTGAAAAGCACTACTTTGGCTTTAAATACGCAAAGTTCCTGCTAGAACAGTGAGCATTTAAGAAGTAATATTGCTTTTGTTTTCTTTGGCTTTGTAACTTTCCCTTGTCTGATGAGGAAAATAAACTAATGTGTTATGAAACAAAAGATAAACACTAAAATTCCAGAGGAATGATGTGTGCTTAGGAAGGCACTAAAAATGTCTAAATGAGGCTATAAAAGTCTCATAAACACTAAGTCTTGGCCATGGCCTTTTTATTAACTTGTAGCAAAATTATACAAGCAAGTATCTGCATACCAGAGAGAATCCATTAGTTCATAAAGCACTCTAAAGACAAGGGTCACTAAAATGTGGCTGCCCATAACTTGGTCCATATACAAATTGAGCTTCCATACACAAAATATGCTAGATATCCATGGTTAAGTTTTCTGTTATAAGAGAGAAAACTCACCTGGAACTTTTCCTGTCTCTAAGCTCTTGCCTTCTCAACATGGTTGCAAGGTTACTTAATCATTAGACTCTGACATAATAACTTTGTGAAACTCCTTGTCCATCTTAAATTACTGAGACAAAAAACTTCCACATGTGGAAGACAATGGATCGGCATAAATTTTTCTGAATCTGAAATATCCTTTTCTATTTTTACCTAAGTTTCCATAAGATACACAATGTCATTATTTTTTCAAAGTATAAGCTATTACTTTATAAGAAAATAAGCTAATTTTCCAAAAGCAGTAAATAATATATATGTAGTAAAAATGATTTTACAAACACAGGCAGATACATAGTTTTTAAATTTCTTTCTTGCATTCATCTTGTCTTCTGAAAGCAAGTTTTCAAAGCAAGCTTGAAATGTAATTTTGAATTAAAACTACCACTCATAAGTCACATGGCTCTATTTCCTTCATTTTATAGATGAATTTTAGAGAGGTCAAGATTCTATATCAACTATGAAGGCCAGTGACAGAAGCTGAAATCTAAGTACATATCTACTTTAAAAGAAAAAAAAAATAGTCTGAGGCCTCACTCAAGTGTAGAGCACTTGCCTAGCAAACATTAGGCTCTGAGTTTAATCCCTAATATTGAAAAAAAAAAAAAAGCACATGTGAAGATGTCTTATTTTCTCTTATTTTATTTATTTAATTATTTAACAAGTTGGTTTTCCACCTTAATGTAGATCATTCAGTAGAATAGATGAATGATTTGGTATATTAGTTTTATTTAATAAGGTATTATGAAATATGTAGAAATTATTAAATCTTTACTTTAGAGAGAAAAGTTATAGGTTTATTGCTAATAACCTTTCCTTTTCTAGCATGGAAATCTTTCCTAAAACTCATTTTTTCCGATGTTTTCTGGATTTTAACTTTAGTTGATGGGGGTAGAGGACAGACAGACCGTTTAAGGAATTTGAAGCAGTACTCTTCTCATATTGGTATATATCAAATTGTACATGGAAAGTGTTTCATCATGACATTTCCATATATGTGTATAAAGTACTTTGATCATATTTACCCCTCTATCACTCTTTCCTATCCCCTCCTTCTCCCTCTCTATTTCCCTTCCCGTTCTACCTCCCTAGTAGTCTCCCTGTAACTTTCATGACCTTGGCTTTTTGTTTTGTTTTGTTTCCTCCCTAGCTTCCACAAATGAAAGAGAACATGTAATACTTGCTTTTGTGGAACTGGCTTATTTCACTTAACATGATCTCCAGTTCCATCCATTTTCCAGCAAAAGATATAATTTCATCCTTAAAGGTTGAGTAAAACTCCATTTTATATGTAATGTGTATAAAATATGTAACATTTTCTTTATCCATTCTTCCATAAATGGGTGCCTAGGCTGATTTCATAATTTCACTATTGGAAATAGTACCATGGTGAACCTGGACATGCATGCTGACTTTGATTCCTTCTGGTATATACCCAGGAGTGGTATATATTATATGTGAGTTCTGTTTTTAATTTGTTGAGGAACCTCCATAATGATTTCTATAGTGACTAGACAAATTTTCATTTATGCCAGCAGTGATTAAACCCACCAATCTGGTCTTTTAATTGGAGAATTGAGACCATAACATTCAGAGTTAGTATTGGAAAGTATGTAGCAATTCCTGGCATTTTGTTGCTTTTGTGATGCTTCATTGTTTCCTACCACTCATTTGCTTATCGACTCACCTACTGAGATTTATTCTTTCCCATCTTTTTATGGCTTTCTTCATTTTCCTCTTCTGCAGGTAGAAGTCCTTTAAGTATCTTCTGTAGTCCTGGTCTAGAGGTTATGAATTATTTTAATGTGTGTTTGTTGTGGGAGGTTTTTATTTCTCCTTCAAGTATGAAGTTAGCTTTGCTGGATACACTAATCTAGGCAGGCAGTTAATTTCTTTTAGGGCTTAAAATACATCATTCTATGCCCTCTGGGCTTTTAGCATTTCTGTTGAGAAATTTATCCTTAGCTTTTTCTGTTTTGCTTTGTTTTTGGTGTCACTGGGCTTTGAACTCAATGTCTCATGCTCATGTGTTCTACCACCTGAGCCATACCCCCAACTCTTGTATGAAACTTGGTGCTTCTCTCTTGTAGCTTTCAATATTCTTTTCTTATTCTGCATACTTAATGTTTTAACTAACATATGATATAGCAAGGTTCTTTTCTGGTTTTGCCTGCTTGGTGTTCTATAAGCTTCTTGTACCAACTCTTTTCCAGTATTTGGAAAATTTTCTGCTATTATTTTATCAAATATGTTTTCTATGCCATTAGTTTGTTTCTCTTCTCCTTCTGTGCCCTTGATTCATCTGTTTGGTCTTTCAATAGTGTCCCAGAAGTCTTGTATGTTTCATTCATACTTTTTCTTTTCTTTATTATTTTCTGAATGTTCTAAAACACCTACTTTGTCTTCCAGCCCTAACACTCTGTCTTTAACTATATTTGGTGCATTGCTGAGGCTTTCAATTGAATTTTTTATTTGGAGTTTTTAATTTCTCAAATTTTAATTTGATTTTTTGTTAGGATTTCTACATATTTATTTAATTTTTCTTGCATATCTTACATTGTCTTCCATATTTCATTCAGCTGTTTATTTGTATTCTCCATCAGTTCATCCAAATGTTTATTCATGTTTATTCTCTGATTTCATTGATTATTATTATTATCATCATTATTTTTCAAGGACTTGCAATTGCTAGGCAGGCATTCTACCCCTTGAGCCACACCCCTAGTGTGTGTGGCTTTAGGTTTTTTTTGCTTTAGGTATTTTTGGGATAGGGTCTCACTTTTGCTCAGGGCTGGTCTGGATCACAGTCCTTCTGATCCTAGCTTGTGCGTCCCACATAGCTAGGATTACAGGTGTTAACCACCATTTCTAACTCACTGTTGGGTCTTTCTTTTTTTCTGGGCTGACCTAAAACTGTGATCCTTCAAATCTCTGCCTCCTCAGTAGCTGGGATTATAGGGCTAAACCACCACACCTGATTTATTGGTCATTCTTATAATCATTCTTTGTAATTACTTTGGGACTTCATTTACTTCACTATCATTAGAGTCTGTTATTGCATAATTGATGACTTTTTGAGAGTCGTGGTGCCTTCTTTTTTTTTTTTTTTTCATATTTTCTTGTGTTTCTGCATTGAAATTTGTACATTTAAGGCCAAGCTTCTGCTCAGGGGTTTTAATAACCTTCATTCTTTCAGTTAGAATTTTCTTAATGCTCGGTCGGGACTGGGTAGTGGGAGGGCTGAATTGCAGTTTCTCACCGCTGTTCTCCCCAGTAGCCAAATAATTGCTTATGTTCTCAGGATATTGGGTCCAATCCTCAGCACAATTCAAAGAGAAGAAAACTAGCTGGAACCTGTTCTTACTCTTCAGGCTAATGTTCTATGAGGGCTGAGGGTCAGGTGGAATCTTCAGAGTTGTATTCAGTTTACCAACTTTCCTTCTTTGTGTCCTGGGAACCATTGTTAGTCACACAGGGCTCTGCAGTCCATGGACTGGGCAGGTTCCCATTTACTCAACAGATCCCCCGGTTATTGCCCCTAGTGTCAGCAAGGATCCAAACTTAGGGTTTTTGCCTGAATGTGTTGAGGATTGAGTGAATCAAACAGAGAACTGAGTTCTGCATTGGAGGGGGACATCAGATGAAACTCTGCACTCTGGCTGCTGATAGTGCTTTCAGATCCCGCCCAGCAGTAAACACTACATGGGAGGTAGCAGACTGGGGAAATAGAATGATCCACAGCACCTGAGCTCAGAACTCTCAGTCCTATCCTGTAGCAAACCATATGCAGTCAGGAGTCAGCTTTTGGAAGCCAGGCAGTCCACTAGCTACAGCTCAGACCTCTGTTTCCCATTGATCCTCAGGCAATTGGGCTGGCTTCTTGCCACAGAGAGAAGGGCCACCCATCACCATACTCATCATTGTCCAAGATTTTTCCTGTTTAAACTTCTTGGGCCATGTCAGATTCTCTCCTTCTCCATGAAGGCCACCTCTAGTGGCCACCTCCCACCCAGACACTGTGGCACAGTGTCCCCAGGCTTCCTGAGCTAAGATTGTTCCTTGTGTCCCCAGAGTAGCTCAGCCTCAAACAATAGAATATGCCTTTCAATGGCATATAGTACTATAGCCAGGAGTGTGACAAAATGTGTTTCTTCTCCAATGCTAGCCTGACATATAGAACTAGTCACTGTCACACCAAATCTTACCACTGAATTTAAGGTTTCTGGGGTGAGTGGTTTTTCCTGAAGCTAGGTCTCCAAATTTGTTGATCATTTTGTCTACCTGACTTATCTTGTGATTATAGCTTCAGCTTCCCTTCCCTCCTGGGTAACGGGTTGGAGCTGGGGAATATTTCCTACATTTCTCTGCGTTGCCTTTCAATTCCCTGCTTTCAGCTGTCTTGTCACCTCTTTCATGATTCTCAATGCTTTACCTCTCTTTCTGTCCTTGGGATATAGTCTACCCTTTGTCACCCTGACTCTTCTCATTCTTGGAGTCACATGGAGAAGTCGTCCAGTCTGCCATCTTACTCCCTCTTTCTTGCATTTGAAGCAGCATTTTTGTTTCAAATATTTTAAAAATATTTCAAACAGTGCTTATAACTTTTTTTAATTTCAGTTTTTCATCTTCAATATTCTTTTTTTTTCTTTTTTAAATTGTTGTGCTGAATGGGGGTACATTGTGGCATTTACAAATGTTCTTACAATATATCAACTATATCATACTTGAATTCACCCCCTCCATCATTCTCCTTTATCCCTCCCTACCCCCATTCCTGGAAAAGATTTAACAGGTATCATTTTCTTATTATGTACTAGTATGGTAAATTCAAGTAGTGTCATATGTTATCTATTAAACTCATTAACCACTTGATGTATGTTTTCTGGAAAAAATAGCTTTATAGGAATTTACTGGGTCATATGCTAAAAGTGATTTAATTTATCTATTTACAATTTGTGTATTGCTATATATACACATTAAAATTCATTTTCAATAAAATTTTTATAAATGGAAAAGGAATTATGTACTTAATAAATGAAAATGACAAAATTGGCAATTCACTTAAAAGTAATCAAATGGATTGTGAATAAATTCAAATATGCTTAGATAGAAAAAATCATCTAATTTTTTAACTATAATTAGGCAGTATTTAAGCTATAATTATTTTAGAGAGTATATCAATTTAAAACCTGTAAATTGATAAAATGAGACAGCTGATTGTGTAAACATTTGTCTTGCTAAAATCCCACATTTTAATAAAGCACACTGCATGAAATCAGCATTCCATTTCCCCCAAAAGCTTATGAAAGTTTCTATAAGACTTAAATATTTCACAAGTATTCATCTACTTTTCAGACTCCTTTAATTAAATTCCCCTGTTTTTCAACCACCATAGTATAATGTAAAATATCTTTTCCATTGGTAAAATGATGCCTTCTATTTTACAAGTCTTTTGACAGACTTGACTTAAAATTAGAAAGTTAACAATGAAAACTACATTTAGAGGTAAATGCAAAATATATTCAATAGTTTCACAGAGATTTTATTATCTCTAATGTTTAGTGATGCTGTAGTCATTTGGACTATTCGAGGAAAGATCTGGACCATTAGGTAAAGGGAGGATGATGGTTCATCCATGTTACTTCCTGAAATTGATGGTAAAGTGCACTATGAAATAGACTTCTTGTATTTGCTATCATATTCCTGGATACTTTTGATATTATGCAACAGACCACCAGACTGAAATTGTGGGACTGGAGTGCTTAACTAGGTGACCCAGAATCAGATACATTGCTAAGTGTAGGATGGAGTTGGGGACATCCATAAATAAACATTTTAAACTTTGTAGTTTGTGTATCATAATGTGCATAAGACCGGACTGAAACTGTTATAGCCTATTAACAGTTCAAGAAGCCAGAGTTACATTTTGTTCTCTTATAATAAGGTTACTGTTAACTTTTCATCATTATCACAGAAGAACCATGCTCTTACCAGGGTAATCAACTAAGTTATCATAACTATGGCTTTAATCACACACTAAACATTAAATATTGCTACATGTTGGGAGCATGTTGCCCTGTCAACTTTAAGAAACAAAACAAGCAAATAAAAATGCCTAGTCTATAAGAAAGAAATGTAGATTCTGGAGCCAGACAGGCTGCATGCAAATCTGGTACATGATTTCCTAACCATGAGGTTTTGGCTATGCACTATGAAACTTAGTTTATTTGCAAAGTGACATTATTTGTTACTTCAAAAAGTTACTGTGAGGATGGAATGACTTAATACATATAAAGCACTTAGAATTTTTCTGAACACATAGAAGTTATAAACAGATACTACCAGCTAATTTTTTCTTTCTGTTATGTGCCAGAAAATTCCACAGCATTATCATGTGCTGAATTCTCATTTTGTTTTGGTTTCTTACCTGGACCCTGCAGTTATGAATCAAACTTAAGGCTAAATTGCATGAGTTTATGGGACTAGAAGAAGAAGAAGAGAAGAGCAACAGGCAGGGGGGCAGGGGGAGAAAGAAAGATTTTGATGGATAACATGTCAGAAGCATTTATAGGATTTCTCTTTACCCTAAAAACCATCCTGTTATTAGAGGTAGTTGTATGAACTCCTCGATATACACATTTAAATGCATGTTTACAGGTCTTAGTGACCAAGATTGACCACTATCATTGTTTACATTAAACCATTTGTTCTCAAAGATTTTGAAGATTCCTTTAATGATGACAATGCTGTGAACCAGTATATGCTAGTTCACGATTTTTTTTTTCAGTCAAAGGATACTAAAAATTTGATTTGGGAAGCTTACAGTGTAGTGATTTAATTGTTTACAAGATTGATTAAGAGTCCTATTCTTAATACTGTGTAAACGTGCACAAGTTACTCAACAGGACTCCATATTTAAATGGCTTGAAATTATACATATCTCAAATTTATATAAATACAATTCATAATATGTTTTTATAGTTCATATAATGCTTCAAAGAGGAACTAGCCAATGGTAAGCAAAAATAACTGTTGTAGTTGCTATTTGCTTCTTACTTAGCTCAAAACCTATGAGAATCTGCCTTAGTCTTCAATTTTGCTTTCATTGTAGAAATAGTCTTAGAAATACCACTTCCAGATAAACTTGACTACATATTATCCTGCTAATATTTAAGCAGAAAGAGCAATTATTTCTTATTACAGGATAAAGCAATTAGTGTTTTCTCTGATTATACTTTTTACAAGTGTTGAGACTCTTCAGGATCTCTTTATGTGAAAAAAATAAATAAGAAAATAGTTAAATTCAAGAACATTTGCCCTTAATATCCATCTCTGGAAGCCAATCTCCAATTTGAAGTTTAATCCTGAAACTTTTATTAAAAGATTGACAAAATAGAAAATGGTTTTATTCTCCAAATATGCAAGTCTTCATTTTGTTAGTTTTTCAGAACATTAGATAATAATCCCATATAAAATGACAGGGAATGTTTGTGAGCTATGCAGAATTCTGAATGGGCAATTATTAAGTCTTTCTTCCTCATGACTGTGACATCTGCATGGTTAGAGGCTCTTGCTAAGTCATTTGGCATTTATGGAATATCTAGCATGCATAAGTTGACTTTTGAATACTGTATCAATATCTATAAAATAAATTAATCACAAACAAACCTTCATTTAAAGCAAAATTATTTAAGTTGCCTAGGAATATTTTATTGGAAAGCATGTAACTATAAAGGAAGTTTGTGTCTGGGTCCTACTTATACCTATTAAACATCTTAATGATTGTGAGATGCCTTTAAGTTTACATTAAAAATCTTTAAAATGTTATTAATTTTAAAGGTCAAAATGTTATTCTAAAGCTTTTAGTAAATACTGCACTCTCCTATGAACAGAAATTCCTTTAGAAACATTTTGTAAGGCATCATCTTGATAAAGCAGTTGGTGTAAGGATATTTATAACAACTTCAAATATCCAGACAGTTGTAACGAGAGTTAAGTTATTGTATGTGCACTTCTAACTATATTCTACTAAGAAAGTATAAAAGTCCAGGCAGGAGAAGGGTATTATTTACTTCCTAAAGGTGTAAGCTCATAAAAATGGAGAAAATAATTAAGAAAAATTTACACTCTCATCATAGATATGCCCAAAGCTGCCTTTGTTCTCATATGCTTTTGCAGTAGACTGTGGAAAGACAGGGAGCAGGAGCCAGAAAGAAGTAATATCCTCTGGCAGCTGGGAATCCACAGTGTGAACTAGAGATCAGGGAGATAAAGGCTTCTGTCATTCAGGTCAGGGGAAAAATATAAATTAAAATTCTGAGATTAAAAACAGATGAGCATGGTGTATTGCTTTAAAAAAGTTATAAAATTATATAATTGAAGAGGGGAGGTTCAGTAAGATTCTATGGTAGAAAGAAGTTGAATATTTCAAAGGCAGACAGATATTGATTGTGTTTCTTTGAATAGACCTTTCTACATTGCTAATTGAAAATATAGTAATAAAAATTATTAATAATTTAATTGTATTTTTGTACTTCTTGCTTCTTAATGTAATATCATCCCTGTCAAGTCTTTGCGCCATTGCTCTTACAATCTATAAATGTTCACTTTTGCCTCTTTACTTCCTTCTGTTATTTATTCTGTTTAGAATATTTTCTACTCTTTTTTCTTGTTACTTTAAACATTTCTAGGGTTGGTGGCATCGCTCAAGTGGTAGAGCACCTGCCTGTCAAGTGCAAGACCTCAAGTTCAAGCCCCAATACCATCAAAAAAATTGTAAAAACAAAACAAAAAAACCCCCCAAACATTTCTGAGGATAAGATCGAATTCTGCCTCCTTGCTAATGTCTTTTAATTTTTTTCTCCTCCAGTCCTCACCCCCTTTCACAACTGAACTCATGAGTGATTAATAAATATCAAATAATCAAAATAAATTACGAATGATTTCTTACCATTGTAAACTATGAAAATGTAATTCTCACCAGAATGCAAGCTCCCTCGGGCATGGATGTCCTTAACCACTTGTATATTCTCCTCAGTGCCAGTAATAGTGGCAGACACACCTTGCAAACAGAGATGAGGACCAATAAGTAGGAGAACTTTCTTATGATAAAACACTATATAAAGTACAATGTAATGATGTGCTTTTGTGACCCCAGCACTTGGTCTGAGGCAGAAGGATCACAAATTTTTGGTCAGCATGGGCTACATAGAAAGACCATGTCTCAAAAAAACTGAAATAAAAAAAATTAGACAATAGTATCTTGCTGTTACAAAAATACTAAATAATTAGCTATTTTATTCATGTAGTTTTAATGCTACTGTGTTGTCATGCAGCAGGTCACTGAGTTATCAATATCTTCATAGATGTGTACCAATTTTGATCAACTTAAGATTCAGAAATGATGCTGGATATCAGCTGAATGCTGAGTTTAACTGATCATAAGTGGGTTTAGGCCAGACCCAGACTTGGAGATGTTTGAGAATGACTAGTACAGAACCCAAAGACAACAGTGAGACAGAGCCAGTGCAAGATGCCTAGAATCTGTGAATAAGGATAAGTGTTCTCAAATATAGGGGTGGGTGGTGACAGTCTTCTAACCAAAACATACACCTACTGAAGTTGTTTGTAGACAACGGAAATTGGATGCTTTCAAGTTTTGGCAATTCTGAAAAAAAGTTGCTATAATCACATGTATTGGTTTTTCTGTGGACATAAGAAAACCTTATATTTCACCTTCTTCAGATAAATACCAAAGAGTGTGGGTACTGGGTCCTATGGTTAGGTTATGTGTAGTTTTATAAGAACAAGCCAAACACTCCTCCAAAGTGGCTGTTATATTTGCATTTCCACCAGCAATGAATGAGGTTTCCTATCCTGCTATATCCTTTTCAACATTTGGTGTTGTCAGTATTTTGGATTTTAGCTCTTCTAATAAGTGTGTAGTGATATTTCATTATTGTTTTATTTTGCAATTCTTTAATTACAAAAGATGCTGACCATCTTTTTATATGTTTATTTGCCATCTACGTATCTTCTTTTGCTAGGTGTCATCAGATTTTCTGCTGGCTTTTATATTGGGTGGCTTTCTTTTTATTCTT
Source organism: Castor canadensis (assembly GCF_047511655.1). Lineage (NCBI taxonomy): Eukaryota > Metazoa > Chordata > Mammalia > Rodentia > Castoridae > Castor > Castor canadensis. The sequence continues at coordinate 40,831,524 of NC_133387.1, forward strand.
TTTTCTTTTTTTGGCAGTACTGGGGTTTAAATTCAGGGCTTAGCTAGGCAGGTGCTCTACTACTTGAGCCACACCTCTATCCCTGGGTGGTTTTCTTTCTTTTCTTCTCTTTTTGTTTTTATTCTTGTACCAGGTGAGAGTACATTGTGGCATTTACAAAAGGTCTTACAATATATCAAATATATCATATACTTAAATTCATCCCCTCCACCATTCTCCTTTATCCCTCCTCACCCATTCCTAGAATAGTTTTAACAGGTACAATTTTTCCATTTACATATGTGTATGCACAGTATTTGCACTATATTCACCCTTCCACAACCTTTCCACACCTTCTCCGCCCCCCCCCCCAGTGGTACCAACCTCCCAGACAGGACCTGTTCTAGCAGTGTGAAAAACAGGTCACACTAAGGGGAGGTGAAGAAAGAGGGAGAGTAAAAGAAGGAAGCTAAGAAGGTAAATATGGTTAGTGTACTCTCTATATAAATGAATAGGGAATTTTAAACCTGTTAAAATCACCACAAGAAGAGGACTAAGGTAGAAAGGAAGAATATAGAGAAGATGAACCTGGGCAGTTTTCTTATTGTTGAGTTTGAGTGTTTGTATATTTTGGATACTTGTCCTTTTTCAGATATGCATTTTGCTGATATTTTTCCAAATCTGTGTCTTTTCATTTTCTTAATGTATAAGAGATTTTTATTGATGTTATTTTTTTTTATGGTAAAGGATTCCATTGGTGTTGGATCTAGTTCAAAATGCATAAATTCCAGTTCTTCTTGGTCTTGACATCTTCAACTAGGCATTTTCATCTTTATATCTGACTTAAATATTATGCTTCACTAAAAATAAACTATAAAACCAATGTATATATCAATCTTTCAATTGATTTCCTATTTATTCTTATTAAATGTCTTTTTCTTTAGTCAAATAATTTTGACTTATTTAGTACAAATGAGCCATTGTTATATTTTATATTTCATGCTTCTTCATATGGTGGTTATTGAATTAATTTTTTTTCTGTTTTACTGTCTTATTACAGTTTTATGGAGGAATCTCTAGCACATATTTCCAAGTGAAGGAAGCCAGTCTGAAAAGACTATACTTTGGATACTGTATGTAGCCTTACATGTCCAACAATATAACATTCTGGAAGAGGCAAATCTTATAGAACAGTAAACAGATCAATGATTGCCAAGATTTTGACAATGGCAGGGTGAATGGGAAAGATCAAAGGACTTTCAGGGCAGTGAATGATACTTTAATGTGGATATGTGACATTATGTGTTTAATAAAATGCATAAAATTGTCCATGCAGCAGCTCTGTACAACAAAAAGAATAGTAGGTGATGGAAATTCTAAAAGATTTGTTTAAAAAGGTATGGGGGGGGTGGAGCTCAGTGGTAGAATATGTTCTTCAGCGTGAATGAGGTCCTGAATTCAACCCCCAGAGCTGCAATAAATAAATAAAAAGAAGACATCTTACGGATATTTGACTTCTTAAGAAATGTCTTTCTCATAAATAGCAGAAGAAATTAGTTTATAAATTATTATATGCATGCATATAAACAGCTTTTGGGTTTCTATACTATGCTCTCCTTAGACTGCTAAGCTCAGTATGCAAGCATGCCCTACTTCTCAACTTGTGCTTCAGAGTGACTATTTACACTCTCTATGCACTGCTATTTTCAGTCTCAGTCACTCTTTACCAGAAAACTTCCAAAATTGACTCATGAAAAACATTCATTCTGAGACTCTTAATCAAGGATTCATAGTTTGTATTCATCTGGTTCACAACTCTGAGAATTGCCAATTTTTGTTGGATTATTTATATAAAAATGAATACATTTTAACTGTTCCTTGATTGGCAGTGTCTAATAATATCTCCTACTTGCCTTGTGGACATTAAGAGAATGGTTCTGAAAATTCATTTAGCATTTTGGAAGGCTGGCCTAGATAATTCTATTTCTGGAAAATTACTGATTTATGTCAGAACATATTTTAAAAATCTCTTCTCAAAATTATATCACTCTTTTCCTTTATCTTCAATTCAATCTATAGGCTCTCCCTACTTTTGCTTTATTTTTTTTACTTCAAATAATTGATAGCTGGAAAAACTTAGGCCTACAAGCCACCAATAGCAGAGTACCTTGGTAAATGAAGAGAGACATATCAGCATAGAGCATTGAACTAGCAGGCCAGAGAGTGGATCTGAATTCCTTTTGTCATTTGTTAGCTTGGTTACATTGGGTAGGTTTCTCAAGCTTGGTGGCTTAGTTTTCTTAGGTATAAAATGCAAACAGTAATGTCCTATGCCTCACTGAGTGGAAAAGATGTTTAAATGAGTTAATATACATACAGAGCTGCTCATGGAACATGGAAAGTACTCAGCATAATGTATGTAATTTAGTATTTCTAAAACAATTATAGCTACCAAAATGAAGACCAAATTGCTAATCTGTGTTTAGCAGTAACAGAAATTATATCAGTCTCAATATTTTTTAAATAATGAAGGAATTAAATTAACTTCCTTCCCATGATTACCTTTCACACAGTGGTTAGCATACTGGCTTAAGGAATTTGTTTTAAAAGACTACATAATCAAACTTGAGACATTAGAATTTAAACTGACAGAATATTTTATTTGTAGATGTATAGCTGTACTTGGAACCACGTGGGAAAGGTTTCAGTAATGTCCTTTGTCAATCAGTTGTTTAATCCTGTGCCTTAGAAGAACAGAGTCCTCAGTAAGCACACACCCCTTTCTGAAAATAACCCAATCCCCAAGTAATTAACAACAGGTCATACATCCTTGGGGGGTCCTGGAATTTGTAGTTATCTCACTTGTCCCTCAAAGAAGGGGACTTGGAGAATCTCTAATAGTAAGAATGCCCTGTATTTTTCTAGAATCTATGACTGGCAGTTACTGCTCTTGATTTTTTGCTGACTAGGTAGAGATATTTACATTCCAGTGTCCTATCTACTTTCCTATCTCCATGTTTCCTTTTTCCCTTATTTGCTCTACTCTTAAACTCTAGAGATGCAGACCAAAGTGAAATTGTGCTCACAGTGAGTATCACTGGATCAGAGAGGAGGAATACCATTTCTAGCTGTCTCCCTATCTAGCCCTCCAGGCCTCTTGCCCACCTCCATACTGTACACAAAGCTCAGGCATCAAAAGTTCATACCAAGATCTAGAGATCATCTTTGAAGTGACTAGGTTGATATTCTTTCTTCTATATTAATGTGGCAAATGGTTTCTATCAAATATGACTTTTCTAATATATTCTGTGCTTCATAAATTATAACCTCTATGCAGTCAATAATGTTATACCCTTTAAAAATAACTGACCCTCAAATTCACATTGATCTTAGTTCCACATCAGTCAATACTTCTCTCTGCAACAGAATAGACTTTACACTGAGCAAAACAAAGTCATTTTATGCATATTAGCTGGTGCCACAACATTAATTGGATTAATTTAAGAAGCCAGTGGAAAATACAGGGCTTTTAATATTATTTCACATTTGCAACTTCCAGGTTTAATTTTCTACTACATTTTTACTGTTAACAAAATATTCCAATAGCTAAACCATCAACCATCTGCTTATTAAGTGAAATAAAACATATGAAATATCTAGAACAATGCCTGGCACATAAAGGGGGTCAATAAATGTTACATGCATAACTCCTTCAATTTTATCTTTCAAAATAATGGTACTAAGAATTTTGTCAATTCTACTATATATATACTGGGGAATTTGGCATTGGAATCAAAGACCAAAAGCTTTATGATGTGGATGATTTATTCTTAGAGTGGAGAATGTGGGTAGAGATTACAAATTGGGGAGTATTGAAATCTTTTACAAGAGCATTTGATTTAAAAAACTTAGTTCTTCTGCTCCACTCAGGACACTGACCATATAATCCCTGGGGAAGAACTTTTCTGTTCAAGACTAGGAGTTTGAGTTTGTTTTGTTTTCTTTTTGATCTCTCTGATCCTTCCATCTCTGCCATCCTTCTTCATGTGAACACACACACACATACACAGAGAGAGAAAGAGAGAGAGAGAGAGAGAGAGAGAGAGAGAATCTAATATGGTATACCCAGATCCACTCAATACCAAAATCATTTTTATTAAAACATAGGTGAATCCTTGCATCCTGAAATACAACTGTAAGATTATTTGGTATTAATCCATGTTTAAATGAATAGATAGACTCATAAGAAATTGCTGAAATTTAACCGGATTAGGCCTTCAAGAATAACTCATATCTTAGTCTCATTTCTCTGATGGTCAAAATTTCTCTACCTATGAAAAGACCAGATAGTGCGTAATAATTTTATTAGTCAGGATGTCTGTTTTTTAGTTCTCCTCACTTGATCCTGCTCCCCTAACCTCCATTGCAGAATGTATTTGAAAGTTACCTAGACTAATTATTTTTTTTAAATTTAAACATTTACAAAAAAAAATCAGGAAGATCCTTGACTTAAAATAACTCATTTTAGGCCCAGCAAAAAATACTTGGGATAAGGAAATGTAAAAGGCAGACATCTTGGCTGGAATGGAGAGAAAGATTAAAAGCATAAAGGGAAAATGAGAATGTACCAAAAGGAATCTAACCAATGTGTGATATCTTAAGGTATTTAATATATTGCACAGGGAAATGATAATTTAGCTCACTGTTTGGCTCCCACATGCTTTGCAGTTGCTTGGATACATGAGGCATAGATGCATGTGGGTGGGAAAACAGTATAAGTAAATGGATGTTTATATACCCTTGAAAGTGATGAAAAATGTTTTTTTGCAAACACTACTGTACAAGTTCTTTTTTTGTATGTTACATAAACATGAGCTAATATAAGAATAAAATAACAGACTTTCCAAAGGCATAAAATTATATAAATTGAGTAAATCTGATTGGAACCAATGAAACAGGAGAAAAGGAAATATGCAGTTGTGTGTGTTATGCACTGAAAATGATGCAATAAGGATAAATACACAGAATCACTCAATTTTTTCTGGTGCTTTCCTAAACTAAAAGCTGTGAAAAAAATAAGGATCCCTCATTGTCAACAACCATATACACTTTCTGAATGGTTTCCTTGTGTATTGACATTTAATGTGATGAATGAGCTTGTTTCTGGTGTACTGATCTGAAGTGGTTGGCTGGATGTGAATGTTATTTGTAAGACATAATGGCCTACCTTGCTTTAGAATTTTAACTAGAGAAACCAGTATCATATAAGTATGCTGACAGAGTAAGGGAAGATATTGTGAACAGTTTTGGCAAATTGAGAATATTTTTTTAAAAATTTTATCCATAGTAAAGCAATTATTTTATACTTGCAAATATAATTTTCAATCACTTTTTTGTTCTGTTGAACCCTATAGATAAATTATCCTTTGCCTTAAGAGATTGATTCTGGATGTAAAATTTCCTGTGTATAGATCTTTTGTTGGAAACTATGATTCATAACGTTTTGTTAAATTGTAAGGCATTTGTAAATATGTAGTGTCATGATAATCAACTACATGACTAATAATTGTTTAGTTGTTTCATAGGAATGAATAGAAGTTCTGCCCTTCTGGCAACTGTAACCACATACTAAAAGAGTAAGGTAGTGAGGGGGGATAAAAGGCAAACTCTGTAAGTATTTAACCAAGCTCCTGACACAGATCAGGGCTCAGGGCTTTGAGAAATTATCTCCCCTGAGTCCAGTAGCATAATAAACTCCCTGCTTCCTGTAAAAATGGTCTCAGTGGCTTTGTTTCCCTCATAATGTTTCCTGCAACATTTCTGGTGCGTTGGCTGGGAACAGGAGAGACCAAAGTTGGCATTTTTGCCTCCCTGGCTGTCGGGCTGTGGCCCAACTCCTGGGTATGCAACCCAGCCAAGGTGCCAGTGAACACTTAGTCCAGACAGCTTGGGAAGCCTCCCACAGAGACTGAGTCCTCATGTCTATGCACACCAATGGACCCTGGGTAGAGATCTCAGGAAATAGGAAAATTTGGAGTGGCACCTTTCTGGAACAGGTAGGATCTGGGTCCATCAGGATAGGCCCATTCATGAGAGGATGGAATAAGGGCTTGATCACCACCTAGATACCCACTAGTACCCCTAAATCTGGTATTTTTGTTTTTGTGATTATTCAGGAGGAAGCTGGGATACCTTCCAGACTAGGTTTGTTGGGTTGGATGAATGTGTGATGTGCAACTGAGAGCACAAAAACATTGTAACTTTGGTCACCACATGGTGTATGGAGTTGGTTTCCAGAAGAGGAGACATTCTCATTTGGTCTAGGGCAACCCCCCTTGGGGCATTGGTCCATGATTTATACAGACTCACAATGGCTACGAAATGTCTGAAATATCTCCATGGGGAGAACAGCTAGGGACTGACAAAGTGAAAGTTGTCTGTCTTCCTTTTGTATTGGAAATTGAGGACCCTGTACCTCATTTCCAAACTCCCTAATCCTCTTGTACATTGTCTCAATATGAGTAGGAGCCAAAGTAAAAAGATTGTTTTACAATGTATGCTTGACCACCTCAAGAGAGGGTACACAGGTGATTATAGGGTGAAACTCATACCCCAAAACCTTTGGAAATTCTGTCAAATAGATTGAGTATCCTCTAACGTTGGATGACCTTTCAAGGAATATCTTGGTCAAGAAACCATTTGTAGGGTCTACCAGGTAGTGACAGGGATGCCAGGTTGTCCCGACCAGTTCCCCTACATAGACATATGGCAGTCATTGGCAGCTCATACTGGCTTAAAAGGTGCTTTGAGGACAATTATAAGATTCTGATAGCTAAAACAATGACTACTGGGGCTGTTAAAAGAAAGAAAGAAAGGAGTCTTTTAAACTATGGAATCTTGAGACCTTGCCAATCTGCCGGGAATACCCCCTTACTGCTAGTCTAGCAGCCAGGCACCAAAGCTTACCACCCAGTGCACAATCTCTGAGCAGCCAATCAAGTGACAGTGACTTTGCACCTGGTGGTTCCAAACTCGTACAGTTTGTTGGCCCTGATAACAGCAGAAGCAATCTGCTTTTCATGTTTGGACTTAAAAGATGCATTCTTCTGCATCCATTTGTCACCTGTGAACCAACTCATCTTTGCTTTTCAATAAGAGGACCCCCAGTCAAGAGGACAACATCAATTAACCTAGACCCATCTCCCACTGGGCTTCAAAAACTCCCCAACCATCTTTGGAACTGCCCTGACATTAGATTTGCAGGTGTACCCAACAGAAGAAGCTGGCTGCAGTCTCCTATAATATGTAGATGACTTCCTCCTCATGGCAGCTAACCACCAGGACTGCCTTAAAGGGACAAAGCTCTTAATGAGTCTCTTATGGGAAGGTGGATACAAACTATCCCAAAAGAAGGCTCAGGTCTGCCAAGACTTGGTTCCAGATCTCCCAAGGCCAATGGAACCTCAGTACAGAAAGAAAACAAGCTGTCTGCTCCATCCCAACTCCATCTACAAGAAGACAGATCCATGAGTTCTTGGGAGAGGCTGGGTTCTGCCAGATTTGGATACCTAATTTCTCATTATTATCAAAGCTTTTGTATAAAGCTACAAAAGGGGGAGAAAGGGAGCCCCTAATCTGGGAATCTGAACAGGCTTTTCATGCCATCAAGGTGTTAGCCCCTGCTTTGTGTCTCCCAGATGTGAGAAAGCCTTTCTTCCTCTATGTACAATGAGAGAAGTGGCATGGCAATTGGAGTCCTGACCCAATAGATGGGCTCATGGCATTGGACAGTGGCTTATCTCTCCAAGCAATTGGATTCAGTGGCAAAAAGATGGCTCCCTGCCTGCGAGCTCTCGCAGCCACAGCCTTGCTGGTATCAGAGGCAGAAAAGCTAACACTGGGAGGGGCTACTGTCTGGGTCCTACATTCTGTAGTGACTGATGGAATGTAAGGGACAGTATTGGCTGACAAATGCCAGGATGGTCAGGTACCAGAGTATGCTCTGTGAAAATCCACAAGTGAATCTAGAAGTTGTCCAGAATTTAAACCTGGCAACTCTCCTCCCATAGGCTGTGGGGCCTCCAGACCATAACTGTGTTAAAGTGATTAATGAGGTCTTCTCAAGCTGCCCTGACCTCGGTGACCAGCCCCTAGCTCAGCCTGACCTCGAGCTGTTCACAGATGGGAGCAGTTTCCTCAAAGAGGAAACAAGATACACTGGCTATACAGTAGTGATTTTGAACTCAAGCTTAAAAGCTCAGGCGCTGGTTTTGGACACATCAGCACAAAAGGCAGAGCTCATTGCACTGTGGCGAGCCCTCCAATTGGCAGCTGAGAAGACTATTAACATATACACAGACTCTAAATATGCTTTTACCACTCTTCATTTACATGGGGCTACATACAAAGAAAGAGGACTCACTACTTCAGGAGGAAAAGATATAAAGTATGGGCCAGAGATTCTTGAGCTCCTGGAGGCAGTATGGGCCCCCAGAAATGTAGCTGTTATGCTTTGTCCATGGCATCAAAAGGGCAAAACTCTGGTGGCTCTGGGAAATCAGAGAGCAGATCAGGAAGCTTATGCACCAGCTCTCTGGACTCCATCTGCCTAGCCTGTGACTGTAACTACTGCACTCCTTCTGACCCCACTGACAGGATGTGTTCCACATTACTCCAGTCATAAATGTGAATGATTCACTTAAGAAAAAAAAATATTGCAAAGGGGAATGGTATCAGGTTACAGATGGGTGAATAGTGATTCCAGAGACACTAGCCCCCACCTTTGTAAAGAATGCTCATCGGGACTCTCATTTGGAGAAGTTGTCCTTGAATAGCTGCTGAGCCAACATTTCTGTGTCCCCCACCTCACCAGCTTGGCTAACAATATTTGTAAGAAATGTGAAAAGTGCCAAAAATAACCCCAGGCAGGGGTCACTCCCTAAACCGGGAGTCCAGTACATGGGTAGTTCTCCTTTTGAAGACTTGGAAATAGACTTCACTGAGCTGCCTTGAACCAAGGGCTATAAATACCTTCTGGTGATTGTGTGCACCTTTTCTGGGTGGGTAGAGGCTTTCTCCACCCAAACAGAGAGAGCCCAAGATGTGGTCCATACCTTACTAAAGGAAATAATCCCCAGGATGGGATCCCCATCTCCATTGGATCAGACAATGGACCAGATTTTGTGGCAAAAGTTATTAAACAACTGACAAAGAGGCTAAAAATAACCTGGAACACTTAGCATTCTGGCCTCAGAGTTCAGGCAAAGCTGAGAGAATAAATCAAACACTAAAAACTCAGAAGAATAAACTTGTCAGGAGACACACCTGACTTGGGAACAGGTCTTGCCTTTAGTTTTACTTAGGGTCAGGTATAGCCCCACCAAACAGACTGGGTTATTGCCCTATGAGATTCTCTATGGAAGGCCACAGCCACTAATAAAGGATATTAAGGGAGAGTTAAAAGAAATAGAAAAATCTAACCTTGCTCCAAAAGATGCACAGTTTGGAAGAAGTGCTCAATGACTTACACCATGCCATGTTCTAGAGAGACTCCTGTCAGCTTAACCATTGATGTGCATTCCTTTAAGCCATGTGACCAGGTTTGGATAAGAGAGTGGAATCTTTAGCCTCTGCAGCCTCAATGGAGAAGCCCATATTCTGTGATACCGACTACCCTCACAGCAATCAAGGTGGCGGAGATCACCCTGTGGATGTACCACACCCAAGTAAAGAAAGCAGCTCCCTAGTAGAAGAGTCAGCTGATTCTAATAATCCACTCAAACTAACTCTAAGGAGGGGAACTTCAGCCTTGCCCTAGTCACAAACCAGAAGCTGACTAGTCAACGCAGGGTGGAAGTTTGAGGAATCAACTAAACAGACAATGAATGGACTATTGTTTCTCATAGTTAATATTCTGTAGTGATATTTAAGTTCTGCCATCCCTTGCCTATTTCTATTCTGGGTATTGTAACCTTGCTTAGTTTTGGTCAATAGGAATAGCAGTAACTGCCCCAGCAGGATAAAGCCAGATCAAAAGGCTTCCTCTTGGCAGTTTTCTTTTTTTCCTCCTGTTAACAGGATGTGGTATTGTTTTTGGTTGTTTCTGTTCTGGGTTCCTTTTGCAAACCTGAACCCCTCGTCCTATGAGTTGTGCTCACATACTACTCGGACTAAAAATGCCATTATATGGGAAAGATAATAAAAGAGATCACAGATAAAATAAAAGAGATTGCTTGTGTTCCAGTTCAGACTTGGAAAAGGGTGAAATCCTGATAATTTGCCAAGAGGATAGTTCTCTGCAATAGCAGGATTTAAAACAACGTTTGGAGCTGTATTAATTATGGTGTTGGCTGTCTTATACACCCATGCTTTCTGCCACTAGTCATGTGGTCCATACTGACCCTGATAAAAGCCATAATGGAAGGAAAAATGGCCACACAATTATATCTATTACAAGGTTACCAAAGAGTGAATCCCATCCCCAAAAAAGAAAGAGATGATGCATTTTGACAAATAAAATGTCAAAACATCAAAAGTGGGAGTGTTGGGAACAGCTTGGGTATTTTCCTGGGATTTACTGTGTCTGGTATTCACCTTGGTTTCTCGACCATGAGTCTATACCCACCTTTTTGCTAGCTCTGCAACACTGCAGCTACCTGCTAGCCTTGCAAAGTTTCTGGCAACTGTAACCACATACTAAAAGGGAGTGTAGTAAGGGGGATAAAGGGCAAACTTGAAGTATTTAACCAAGCCTTGACACAGATCACGGCTCAGGGCTTTGAGAAATTATCTCCCTTGAGTCTGCTAGTATAATAAACTCCCTGCTTCCTGTAAAAATGGTCTCAGTGACTTTGTTTCCCTTGTTCCTACAACTTGGGGAAGGAGGGAAAGGAAAAGAGAATGATAGTCAACGCATGGGAACACTTCACATCTGCACAGGTAGAGGACATAACGATATGTACTGAAAGCTGCTGAATAATGGAGGGTAGGAGGGAAGCAGAAAAGGAGAGTAACAGAGGGGGTTGAACTGCCCACAGTAAAGCATATTCACAGCTGGCATACATTGAGAAACCCCTTTGAACACTGACTTTGGAATTAATAGTGAAAGATAAGATTGTAAAATAGGTACAGTGTGAGAGAGTACTTGCAGAAAGGAGGGGTGAATGGAGGAGATGAAGATTAAGGAATTGGGTTGATGGGCTTCATATACATAAAGGAAATAGAATGATGAAGCCTCTTATAATTGCTATAAGTGGGATAGGGAGGAGTGGCAGAGAGAGTCAGATGGAGGGAGCAAGCTAACCAATGTACAATGTAGGGCTATTCAAAATTGTCACAACAAAGTTCCCCCATACAATGAATATATGCTAATAAAAATATCTATCAAGGAACATATCATATCCCTTAGTTGTGTGATCATTTTCAACTTTACAGGTTTGTGAGCAAGCACTTCTTACTATTCAGAAAGCTAAGAGTTCATTCTATATGCAATAAATCTTTACCCTGAGATAGACATCTTATCTCAGTATGCAATCATGCTATCGTACAATAAAGAAAAAACTGAATTTAACACATATGGTGTAAACTGCGTAAGTCTCATTTTTTACCACTCACAAAGCACAGTTTAGTTTAACCATCCCTCCTCCCTCCACTTTTCCTTTAGCAAAATTATTGTTCAAGGACATAGCAATGTGTGATTTACTTCCTGCAATAAACTCCTTAATCTATATAACATTCCAGAATGTTTTCGTCATTATGTTTTCCATTTATAACACACTCTTATGCAAGCCAGAATGTATTCCTCTACAGACTTTAACTACAAACATTTACTGACACAAATCATGAGGTAATGTCAATCTTTACTGTCAGTTTCTATACTCATAGTAGGTGAGTAAATGGTTCACAGACCATCCCTGGCCTATGGACTTACTTTGAGGGTCATTAAACAACCAACTATTGTAAAAAAAAAAAAAAGACCGGCTGTGGACTCCAGAATCAACCTCATTAATGCTAAGTGAATGAAGCAGAACTTTCTTTTGCCCAGTAACCATTCTCACTATGTTTTCTCTCTTTTCATTCCAGGGAAATCCCTTTTTCCTATTTTAGAAATATGTACTCATATAATTTATTGGTGATTCATGGAAACATGTACTAGGCTTTATGGCCCTGATGGTGTTTCCTTAAATCCCTAGCATGGTAATAGTGATATAAAACTACTTAATAAATTCCAGTTTTCTGATCCATGTCAGCTTACAGTTTAGTATTGTTCTGCATGAAAGGTAGGAAGTATCTTTTCCCAAATAGCCAACTTAGACTCAGTCACAAAAGAGTTCATTTGGTCTTATAAATTCTAATGTTGCTGAAGGAGAATGTTCCATAGTTGGGAATATTCAGCCATGTTCATATCAGGCAGTATTAAGAATGATTTCACATTGATGGTTCCTGAATTCAAATCCCCTTTAATGATTTTGTCATTGCTTCAAGACTGCAATGCTACTAAACTCTTCTGAAATGGCTCAATAATTTAAAAATTAAGGGTTAATTGGTTTCTAATATTTGAGTTCTATCTGGAAAGCCTGAAGTTTTCTTTCTGACTAGAACATTGTTAAAATTTGTTGTCTTTAATGTAAGTAGAACTAGTTACTATGTTATTTGCATAAATAAAGTCAAATAAAAACAGACTTTCATATGGAAGGTTTTGTACTAATAGCCAAGTGTCCACTGGGCACACCTGCTTTGCTGGAATTATTGCACTAAACTTCTCATCTGTCAGGTTACTTTCTTCTAATTTGCTTCCTTCTCTGTCTTGACTTTTTTCCACATCTGCCAGAAAAATCGTATAAACACAAAGTGGTCATATTTTCCCATTCTTCTGTTTAGTTATTAAAGAATCATTAATTTTTTTCAATGTTCTATTGCTATTGTGGTCATGTTACAAAAAAAAAAGTCCCCATATTCTATTTACAATAAAATGAAATAAAAATATTGATTTTTTTTAGAAGTTAGAATTACATGGATTTTTATTTTTCCTTGCTTTTGCTTTATTATTATTTTCAGTTCTAGGAAAACCAATTGGATTGCAGGATATAAAAAATCCTGCAATGGCCTTTCATTAATTTATTTAACATCTTATTTTTTAGCACAGTATTGAAATTTATACTTACTTTTCAGTCATATTTTCTTACATTTTTCTCAATGTCTTTTATTCCAATACATAGTTAGCTGCGATTTAGTTTCTGATTTATGTCCTGTTGGCTCTTTGTGCTCACACTGTCCTCATGGAACACTCTGTACCTTCTCAACTTTAACTTCCTGTGCTTCTTCAGTAACCAGATCTATAAATGTTACTGCATCTTGTTTGTTGTACTTATTCATGCATTTCCTGACCCTTGTTAAACAGTGCACTGCACACATGAGAGAGGATATGTCTGCCCTAGTAACATATAGTAGCTACCTAGTGATTTAGTGAATGACTGAATACATTTGCAGACCAGAGTATTTTCACTACCCAGAATATCTTGCTTTCCATATTTAACTGTCAGAAGCAAAATTTCTAAACAAGAACAAAGAAACCTTCTCTTGTACTTTAACCTTAGGACTCATGGAGTAGAGACATAATATGTTTTTTTCTCCTCTTTGTCTACCTTTCTCACTAGAATTCTTTTTTATTTTTTTCCTGGTGGTACTGGGATTTGAACTCAGGGTTCCAAACTTGCTAGGCAGGCACTTTACTGATTGAGCCATGCCTCCAGTCCTTTCTGCTCTGGTTATTTTTAAGATAGGGCCTCACATTTTGCCCAGGCCATCCAGGACCACAATCCTCATATTTTACATTCTCTACTATAGCTAGTTTGACAGACATGGACCACTACACCCAGTTTTGTTTTTTTTCTTTTGAGATGGGGTTTTGCAAACTTTTTTTTCCCCCAAAGATGGGCTTGAACCATGATCCTTCCAGTATCAGCTTCCCAAGTAGCTAGGATTATAAATGTGAGCCACTGGTACCTGGCTTCATTAAAATTCTTTTTCCTACTTTCTCCACACACATTCAAACATGGAGGTGAGGATGAGCAAGCAAGGATGCAATCAGAGATGTTCTGTTATAAAAAGAGTGAAAGAGAAAGAAAGAGAGAGAGTAATCTCAATGCTCTCATATTTTTTTATTTTTTAAAGACTTGTCTTTTTTTAACTTCTTTGTATGGGTTTTGCTAGAGTATAATTTCCCCATTAACAGTAACATATTTTCTTTAAATGAAGAAAATATACATAATACTCTTCTTTAGATGAAGTCAATGTCAAATTTGATATACACAGTTTGTGAAGTCATCTAAGAAATATTTAAAATATTTTAGAACTTAAGTTTCTTTGGTTTTGTTTTTAACACTGATTATAATTCTGTAATACAAAACAATCAAATAGTACCTCACAAGGGGGCTCTTTACTGGCATTCATTACTACATAGGAAATTTATTCAAAGAAGTAGAGAAGTTTAATTAGTCTTTGAAAACAAACACATGCATTCCTTAGGACTAAGTCTCCCTTACTTAAAGAGATACCTGTTATTGTTTTCTTCCAAAACAGTACTGTTTTATATACTGTTTCATCTCAGTAAGAAATATTTTCTTTGGCAGCCAAATAATATTTATATAATAGCCAGAGTAAATTCAGTACTCTAACAACTATAAATTTAACTTTTGTCATGCATTATGAATGAACATGTGAAAACATGTAGTTACAGAATAATAAAAAGGTACTATTCTTAAGTTTAGTTTTTCTGTACCACTGAAAGGGTGAGAGGGAAGGAGAGAGAAGGTAAGGGATAGAAGGAGTGGAGAAGAGCAGGAGGGAGCAAGCAACTATTCAATTGTAACTATTCAGAAGATAAGGTAGACATGAGTTTCTAGCCAAGGTCTAAACAATATCAATATCATAGGATTCTGATATGTTAAATCATTGCAATAATAGAACGCTGGGAATTTGGTTTCAATACCTGCAAGATAATTCATGTTCATATTTCTACCTAAATTTCTATGTAGATTACTTTCATCCTAATACCCCCAAATTTTAAATTATTTAACTTTTGCTTCAAGCTCAAAGCTGTTTGTCGTTTTTAAGGAAACTTTTACTAGTAATTTACTTGAGATTCTGATTGAAAAGCAAGAAGCTGATTCATGTTTCAATGATTCATGTTCTATTGCAGAATAATCACTTGTATTTTCCATCAATAGCATAATCTTTTAGAAAATTGATATGAATAATATGTTTCCAAAAGCCCTGAATTTAAAATTCATGATGCCATATTGCATTAAATTTTAATGAAGACTGAAATTGGATTATATTTCTCATAATTTCCATTCAAGCAGAAACTAACTATAAACATAAAATTATTACAAAATGTTACATAATGGTCATTTTCATTCTTGAACAAAACAATGTAACAAATAATAAATCTTCCAGACCAATATAGATGTATTTATATGAAACAGTGTTACACTGCTTCTGGTAACGTGAATAAAAAATTAGGAACATAATTTCTAGAAATTGTCAAAATGAAAAATTAATGTTATGAAATTTGATTATATATGATCAGTATGACAAACTAAGAAACTACTCTTTTTAAATATGAAGGGAGAAAAGCTAAATAGAGGGAAAATAAAGAAAAAGAAAACAAAAAATAGAAAAAATATGAACAAATACAAAAATACCTGAATTAAAAGTATAAGATAAAATATAGTTATATACTACACTTGTGTGCTGTATATCTTCATAATTGATGGACTACATATGTAATAGTGGTACCAGGAGATTATAATGGAACTTAAAAATTCCTTTGCCTTCTGACTTCTAATGGTCACAATGTCATAGAATAATGCATTCATTAAGTATGTGTTTGTGGTGATGGTGATTAAACATACCTATTGCATTGTCAGTTGTAAAGTATAGTAAATATGATTATGTGTATAGTACATGATACTTGATCATAAATGACTATGTTAGGGTTTATGTGTTTACAATACTATGTTTTCTCATTATTTTAGAGTGCACTTCTTTTACTAACTAAAAAATAGTTTACTATAAAACAGTGTGCCACACAGTATGCCAGAAACAACAGCCTTACACTTCTCCTTTTCACCACCTCTCTTGCATTATTTTCTCCTGTGCTTGAATTACTCTCATTTTATTGTGTTCTTCATAGCCCTATGAGCAACAGGCTATTGTGTGTGTGTGTGTGTGTGTGTGTGTGTGTGTGTGTGTGTGTGTGTATGTAACCTATTGTGTTTGGTAGGTTGTACCATCTAGGTTTGAGTAAGCACACCCTGTGTGCTTACTGTGTCGTTGTTTGTACAACGACAAAATTGCCTAAAGAATCATTGGTAAGGACAAATGTATGCTCATTGTTAAGCAATACATGATGTATGTGTGTATGCATAAAATTTGTTACAAACTGTTACAAATCTTAAAATGACTCTTTAAGAATATTTTTAGTTTAACTTTGTAAAACATTAAACTGTTTAGGTAAGTTACTAAGAAATGTAAAACAATAGTCATTTCAATGCTTATATATAAGAGCAATTAAAATGGTGTTTGGCAATGTATGGGACATAATACTATTCAGAAGAATGTGCAGTATATGTCATCTAGCTTTGTCACCTCTATTATTCCTTATTTTACCCAGCTTTGTCATTCACTTTTCTTTTAAAGGCCTTTGCCTCATAAAGCAGACATCTACTGCTCTGTCCCAAGATACGCCATCATCTTAGGTGCCTTTAATATCTGCACTGGTAAACTAAAACCTCTTTGATTTTGTCAATTCTTAGCATTTCCACCTTTCATCCATGGTATCCATCCACTCCCATGGCCATATAATAAAAGATATTAATATTAGAATATTAGAAAAACTGTATCTGTTTAGAAGACGTGTCATTTACTTCCCTAACATGCAATTTACATTGTTATACCCACTAACCTCTATTTCATTACCATTCATTCATTCATTTTTGTGTAATCCAAGTTCATTTCTTTTTTCTTTTTTATTATTTGAGCCATTCTTTTTCCCCACCCCTTGTCCCTTCCCTGTCCTCCCCCACCTCCTTGGTTCCAGGCAGGTCCTGCTCTGCCCTTATCTAATTTGTTGAAGAGAAGACATAAGCATAATAAGGAAGACAAAGTGTTTTTGCTAGTTGAGATAAGGATAGCTATACAGAGAGATTCCTAGCACTGCTTCTATGTACAAATGCATTACAACCCAGGTTGGTTCATATCTAACAGATCTTTTCACTAGTTCCTGATCCCCGTCCCATATTAACCTCTGTCACTTTAAGGTTTCTGTATTAGTTCCTCTGGAGTAGGGACATCAAACACTTTCAAGTTTTGTGTTTCCTACCTATCCCATTCCTCCCATATGTGCTCTCCCCATAGCGTGTGACCTGATCCAAAAACATTGCTGCCTTTGCCCTAGATCTGAAGTCTGCATATGAAGGAGAACATATGATTTTTAATCTTCTGAGCCTAGCTAACCTCACTCAAAATGCTGTTCTCCAGTTCCATCCATTTACTTGTGAATGATAAGATTTCATTCTTCTTCATGGCTGAGTAGAATTCCATTGTGTATAAATACCACATTTTCTTAATCCATTTGACAGTACTGGGGCATCTTGGCTGTTTCCATAACTTGGCTATTGTGAATAGCGCTGCAAGAAACATGGGTGTGCAGGTGCCTCTGGAGTAACCTGTGTCGCATTCCTTTGGGTATATCCCCAGGAGTGAGATTACTGGATCATATGGAAGATCTTTGTTTAGATTTTTAAGTAGCCTTCATATTGTTTTCCAGAGTGGTTGCACTACCTTGCATTCCCACCAGCAATGTATGAGGGTTCCTTTTTCCCCATATCCTCATCAATACCTGTTGTTGGTGGTGTTTTTGATAATGGCTATTCTACCGGAGGTGAGGTGGAATCTTAATGTGGTTGTGATTTGCATTTCCTTTATGGCTAGAGATGATGAGTGTTTTTTCATGTGTTTTTGGCCATTTGAATTTCTTCTCTTGAGAAAGTTCTATTTAGTTCAGTTGCCCATTTCTTTATTGGTTCATGGATTTAGTGAGAGTTTAGTTTTTTAAGTTCCCTGCATATTATGGTTATCAGTCCTTTGTTTGATGTATAGCTGGCAAATATTTTCTCCCACTCTGTGGGTGGTCTCTTCAGTTTAGAGACCATTTCTTTTGTTGTGCAGAAGCTTTTTAATTTTATGAAGTCCCTTTTGTCCATCCTTTCTCTTAGTTGCTGAACTGCTGGGATTCTATTGAGGAAGTCCTTGCCTATAACTATTACTTCCAGAGTGTTTCCTGCTCTTTCCTGTACTAACTTCAGAGCTTTGGGTCTGATATTAAGGTCCTTGATCCATTTTGAGTTGATACTAGTACAGGGTAATAAACATGGATTTAGTTTCAGTTTTTTGCAGATGGATAACCACTTTTCCCAGCAACATTTGTTGAAGAGGTTGTCTTTTCTCCATAGTATATTTTTGGTGCCTTTGTCAAACATAAGGTGGGCATAGCTGTGTGGATTCATATCTGGGTCCTCTATTCTGTTCCACAGGTCTTCATGTCTGTTTTTGTGCCAGTACCATGCTGTTTTTATTGCTACTGCTTTATAATATAGTTTAAAGTTTGGTATTGTGATACCTCTGGCATTGCTATTTTTGCTGAGTATTGCCTTGGCTATTTGCAGTCTCTTGTGTTTTCAAATGAACTTTAGGGTAGATTTTTCAATTTCTGTGATGAATGTCATTGGGATTTTGATGGGAATTGCATTAAACATGTAGATTGCTTTTGGTAGTATAGCCATTTTTACTATGTTGATTCTATGAATACATGAGAACAAGAGATCTTTCCACCTTCTGTAGTCTTCTTTGATCTCTTTCTTCAGGGGTTTGTAGTTCTCCTTATAGAGGTCATTCACATCCTTTTTTAAGTTTACTCCTAGGTATTTGATTTTTTTTGAGGCTATTGTAAATGGAATTGTTTCCATATATTCTTTCTCAATTTGTTCATTAATGGTGTATAGAAAAGCTAATGATTTTTGTAAGTTGATTTTGTGTCCTGCCACCTTGCTATAGCTGTTTATGGTGTCTAGGAGTTTTTGGGTAGTTTTTTGGGTCTTTAATATATAGGATCATGTCATCTGCAAATAGAGATATTTTGACAGTTTTTATACCTATTTGTGTTCCTTTTATTTCTTCTTTTTGCCTAAATGCTCTGGCTAGGAATTCCAGGACTATGTTGAATAGGAATGGGGATAGTGGCATCCTTGTCTTGTTCCTGATTTTAGGAGAAATGGCTTCAGTTTTTCACCATTAAGTATGATGGTGGCTGTAGGTTTGTCATATATAACCTTTAGTTGAAGTACTTTCCTCTGTTCCTAGTTTTCTTAGAGCTTTTATCATGAAGTGGTGTTGGATCTTTTCAAAATCTTTTTCTGCATCTATTGAGATTATCAAGTGTTTTTTGTCTTTGCTTCTATTAATGTGCTGTATTACATTTATAGATTTGCATATGTTGAGCCACCCCTGCATCCTTGGGATGAAGCCTACTTGGTCATGATGGATGATCTTTCTGATATGTTGCTTGATTTGGTTTGCCATTATTTTATTGAGGATTTTTCCATCAATGTTCATTAAGGAGATTGCCCATAGTTCTCCTTTTTGGATTGATTTCAGCCCTTATTTTTATTATTTCTCTCCTTCTGTTTGTTTTGGTATTTGCTTGTTCTTATTTTTCTAGGAGTTTGAGATGTAGCATTCGGTGATCGATTTGAGATCTTTTTGTCCTTTTAATATATGCACTCATGGCTATAAACTTTCTTCTTAGGACTGCCTTTGTTGTGTCCCATAGGTTGTGGTAGGTTGTGTTTTCATTTTCATTAACTTCCAGGAATCTTTTAATTTCCTCTTTTATTTCATCAATGACCCATTGATCATTGAGCAATGTGTTGTTCACCTTCCAATTGTTTGCATGTTTTCTACTGTTGTTTGTTGTTGATTGTGATCAGATAGAATGCATGGGATTATTTCTATTTTCTTATATTTGCTGAGGCTTGCTTTGTGCCTTATGATATGATCAATTTTAGAGAAGGTTCCATGGGCTGCTAAGAAAAATGTATATTGTGCAGAAGTTGGATGAAATATTCTGTAGACATCAGCTAGGTTCTTTTGATCTATAGTTTGATTTAGATCTAGTATTTTTTTATTGATTTTTTGTTTGGATGATCTATCTGTTGGTGATAGGGGAGTATTAAAGTCTCCCACTACCACTGTGTTGGAGTCTATATATATTTTTAGGTCCTTCAGAGTATGTTTGATGAAATTGGGTGCATATAGGTTGACAATTGTTATTTCCCTTTGGTGTATTTTGCCTTTTATTAATATGGAGTGTCCTTCTTTATCTCATTTGATCAATGCAAATTTGAAGTCTACTTTGTCTGAGATAATTATTGCTACTCCTTCCTGTTTTTGGGGATATTGGCTTGATAAATCTTTCACCCTAAGCCAGTGCTTGTTTCTGTCGATGAAATGGGTCTCCTGTAAGCAACAGATTGTTGAATCTTCCTTTTTAATCCAGTTTGTCAAACGGTGTCTTTTAGTGGGGGAATTAAGTCTGTTAACATTCATTGTTAGTATTGATAAGTATGCGGTGATTCCTGTCAGTCAGTTGTCTTTGTTGTTTAAGAGTTTGATTGTGTGCAGCTGAATCAATGTTACTCTCTACTTTCTTGTCATTTCTTCTCCTGTGATTTGGTACTGTCTGTCCTTTCATGGTTTTGTTTGCTTTCATTTTTGTGTGCAGAATTCCTTGAAGAATATTTTGTAGTGGTGGCTTGGTGACTTTTATTGCTTCCTCTACTTTGAATGATAATTTTGCTGGGTAGAGTATCCTAGGTTTGAAGTTATTTTCATTCAGTGCCCAGAAGACCTCACCCCATGCTCTACTTTCTTTTAAGGTTTCCATTGAGAAATCTGCTGTATTTTGATTGGTTTACTTTTGTATGTTATTTGTGTTTTCTCTCTTACAGCCTTCAATATTCTTTCTCTATTCTCTATGCTTGTGGTTTTAATGATAATATATTGTGGGATAGTTCTACTTTGGTCAAGTTTGTTTGGTGTCCTGGCGGATTCCTGTACCTGATTGGACATAGTTTTTTCTAGTTTTGGAAATTTTTCTGTTATTATTTTGTTGAATATATTACAAATTTCTTTTGCTTGCATCTCTTCTCCTTCCTCAATGCTCATGATTTGAAGTTGGTGAGTTCTTGCATATTCCTTTCAAAGGTCTTGAGTTTTTTGATTAATAGCTCTTCAGTTTTTCCTTGAATTTCCATTTTATCTTCAAGTTCTGAGATTTTGTCTTCCACTTGTTCTGGTCTGTTGAAGTGGCCTTTCATTGTGTTTTATGTTTCTGTTTCTTTCTTTTTTCCTGAGCTTTTCCATGTCATGGGTCACTTCCTCTTTAATATTGTCTATTTTCATCTTAAATCATTTATCTGCCTATTTACAATGTTCTCTGTTTCACCTTGGTGTGTTTTTAGGGCTCTTATGAGTTCATTTATTTGTTTCTGTGTCTTCTCGTGTTCTTTATTTTTGTGTCTTGAAATTTCTTGAGTGCCTGTTGTACATTTTGATTAACCATATCTTGTATCATCTCCATGAAATTCTCAGTGATTACTTGCATGATATCTTCTTTAAGGGTGTTCTTGTGGACATTGTTTGGTTCCTTCGCATCATTTATCTTTGTTTTTTTGGAATCTGGAACTGGGTATCCATTTTCTTGATTTCCCTCTGAATCCTGTATTAAATTATTGTTTGAGGAGGAATGCTTTCCATCCCTTTTTCTTCTTCCCATCATTCCTGCTGGTATTGTGTAACTGTTCTTTATATGGTAGGTGGTGGTTTCAGTCACTTGTTTTCTTTCCCCTGGTTAGAATTTTTTTGTTTGTCTGTATTAGGTTTTTAGCTAATTGTGTGTGTGCTGTTTCTGTCCCTGGTTTGGGTGTAATTTAGTATTAACCAATTCACAGTAATAAAACAGAAAAAATTTAAGAACCAATAAACAAACAAAAAAACCCAAAGGAATCAATGGGGAGAGATGAGCAAACAGACAAGAAATGAACAAACAAACAAAAACTCCAGGTCCAGGATCAATAGAATTTCAGTTTTAGTTTAAGTTCTAGTGTTACTCTTCCAGTATCCAGTCCTGGTGTTTGTATTTAAGCAGAAGCTCTGTCTTAGTCTTGCCAGGTGGTTGGCCTGTAGGTGGTGTTTTTTTTTTTTTTTTTATTCTGTCTTTCAGCAGCTGCTGCTTGGTCAGCTTCTCCCACAGTGAGGTGTGGCAGCTCTACAGTCTACTAGTTGTCCTGCTTTGGAGTTGGCTTATCTCTGTGTTTGTTTACTATGGGCTTGTGTTTTTGCCTCACCCCATTTCCCTGGGGCAAGGGCAAGGTCAGTGATCCAACTGCTGCTGTCAGTGTGTTGTGATGGTTTGCTGTTTGTTCCTCAACACTGTCTGTGGGTGCCCAGGGACTGGGCCCTGTAGTCTGCCACCTTTTCTCCTTCCCTACTTCATGCAACAGCCTATCACTCACCTGCTGTTGGCCCTCCTGCCTAACTCCTTGCCTCTTCCCCCTTCTCTGGTGTGCTTCAGCAACCCTTGCCCCCTCTGCTGTGTGCTAGTTTTCAGTTCCATTGTTTATTCAATTTGTGTGTGTGTGTGTGTGTGTGATCAGTCTGTCCAGGGGGGTTGTGCTGGTTTATCCCAGGGGTGGTTGAGGGATACTGCATGATGCTTGGCACTCACCTGTTTGGTCTGCTGAAGGTCTCCCAAGCACGTTTAGAGCCAGTGGCTGGCAGTGGTGGCAGCGGCAGTACGGGGGTAGTGGCCCACCTCTTCTCTCAGTGTATCATTGCATGAGGAGGCCTTCCATGGGCTAGGGGTTCAGGGTGCCAAACTTTCAACTCTCCGCCAAGTGGGGCTCCAGCATCTCAGGGAGATCCCTGATCCATGGTGCTCATGCTCTGCATCTGTGTCCCAGTCACCACTTTTTCCAAGTCCATTTCTTTTGATGGTTTTCTGTCCCTGGGATCCTTATGGAAACAAAGTATTGTATGTCCTAAACTAAACTAATCCAGTGACAATGGATTGCAGAAACTTTATGAAAGATTGGGATCAACTCAGGGTTTCTTGGTGAATGTGATGAAAGGATACAAGGTTGAAGCTTTTGTGGCCAGCTTCTCTGAACAAAAAGGTCTGATGTTTATTATTATATGTAGTAATGAAACCAAAAACAATTCATATCCAAGACAGGAAGTATACCAAGTCTTGATATCAGAGCCCTGGATTTCTGGAATTTAGCTCATCCCTTAGACTGTTTATTTACTTGAGTCAATACATTCCTTTTTTCTTCAATCACTTTTGTTTCTGATATTTAGATCAGTCTGGTGGAATGACTCAAGTGGTAGATTGCCTGCCTAGCAAGCATGAGGTCCTTAGATCAATCATTCATAATTTATAATGTCTATAATCTTTATTTCACATCCCAGTTTCAGACCATAGCTTTATATTTTTCAGTTCTTTATATTTTTCAGTTCAGTTCAGTCACAGTTTTTCCCAGTTTAATTTTTCAATCTTCCTGAAATCTCTAGCTGCTTTACTTTTATTGCCTAGACTAGACATTAGCACATAGTAGGTCTTCACCAATATCTGTTAAAAGAATGAATAGTAAAGGAGTTGATGATATCATTCTTGTATTTAGCCCTGTCTTTAGTGTTTCCTCCAATCTCATTTACATATCATGGTGCTAACCATTTTCTTGGCAATACCTTCAATTCCATATTCCCATCATTTTTCATCTCATTCACATAGTGGAACATTATGTTTCTCTGAGTTCAACTGTCCTTCCTTCTCCATGACAACACATTGCTGTCAAGCACATAGAACCATGCTTCCATCTTTTGCAAGAAATTAGATTGACCACAAAAGAATGCTCCAGTTCTTGTTGGCACATTGAAAAAGTTCCTCCACATTATTCTCTCCTTCTGTCATAATAGAAAGAATTAAGGCTTATTCATCTATCTAGACTCTGGATTCAATTTCTTCCAGCTACTCTGGAATACATCTTTCATGATGTATTTTAATTTCAATCCTTTTACTTTCTCATGGCCATTCAGATCCCTATTGACTGGCTATGGATTCACATTCCCTTCCAGTTTTATTCTCTCCCTCTCTTGTTGCCAAAAATTTATTGTGATGAGATCACTTAACATGAAATCTATCTTCTTAACAAATTTTTAAATGTGCAATACAGTTAATTACAGGCACAATGTTATAAAGCAGATCTTTAATTCATTCATTTTGTGTAACTAATGCTTTAAAATTGTTGAGTAGCAATTCCTCATTTCTGTCTTTGTCCATCCCCTGGAAACCATTATTTTACTATTTTAAAGCATTAGATTATTTTAGATACCGCATATAAGTGAAATTATGCAACATTTGTCTCTGACTAGAGGATTTCATTTAGCATAATATTCTGTAGATTTGTCCATATTGTTACATATGACACAATTTCCTTATTTTAAAATTGATTAATATTAAATTATGCATATATTCCAATTTTTCTTTTATTTGTTCATTTGTTGACAGACATTTAGATTATTTCCATGTCTTAGCTATTGTGAATAATGTTCTTGTGAACAAGGAGTGCATATATCTCTTTGAAATTCTGATTTCAAGTTTTAAAATTTGTACCCAGAATTGTGATTGCTGGGCAGACCTCTGGAAGAGTTGTCAACACATGTTATCTGAAATGTTCAACCACCATTCATTCCTCAATTCACTGAAATCTGGGTTCCCCCCATATTCCCAACTCTCACTGCTCTTACCAAGAAAACCTAATACCATTTCCTACCATGTTATCAGCCTCATAAATGAATTAAGAACTTGTTTTACTTTTGTTTTTATAATTAAGTCCTTTCAGAAAGCCTTCTCTGATACTTCCAGGTATATATTCAGTCTCCATTTTTATAAACTGCCATATATACTACATTTAAAATTCATTTTATTGATCATATATAGTAATTATGTATTATTTGATTTAACTAATATTGCCCCTTTTACCCCTCTATACTCTGAAAGGAGAAACTATGCATATTTTGCCTATCCTTTCATCTATCTATCCACCATCTTGATTCCTCTTCACAACAGTCTTATTTTAGATCATATACTAATAAGAATATTATATTGACTATAAGTTTATTTCTCTAAGACCTCTCAGGATTTTAGATGTTCATGTCATTGAGAACTGAAAGCTTACACTTCATTAACCTTGCAGCCCATTTCTCTCTGATAAATATTTTCTATAAATAAAGCACTTCAGAGTTTGTATAAATCAAGGCCCCAAATGAATATATCACCTTATTAAGGAAAACATTTGAAAATTCTGAAGAGCAGAAGATAATTCAGAACTCTTGATTGAAGAAATGGATGTGGATATAGAGAGACCCTAAAGGTGTAGTAAATCACAGGTATTAGCTGTCTACAGTAATTACCTCTTCTGAGAAATTAATCATTCATGAGGCTCGCTTCTACTGTTTATGCTCTTCGTCATCATGAATTGCATTATAGAGAGAATTTAGCCTTCTGAAATAGAGCCCTGTGGGTTCCCATTAGGGAGAGCTTCCAACCAAATATCATTTAAGAATATCCTTTCTGTTTCAGATTCTTTAAAACTATTCTAGTACAATGAGATTTTAATAATGTTTGTTTTCATTATGTGTGTTAGATGTGAAAAAAATCTATACATATTTCAATTATATACCTGGACCTGTAGTGATATATTTGAACCCAAATAATTCTGTACAGATGTATTTAAGTCATTATTAAATAAGAGACAGGATAAGAAAGTTGTACATTCCTTGTAGTAGGGAAGCATACAGGTTGTTTTAGAGCCTCCATAGTAACTAGGTCAGAGCTTCTGAATTTTAGGTACTTAGTATAGTGAAAATTTAACAATAAGAAAAAGTAACTGTGAACATGTGCACAAAATCTAGCATAACCTAGCCTATGCAGACTAACACATCTATACAAATATGGATACATGGATATAGAAACACAGATTTATGATGAATTTTGACTAGTTGTAAAAGTTATATACAACCTTTAATCTTAGAGAAAAGAAGTACTTGGCTACATATGGTGTGATTGTGATGCATCATTTGGGGTAGATCTAATAAATATTAACAGTATAACTGGAGACTGAATTTTATTTAACTCACTATATTCTGATCACATCTGTTTAATTTGCTGTTTTTAATGGTAGCTAAGAGTAAGAAGGGCAAATTTATGATAATATTAGATAACAGTTCTACTAGTTTATGAATAAATGGCCATTGCTTCTCACACTACCACATTTTCTTCAGTTATGAAAATTACATATTTCTGTCACAATTTTTCAGTATATTATGAAGGCTTGTCATGTTTTTGTAAAAAATATTCTACCCAAAATTTAGCTATTTTATTTTTTTGGATGATCTTCAACTAATCAATAATAATTTTCCACATTCTTGTTTTCTTTATTCCAATCATGGATATGTTCAATGAAGATGTACTTCAAAGAATCTAATTTTATATAAAGCCCAGTAAGAGAATGTGGAGGTTGTTAAGTCATATGTGATTGCTGAAAACTTTTTTTTCAATTAGTTTCCTAGTAAACTAATTGAAGTGATATGAATAAAAGGTATATTTTACTTCTTCCACACATTTAAGCTTATCATTTCTTTCAAAAAATTATTTCTTTGCATTTCTCAGTGCTAAATCTTCTTTCTCCTAATCTGTCTTTTAAACATAGTAAATTTTTTTCAGAACTTGGAATATTTCCTTCTTAGCTACCTGGTACTTCAAGATTGGAATCTAATACTTCAAATTTTAAAACCTGTAGTTCAGTGAGTCTTACTTGTTTTGAAAATAGCATTTGGGGAAATTTATAGACCCCTCTTTCTACTCTCTTTTCCTCTGCTTCCTTCTCCCCTGTACTGGGTTCTGGGCATATCTCCAGTGCCAGTGTTAATATTGGGGTTAGACCCCAGGCCAAACCCAGCTTTTATATTTGCTTTTAATATATAGCTTCTTGGCTTGGTCTCAAGAATTTTTTTGTTTCTTTCTTTTTGTGGAGTGTCCTTAATTTTTCCCTTAATTTCTGAAAAATAAGCAGGAATATTAAAGGTGTGTTTTATATTAAACTCAGTTGTTTTTGTTTGTTCCCAATTTTATTGTATATATTTAAGGTATATACATTTTTGATATACAAAGTGAAAATAATGATCACAGTCAAACTAACATATCCATCTGCTCACATAGCTAGCTTTTAGGGACAGGTGAGGTAAAAGCACCTGAAATCTCTCTTAGAAAATTTCCAGTATGCAATAAAATATTATTAATTGTAGTCATGCTATACATCAAATCTTCAGCCTTATTCACTCCACATTGCAGCTCTTTACTCTTTAACCACTATCTTCCCTTTCTCTCATCCCACTAATAACCATTCTCTTTATTTCTATGCATTTAATAAATATTATGAATATATTTATATTATATATTGTAAATATTACATATTATAAATATTATGCATATGATAGTTATATTATTAATATCTAGTATAGTAGTATCCAGGAAAATGTTTATATGCATAACTGCTTACCAGCAATTATAGTTAGATTACAAGTTATATGAGATTTTTAGAGTTCAGTTTATTTTATTTACTATTGTTAACATTGTCCCATTGGATAGTTTAGCACATTTAATCCAGCTTACATAAATTATTATTGGATACATTTTACCCATTAAGTGCATAAAAGAAAGGCCCATTTGCACAGTTGGTCTTTGCTTAGTGTCAGAGAACTTAAATGGTAAATGGCTCCCTACAGTAATATAAAACCTTGTGGCTCAGTATGCTTAGACAGTTTGTACAAACAATATGGTTTACACCAAACACCTGGTTTTCCTTTTGGAAGTCTAAAATTTTGCTATTGGTTAGGCAAAGAATATTTACATGACCAACACCCAGTAAAAACCTAGGATATGGAAGTTCTTATGAGTTTCTCTAATAGACAGAACTTCACATGTATTTTCACAATTTCATAGAAGGTGAAAAAAAGCATATTCCAGAGACTTAGGGTTAAGATGGTACACTAAAGGCTATTAACGCCACTGTTCTGGAAAAGTGACTAAGAGCAGCCTGTCTTTTGGGTGAGTGAGAGTGGGAAAGCACCAAGGGTCAATTTGTGAACAGATAGAACTAGATTTGAAAAGGAAGATGGTGGACTCCTATGCAGGCAGAGATCGACATCAGAAGCTGAACAGAACAAGGGCAGCATCAGAGAGCCAGGCTGAGGCAAAAGAAGAAAAGGAAAGTAAAGAGAAAATAAGAAAGGAAATGAAAGAATGTGTGTGTGTGTGTGTGTGTGTGTGTGTTCTCAGTTGTAAATGGATAGAGTCTTAATTTTAGAAAAAGATAAAAAGGGAAAAGGAAAGAAAAAGGTCTTTTGAGAGTTGAATGGGGAAAAAAAGAAACTCCTTTAGGAAATGGTCAGGGGAAAGGCAGTGCAATGAGAAAGGGAAGAAGAGGGAACAAAAAGAGGAAAAGAGGAAAGTACCATTCAGAAAAGCAATTAAATTAGATTCACTATGGAACAGATTTTTAGACTGGTTGGACATGAAACAGTACAACATATAACTAAAGAGAAACTATCACCCCACCACCATTCAAGTCACACATGGGCATTCCTTTCTGCACACTGGATAGTAGCTACTGTATAAATGCTGGCTAACAAGCATTAGAGGTGAGAAGTTCTTACAGTCCCTGGTCTGTAGAAACACACAAGAACTAAGTTCATTCTCACTGAGTGCTGACCACAAAGAGCCATAAAACTAACTATCTAAGCCAGTGACAGAGCTCTACCCAAAATCTTTTGTGAGTAACCAGGTGAGACTTACTTTCCAACTGGGCAGAGATCAGAAGGGGAGAACTGGAGAATAGAGCCTTGCAAAACAGAGATTTGTCTCATAGCAGTGCAACTCCATATGGCTTCCTGATTCTGGACCAGAAAAGACCCAGAGTTTAGGATGTGCTAGCAGACAGGTTACAAAAGACCCCATCCAGTCCTTTGCCCACATAACCTGCCTTCTAGTCACTAGAGAATACCATAAAGGAAATAAGAAAGCAATTTAATACACACCATAGAGCTTATCTCTGAATTAGCCAAAAGAAAAACAAATCTGTCAGTTTTGAACAAGAATTTGAGCTATAGCACACATGAATGACATGCATTAAAAACTAGAAACATACCCTCAGCTTTTGCTTAGGAAAATAAAGTTTTTAAAATTTCTTTTGTTCTTGGCTTTGTTGTTATTTCTTTTGTACTTTTCTCCTATTATTTTCTGCTTTTTTCCTCCTCTAAAGCCCCTATATTTTGTTTTTTTTTCTGACATTAGTTAGAGCTGTTATTTTTCTTTTCTCTAAATTCTCCCTTCTGTAATTCCTTATTTTCATTGTTTTTTTCAGGTTGTTGAATTGCTAGATCTTATTATTCTTTTTTTTTCTTTTTATCACTATACATTTAGCTAGTTCTTTTCTATTTTGTTCTTCTTTCTCATTACCCTTTCTCTTCCCTTTCCTCCCCCTCCTATCCTTATTTCACCATACATCTTATACTATTAATCTTCTTTCCATTACTACTCTTAACTTATATCATCTTAGTTCAGTAAGTATTATCTTTGTTCCTTTATTCCTCTAAAGATACTGGAGTTGTGCTTGTGACTGTTCTTAATTAGTCATTACTGTATTTTCAAAGTGGGTGTGTCTATCAGCTGTTATTGCTTCTGCAGCTAGACTTTTTCAACCTTCATGGAAAAGGGATCAGACCAGCATCTTTTTTTTTTTTTTTTGCCAGTGCTGGGGTTTGAAATAAGGGCCTTACCCTTGTTATGTAGGAACTCTACAACTTGAGCACTCTTCCAGTCCTATTTTGTGTTGGGTATTTTCAAGATAGGGTCTCACAAACTATTTACTCAGGGCTGGCTTCAAACCATAATCCTCTTGATCTCTGCCTCCTGAGTAGCTAGAATTATGGTCCCCAGTTCAGACCAGTGTCTTAAGCATGTTGTGCAAATAATAGAGTAGGGAGTTACAACTCCAATGCAGTGGTGGGAAGCTACATCACAACTCAGCCATTACCTAATCATTGTGAATTTTTCAACTAAAAGGACACAAGAGATTAAAACCTGCAACCAAAGACTTGGCCTCAGTTGCATAAGTTCTAATGCAGAAACACAAGTAAAATGAAAAACAAGGCAATGTGATCCCTGTAAAATTCACAAGGAGTAGAACCCAAGGATAGTGAAATCCCAAAGAATTTAAAATAATTATTTTTAAGAATGAACAACAAAAGTAAGGAGGAGATGAATAAACATCTGAGGGAATTCAAAGATAATACAAATAAATGGCTGAATGAAATAAAGAAGATTATGCAGAATATGAAAGAAGAATTCAATAATGATATAGAAATCTTAAAAAAGAACAAATTAAAATTTGGAAATAAGAACTTCAATAACTCAAATTAAAAATTCAGTTGAAAGCTTCACTAATAGACAGAATTAAGCTGATAGCAGAATATCAAAGCTTGATGATAGGTAGATGAATAGACCACTTACATAAAGATAAAGGAAAAATAATAAAAATAAGAAAGCATCAATGAAAGATCAGAGACACCATTAAAAGTAAAACCTATGAATCATGGACATAAAAGAAAGAGAATAGGTGCAAGACAAATGCATGTAAAACATATTCCAATAAAATAATAGCAGAAAAATTTCCAAATCTTGAGACACTCATTCAGGTACAGGAGGCTTTTAGAACATCAAACAAACAGGAATAGAAAAGAACCTCTCTAAGATATATATAATATCTTACATGTATCATATATATATATTATATATATATATCTTATATATATATATCTTATATATATATTATACATATAATATATATATTATAGTGAAACATTTAATGTACAGAATAAGAAAAGAATGTTGAAATTACAAGAAAGGAATCAAGTCATATCTAAAGGCAAAGCCAGCAGAATAATATCAGATTATCTTAACAAAAACTCTAAAAGAAAGGAAGGCAAGTCCTGAAAGAAAATAACAGCAAATAGGCTGGGTGTGGCGGTTCAAGCCTATAATCCTAGCTACTTGGATATGTAGATCAGGAGAAATGCAGTTTGAGGCCAGCCCATGGAAATAGTTTGTGAGAACTCATCTCAGCCAATGGCTGAGAGCAGTGGCATGCACCTGTCATCCCAGATAAGTGGGGAAGTATTGTAACCTTGCCAGCCTGGGCATAAAGTGAGACCCTATCTCAAGAATAACCAATGCAAAAGGCACTGGGGGCATAGCACAACAGTATAATGCCCTCCTTGCAAGTGCAAAGTCCTGAATTCAACCCATAGTACTGCAAATAAAAAAGGAGTTCAATTCCCAGTTCTGCAAAGAAAGAAAGAACAGCAAACAGATTTTAGCCAAGCTAGCCTTCATAACTAAAGGAGAAAAAAAAAAAAAACCTTTCATGATAAGTGAAAACTGATAGAATTTATGATCAGTAAAGTAGCACTGAGGAGAAAGTAGATAGGCAAAGGAGGATTAGGAAAGAAATGAACATGAATAAAACAACAAAATGGTAGAAATTATTACAAGTGTTTTAATAATTACTGTAAATGTTCATGGTCTCAATTATCCAGTAAAAAGACATAGATTCAGGACAAAGCATGGTGGATCATGCCCATGTTCCCAGCTACTTGGGAGGCAGATAGAGGAGAATTGTAGGTTGAAGACAGGCAGGGAAACAGTTAGCAAGAACAACCCAGGCATGGTGGTGCAGGACTGTCAATCTAGCTATGTAGGAGGCATAGATAAGAGCATTACAGACAAGGCCAGCCCAGGAAAATAGTATGAGGCCCTATTTGAACAATAACTAAAAGAAAAAAGGGGTGTAGGCATGACTCAAGTGATAGAACACTTGTTTAGCAACCACAAAGCCCTGAGTTAAAAGATAGATAGAGAGAGAGAGACAGAGAGAGAGAACTGGTGGGCTATATTAAAGCAAATAAGACCCAACCATTTGTTGCCTACAAGAAACACACCTCATTGGCAAAGATAAACACAAGCTTCAAACAAAAGGATGGAAAAAGATATTCCAAGCAAATGAAGCTTGCAAACAAGCAGGAGTAGCTATATTCATATCCAACAAGGAAGACCTCAAAACAAAACTAGTCAGTAGAGACAAATAAGATCACTTCATACTGATGAGGAAAAATCCATGAAGAGGAGACAGAAATTGTAAACATATAGGTACCAAAATGTCAGCACATCTGATTTCATAAAACAAAGGCTACTGGACATAAAAGCACAGAAGAACCTCAACATAATGATAGTGGGTGCTTTCCCACTCTCTCTATAAAATAGGTCATCCAGATAATAAAAAGTTCAATGAAACCCCAGAAAAAATGATTCTATTGATCAAATGGACTTAACAGATATTCTCAGAATATTCTACTCAAAAGCCACATTCTTCTTGGTAGCCCTTGGAACTTAGGACATTAAACAGGTCATAATAAACACAACAAAAGTAAAATAACTTCCTATATTTAATCATATGCCAATGAAATAAAACTAGAAACCAGTGATAAAAGAAACTACAAAAGATATCCAAACACATGGAAATGGAACTGTTCACTCTTGAATGAAGAGTAATAAGAAATGAAATAAAAAATTTCTAGAATCAAATGAAAATTAAAATACAACTTATTAAAAATTTAGGGACACAGAAAGCCACTGCTAAGAATTTATAGCTATGAGTGCCTTCATTAAAAAATCAGAAAGATCACGAATAAATAACCTAATGATGCATCTCAAGCTCTTGGAAAACAAGCCAAAGCCAAAAGCAGTAGATGGAAAAAAATGATTAGGATCAGGGCCAAAATTAGTTAGATTGAAACTAACATAATACTACAAGGGAAAAAATTGTAAGATGGCAGAGCTACACTTGACTTGGGTAATTCTGATTGATTCTAACCAAAATAATAACTGCCATCACAAGGTGCAGATAATATTCAAAGACTGACCCTTAAATCAGCCTTTAATTGCACCTCACAGCTGCAAAAATCCCATGCAGAACAGCCACCAAAGCATGTCCTGTCCTGGGGAAAAAAGTCCCCTGGCTGTTTCTCTCTCTCTCTCTTTTCTTCTCCCAACAAGCAGAAGACAGAGCATCAATCAGAATCAATCTCTGTGACATCCTGGGCCCCTAGCCTGTGGAAAGTCTCCTTAGGCCATGTCACACTGAACAAAGTGATGCCATTTCTCCCTGCCAGGCAGCTCCAAAGCTGCTTGCATGGAACTGCAGAAGAAACAGGTGAGCATCATGTATCATGCACAACTCCCTTATCCACCTCCTGGGAAAATAATCCAGCACAGTCCCTGGGCAGACTGACTCCCCTCCCACACTCCAGCAAAACTGAAAAACATAAATAGCAAACTATAATCTAACACAGACAGTGGAGAACAGGGGTGGGACAAGGAGCTGAACTCCTAGTGAAAGGCAAGAAAAGCAGCAAAGGCTGGGAGTGGGGACAGGGTGCAAGCCAACCTCCTAGAGGAGCTGTTAGCACCCAGCAGAGACTGGGAGAAGCTCAAAGGCTGACAGCAGGGGTGGGGAGACAGGCCAACCTCCCAAAGCAGGGCAGGTGGTGTATTTCACAGCTGATCTCTGGGACAGAGGGCAGCATTCAAAACTGAATTGCCCCACCGGGCTTGGGGAGGAGCTGACCAAACAGAGCTGCAGTTGAAGGGCAGTGCAGCTGCTGCCTGGTGAAAACAGTAGCTCTGACCACCCTGCATGAGTTGGCACTCTTACCTCACCTCACAATTCTAACTAATCTTGTGGACAGAAAGACCAAATACTACTCACAAGCCAGTCACCTGATGAGACCACATAAAAGCTTCTGCTTATATGCCAATACCAGGATTGGACACCTAAGGAAGAACTCCTAAACTTTTACCAAAAGATTGAACTTTTTGTGGTTCCTAAACCTGGCATTTTTTATTGTGTTTCTTTTTTTCTCCCTGTATTATTAACTTCACCACCACTATTCTCTTATCCCTATTCTTACCCTGTTCACATTCCCTCCTTCTCCTGTGCTACAATCCATTGTTCTCCTTCCCAAATACTTTTTCCTCCCTTTTCTCATCCACTCTTTCCCATGTCTTCATCTTCCTCTGTGATCCACTCCACACCTGTTACCCCACTACCCCTTGTTCTTACACACTCACCACCCACTGACTGTCCTACTGTACCAACTGTACAAAACCCCAGCCCCCTGCAATTCCTGACACAAACACTCTCTACTACAACAGAAATACACCCAAACACACACAAGGGCCACAAAAACCAGCAGCTACCATATCTTTTCCCCACCCACATATCCCTTTTCCCACCCACCCCTTTTTTAGTGCTACCTTTACCAAGTCCCAAAAATCTATAACTAGCCTAATTACAATTCCTCCCCCCAACTCTCACTATTTATAGATATTATCATCAAGGGGTCTTCTATATAATATGTAAACAACTAGCCTGGCATTGAACACAGGTTTTTTATTGAACACAGAATTTGTTATTTCTAAATATATCTCTAGGCCAGGGACAGAAAGAGCACATCAACCTAGCTAACAACCAAGTTGGTTGACACAAAAATTAAATCAGGTAAAGAAAACAGGCAATCAAATCCACCAATTAGCCTACCAAGAATATAGTTGAACAAAACCTAGTGGAGTGATGGGAAGAAGAAGAAGAAGAAGAAGAGATGGAAACCATTCACTCCCCAAGAATAATTCAGTACAGGATTCAGTGGGAAATGAAGAAAATGGATACCCAGTTCCTGACCTTAACAAAACAATGAAAAATGTCACTGAAGAACCCAGTAACACCCACATAATTACCCTCAAAGAAGAAATCTTGGAAGATATCACTAAAAATTCATGGAGAAGATATTAGACATGGTTAAACAGAATGTACAAGATGCACTCAAGAAATTTCAAGATACCAAAAATAAAAATCATGAGAAGACACAGAAACAGATAAATGAACTCAGAGAGGACTTCAACAAAGACCAAAGTGAAACAAAGGATACTATAAAAAGATAGAGATATGAATTAAAGATGATGACACAAAACATAAAAGAGCAGTTGAACAAAAATATGGAAAACCTCCGAATCAAACAGAAATCCTGGAAATAAAAAGTCCCTTTAGTCAAATAAAAAGGTGCAGTGGAAAGCCACTCCTGCAGACTAGAACAAATGGAAGACAGAATCTCAGAGCTTGAAGATAAAACAGAAATTTTATCTAAACAAAAAACGGAAGAAATCTTAGTCAAACAACTCAAGAGCTATGAAAAGAATATGCAAGAACTCAGTGACTCCATCAAAAAAACCAAACCTGAGAATCATGGGCATTGAAGAAGGAGAAGAGGTACAAGCCAAGTAATATATAATATATTCAGTAAAATAATAACAGAAAAATTCCCAAATCTTGAGAAAGTTTTGCAGCACTATTTACAATACCCAAGCTATGGAAACAGCCAAGATGCCCCACTACTGAGGAATGGATTAAGAAAATGTGGTATTTATACATAGTGGAATTTTACTCAGCCACAAAGAAGAATGAAATTTTATCATTTACAAGTAAATGGATGGAACTGAAGAACATCACCTTAAGTGAAGTTAGCCAGGCTCAGAAGGCTAAAAATTGCATGTTCTCCCTCATATGCAGATTATGGACCTAAAACAAATGCAGTAATATTATTGGACATGGGTCACACACCAAGGGGGGAACACACATGGGAGGAATAGGGAAAGGGAAAGAAAGCTAAAACTTGAATTTACTTGATGTGCTCACTGTAGAGGAGTGAATATAGTAATTTTAAATTGACAGAGACTACTGACGGGGTCCAAGAAGTAGCAAAAAGGTATAGCAGAGATGAACTAATGTGGGATGCAATACACAAGTGCATGTAAGCAATGCTAGGAATCTCTTTGTATAGCTATCTTTACCTCAAACTAACAAAAATGTATGTCTTTCTTATTATTGCTTATGTTTTCTCTTCAACAAAATCAGAGAACAAGAGGGTGGAACAGGTTCTGCCCAGAACTGGAGGGGGTTGGGAAGAGAGGGGAGGAGAGATGAGGTGGCCCAAACAATGTATACACATGTAAATAAATGTAAAAATGATGAAAGAAAAAAATTAAAATTGGTAAATAGGAAAAAAGAAATTAAGAATGAAAGACAGGACTGTAAAATTGGTACAGTATGGGGGGTACTTGTGGGACGGAGGAGGATAAATGAAGAGATTAAGGTGAAGGAATATGGTTGATGGACTTCATATACTGATATGAAATAGAACAATGAAACCCCTTGTAATTGCTTGAAGTGGGGCAGGGAGGAGGTTGAGGAGAAGAGATGGTGGAAGCAATCTAAACAAGGTACAATATAAGCCTATTTGGAATGAACAATGAATCCCCCCTTTACAATGAATATATCCTAATTAAAAAAAACAACACTGGAATAAAAATAGAAAAAAAGATATCATCTTCAATTTTCCATGAATTTAAAATATCAATAAGACAAGTCTATCAGTCTGGGTTCAGTAGGGAGGAAGAAACCATACTAGTCATTTGAACAGAAAGATTTAAACAAGGAATTGGTAACTGTAAGGGTAAAGGACAACTCAGACATCAGAGTTATAACATGTAGGAAGTGATATGGTGTAGGTGAGTAGAGAGAGAATAATAACAGAAAAAAGCACGAAACAGGTAAAGTACCATATCCAGATACATTGTGACAAATAATCCTACCCCACCATTGTCCTAGAGTAACCATTGACTACAGATGAAGCTACTTCTTGGTACAATGGCCAACAATCCCCAGCAACAACCCTAACAGATAATTTGCAACTCAGAGGTTAGCCAGAGGCCTCATCTACATCTCATTATAGTTGCTATTTCATGCATGCACCTCCCCTCAAATCGCCAACTTGGCTCTGTTAATATTTTATTACATAAACTACTCCCATTCCCCAGTTCTTGGAAATGTCCTCCATTTCTTGGAAAACTCCACAGTTAAGTACATATCTTCAGCATAGTCCATGTAAGGGCCTAAGACTGGGAGCCCCAGGCACTTGACTGAATGGTCAAGCTGCCCACCTTCAGTTTCCTTGTAAGTATACTATCACTTTCCTATCACTTCTGCTTTAATAAAATCTAGCTTTTGCTTTAAGAAAAAAAAGAAAGAGGGAGAAGACACAAAGTAATAAAGTTAGAGATGTAAAAGGGGCTATCACAATAGACACCACTGAAATTTAGCGGATCATTAGGTAATACTTTGAAAACTTATATTCTAATAAACTAGAAACTCTAGAAGAAATGCATAAATTTCTAGATGCATTTGCTCTACTTAAATTGAGCAAGAGAGTCTAAACCATTTAAATTAATCTATAACAAAGTAATGAGATTGAAGCAGTGATAGGATTTCTCAAAAAAAAAAAAAAAGCCCACCACTAAATGGATTCACTGCTAACTTCTACTAGACCTATAAAGAAAAAAATAGCACAAATGCCCCTCACACTATTCCATAAAATAGAAAGAGAAAGGATGCTACCAAACTCATTCTATAAATCCAGTATCACCCTGATGCCAAAATCCAACAGGGACACACATACACATACAGAAAAAGAGGAAATTATAAGCCAATCTTATTGATTAACATGTATGCAAAAATTGTCAATAAAATACTGTCAAAAAATTAATAACACATAAAAAAATCATACATCATGATCAAGTTGGTATCATTCCAGGGATGCAAGGATGGTCCAACACAAGCAAATCAAAATGTACTGCAACACAAAAAAAGAATAAAGGATATAAAAAAAACACATGACCACCTCAATAAGTGCAAAAAAGCTTTTGACAAAATTCAAAAGCTTTATGATAAATGCATTGAAGAAGCTAGAAGTAGAAGGAATGTATCTCAACATAATGAAGACTATATATTATATCCTAACCATACTTAATGGGGGAGAAACTGAAACTGTTTAAAGGAACAGATAAGGTAAGGGTATCTACTAGAGTGGCTCAGTTTCCAGCCAGAGAAATTAAGATAAGAGAAAAAAAAATAAAAGGAATACAAATAGGAAAGGACAAATTTAAATTATTCCTATTTGCTGATGATACAATACTATACTCAAAAGACACTAAGGGTCTCCACCAAAAACTTTTAGATCTGTTAAAAGTTTTTTTTGCAAAGTAGTAGGATGTAAAATCAACATACAAAAATCAGTAGTTTTTCAATATGGCAACAGTGAACAGGTTGAGAAAGAAATCAGGAAAATAATCCCACTAACAATAACCTCAAAAAATTAAATGCATAAGAATAAACTTAACGAAGGTGGTGAAAGATCTTTACAACAAAACTCTAAAACATTAAAGAAAGAAATTTAAGAAGACTCTAGAAGATGGAAAAACCTCCCATGTTCATGGATTGGCAGAATTAATATTATGAAAATGTGTGCAATACGGAAAGCAATCTACAGATTCAATGCAATCCCCATCAAAATTCTCAGAAATAGAAAAGTCAATCCTAAAATTCATATGAAAGTATAAAAGACCCCAAATAGCAAAAGCTATCCTGAGTAAAAAGAGCAATGCTGAGATATCACAATATTTGACTTCAAATTATTCTACCAAAGTATAGTTTCAAAAACAGCATGGTACTTCTACTGAACTATAGTTACAAAAACAGCATAGTACAGGCATAAAAACAGACAAGTAGACCAATAGAATAGAATAGAATAGAATACTCAGAAGAAAATCCTGATTTGGTACAGAGGAATCAAAAATGTTCATTGGAGAAAAGAAAACCTCTTCAACAAATGATGCTGGGCAAACTGAATAGTCACATGTACAATACTGAAATGAGATCCCTATCTCTCACCCTGTACAAAAATCAATTCAAAATGCATCAAGGGTCTTAATATGAGATCTGAAACTTTGAAACTACCACAGGAAAACATTTAAAGATAGAAGCATAGGCAATGACTTTCTGAATAGGACTCCAATTGCTCAGCAAGAATGGGCACATGGGACTTCATCAATTTAAAAAGCTTCTACCCATCAAAGGTGTCAATTTCCAGAAGAAAGAGACAACCTACAGAATGGGAGAGAATGTTTTCAAGTCATTCTGGATGTGTTACTATCCAGAATATACAAGGAGCTTCAGAAATTATACATCCAAGGAACAAACAATCCAATTAATAAGTGGGCAAATAGATTGGATAGTTCTCAAAAGAAGAAGTACAAATGTCTAATAAATATGTGAAAAAATTTTCCAACATCCTTAGCAATAAAGGAAATGTAAATAAAAACAACAAGATTTTATCTCACCCCAGTCAGAATGGCAGTCATCCAGAAAGTAAGCAACAAATGCTGGTGAGAATGCAGAGAAAAAGAACATTTTACACACTGTCGGTGAGAAGGCAAATTAGTTCAGTCACTATAGAAATCAATATGTCGGCTCCTCAAGAAACTAAAAGTAGAACTATCATATGATGTTGCTGTGCCACTCTTGGGCAATGTGAGTCAACATGCACTAGAGATTCCTACACACCTATTATTCTTAGCACATGTTAGTTGTACAAGGAGGTTTCCTCATTGCATTTCCATATATGTTCACAATGTACCTTGGTTAGGTTCATTCCCTTCATCTCTCACCCTCATTCCCTCTTCCCTACTTAAAATAATCTCAACAAGTTTCATCATTCTATTTTCACACAAGTATATAAGTACATCATACCTCTTTTACCCTCTCCATTTACCCTCCCCCTCCCACTAGTACCCACTGCCCACTGGACCTGGTTTTCATTCCTGTGTCTCATTTTCAAGTGCATATTCCTTGTTCAAAGGAGTTTCACCATGGTATTTCATCCATGAATATATTATATTTTAATCTGATTAACCTCCTCTATTAATTATGCTCCCTTACTCTTCTCTCTACTACTTCCATTGATCAACAGCTTTCAGTGTGTTTCCTAGCCATTGTCCTCCACACACAGATGAAATGGATTCTGGTATTATTCACTCTATGTCATTCTTTCTTCCTCTCTTTCCTCTCCCCAGTTCCCTCAAATGGTTCCACTATTACAAATGTTTTATACACATATACATATAAATACATAATGTTTGTATTTGTGTATTTGTTTGTTTTTTGGGTATAACTTCCACTTATGAGAGAAAACATTGTATACCTATGTTTATCCAGCACTATTCACAATGACCAGGCTATAGAATCAGCCTAATTTTCAAACAACTGATGAATGGTCAAAGAAAATGTGGTACATTTTCACAATGGAATATAATTCAGTCATAAAAAAGAATGGAATTATATTGTCCACAGGAAAGTGGATGGAACTGTAGATCATCATATTGAGTGCAATAAGCCAAGCTCAAAAAGCCAAATTTTGCATGTTTTCACTCATGTGAAATCTAGATATAGTAATAATAATGATGATAATAATATGACATAATTATAAAAGAGGGACTTTTTGGTGTGTGTGGGACTAGTGAGAAATTAGAAGGGGAAAAGAGAAGGTGAATGAGTGAATATGCTTGAAGCACATTACATAATTATACATATGCTATATGTATGATTATAGCACAATGAAACCACACTAAAACTGTTCAAAAATGGAGCGAGGAGTAAGGAATTAAAAAAGAGTCACAGAAGGGATGAATCTGATCAAAGTACAATATATGAATGCATGGAAATATCACAATTAAACCCCTTTGTACAGTTAATTTACACTAATAAAATGGGAAAAAGCATATCGTGGTTGATTCCACAAGGAGAGGAGTCCTGCAATCTTCCACCTGATTTCTTCTGGGTTTTGCTACAGGTACCTTTTTCCTTTGTTGATTTAGCTTTGTATCCTTTCTCTGCAATAAATCATAGCCATCAATACAACTATATCCTGAGTCTTGAAAGCTCTCCTTATGATTTGTTCAACATTCTTTTTGTGTGGTCTTGGGGATCCCTGACAGAACTGTGCATCAGACAAATTGAACAAAATGAGAAAGCTATAGGCATTATCTTGCATGAGCTCATACGGAAGAGGAGGTAGGAAGGGTATATTAGGTATTGAAATAGATAAATTCATTATGATTTGACTTAGAATGACAGAACTATTCAGAGTGCTATGAAAATACTGGAAAGGGACATTTTTCTAGGGGTTTAGGATATGTTTTGAAAATGACAAGTACTTTGACATGTAAAGAAAAATAGGCAATACATAATGAGCAGAGAAACCTGAATGTATAACTAAGATAATAATTATAGTGATGGTAATATAAATAATAATAATATCACAACAAGAATGATGACAGCAAATATATATACAGTGATAAATGCCAAGAATTGGTTTTAACCATTTCCATATATTCACTCATTTAATTCCTCACAGCAATTCTATGAAGTAGGTGAGATGATGATATATTTTAAAAATTAAGAAACATGGACACAGAGACTCACGTAATATGTATTGAAAACAGGACCTTGTGAATGCTCAGCAAGCACTTCACCACTGAGCTACATCTCTAGTCCTTATTTTTATTTTCCAGTTCCAAATATCTGATATATAAAAGGCTTTTAAATTATAACACACATGAGATGAAATTTCTAGAATAAGATACTCTTTATTATCTCAATGAGAAAATAAGATTTGCAAGCATAAAGTAATAGAAATCAGTATTGAAAATCACAAATATGTCATACAGTCTAAAAGAACACTATAAATATTAAGCATGATTTGCTTCGTGCACGTACTTGCTCAGTTATATCCTCTCAGTACCTACATCAGTAATAAAAACATGATAGTATATCAATGAAGAATTGCTTTATTTATTGAATAATATCTAACCACCCTTTGGATAATCATTGCCTTGTATCTTATCATTACATTTGACTTAATATTTTAAGAAGTGAGTGACTTATTTTTTATTTCTTTGTGTGTATACTTATGCTTTCAGACTTCTTATGAAAAAAATATAATATACTTCTTTATTTTTAAGAAACATTTGCTATTTGGTATTTTTTTTGAAGTTTTAGATAAAATTAGGACAAGTGACTACCTTTCAATTTTTTTCTCCTTCATAGCTGAAACAATATTTAGCATTATAAATGAAGAAAACAAGCTGTCAATAGGTTAAGTAATATCTTTAGGTCTATTTTGCATTCTACCTTTCTCTTTGGTAGCCTTATGACTACATTATATCAAGAACAGTACTCATTTCTATGCACTTGGAAAAGTAAGAATTTCATGTGGTCTCCTAACTATGCATGAAAAAACACTGCTTTTCATAGACAGAGAATGAAAGCCAGAGCCTGTATCTGAGTACAGTGTATAGAGTTACATATCAATGGAGTGGCTTTTAGGAAAATAAGTCAAATGTGTTAAGATTATAAACTGTTAGGAAAAGAATGATATTAATTTCTTTTGGACAGAATTTGTATGATGCAAAATGTAAATTATATGTGGAGAGTCACAGTATGTCACTTAGATTTAATTGTAATTTTTTTCCTTTGTAGAATTGCAATTTGATTTTTAATTTTCAGGTCTCTACTAAAGTTTTTTACATTGTTACCTAACCATGTGCTTATACTCACTAAATGAGTATAATCCGTGTCTGATAACTCCAGTATCTATTTGCTTCTATTATCTTTTGCTAACTTTGTCACAGGTGGTCTTTGTTTCTTGGTATGCCTAATAATTATTTAATGGAACATTGGCTATTGTGTATGAAAAATTATCGGGGCAATTTGAGTTTCTGATATTATTTTCTTTCCCATGAGAAAATTCACTTGCTTCTTTCAGATAGGGAGAAGAGATAGATTATATTAATTCAATTCAGTCAGGGATGGAGGCTTGTTCAGAATTGCAATTCAGTCTCAATGAAAGCTGGTTTGATTTTGGTTCACCCCTGAAACAAATTAGTGTGTATACAGTATTTATACACACAAGTACACATATATACATATTTGATATGCAATGATTAGCAAAGTAAAATTGATACTATTTACCAGAGCCCCTTCTCGTTGATGTCCCTGTACACCAATTTCAGGCTCCCCAACCCATATGAAGCTCTCTTAGAGTTCTTAGCCTCTGACCCTCTTGCTTGGAAATTTACAAATACTTTAGGGAGAAAAGGGACTCAGTACTTGACACTTCCCTTCTTTCTGGAATCTATCCAAAGGCATTGCAATTCTCCAGGGCCTTCAAATTCGTGTAATTTGGATTCTGTACATTTTTCCACTTCTCACCAAGAGCATTGGTCTGCAACAGCAGGTTTTACTGCACAAATCTCAGTGTCGTTGAAGATGAAAAATTTAAAGCCCATTTGAGTATGTCATTTTTTATAGAGTTTTCGATAACGAATTTCAGAATACTTGAATACTGTACTTAAAAATGCTCCTGCTATGTAATAAATAGCATTTAACCTGTGAATGAATAATATAATATACATAGAAGACACATAACATACAATGGATAATTTGGTCAGTAGCTGATTAAATCAGGATTTTCCAGTCCAGAGTATAGTTAGGTGCTTGACATTACATCAAGCCATTCAAAAAGTAATGGAATAACCTGCATCTCAAGCCACATACTTTTAGCTCAAACCAAGTTGCAAGAGTACTCATGTCTGAAGTTAATCTATTTTATTTTTACCATTGCAATCATTTTGCTTTTGTTTTGTAATAAACATGTTGATGACAGGTTAGAAGCTTGACTATGAGCGATAATAAAAGTAATGATGACCAATAAAGAATCTAAATATGTACTATTATTGCTCTTTCTTATTCTGATGTAAGTTCACTTCTTATAAAAATGTCATTTCTTTCAGTTCCTGATGAGAACCTTGTCTTTCAATAAATTAGAGGAAATGACATTTTATTATTACTCCACATAACTCACCACTATGAATGACTACAAATGCACATTAATATACTGCTTCCTCCAGAAGCCTATTTCACCAAGCTTTGCAAACAAATGAGGAAGTCAAAGAGAGGAATTAGATATTTAATCATTTAGTAGCAGTTTTAGCTTATAGCTTTGACATAGCACTTTAACAAAACAATGAAGTGATTGATTTGAGACTACAAATAACACTTTTTGAAATATTTAATTCCAAAATTTCAA
The DNA here is from genome assembly GCF_047511655.1 of Castor canadensis. Lineage (NCBI taxonomy): Eukaryota > Metazoa > Chordata > Mammalia > Rodentia > Castoridae > Castor > Castor canadensis. The sequence goes on from NC_133387.1 coordinate 40,875,894, forward strand.
ATGTGAGTTATTATTGCCATAGTCCAAAGACATTCATTTAACTATTGATACCTTTAATGGATGGCTTGTGCCAATCTGTCTTATAAGAGCTTTCCTCCTCTTTACCACCTCCAAATCACCATCTTCAATTAGTATCCAGGGTCTATCTAAGGAGGGAGGGTTGGAGTATAAGAAAAATGATCTTTTCTATCAAAGTATATGTCACCCTCTTAGATTACTTAAAATTCCTCAGGTTGCCATCTTAGGTACTTGTGTTTTTTTAAAGGGTCTGTTTCTTCTGGATTCTTGTACAGTCCCATTGCCTGCGAAAATTGCCCACCAAATTACATGCCCTGGCCCAGCCCCAAGACTTTTAGCCAATCAGGAAAGATTGTGAACTTTTGACCTGAACAAATCCCAGGTGAGGGGCAGGTACAACTGCGTCAGGGATATAAGGAGGAGCTACTGTCAGCCATTTTGTGCTCGTGTCTGCTCAGCTGGAGTGAGTAGTTTGCACCTTTTGATCAAAAGAAATTGCCTTGTCAAGATTTTTCTGTCTCTAGTGTGTCTGTTTTTGACACTGGAGGGTCTTTAATTCCAACAGGAGGAAGCTCTGAAGCCATTGGGTATACATGTACTAGAAAGTTTTACTTGTAGTTTTGAAGATTTTCTAACACCTAAAAAATCAATAATATAACTTTCACTTATGATATATGCAATAACTGATAAATTTTTATGAATATTGTTGAGATAACTTGTCTCTGACATGCAATCCTTTTTTTAACACTTCATTCCATGTTTATAATTTCCTGTGGGCTGGGGATTGAACTCAGAGCCTTGCTTGAGCTAGGAAAGTACTTTACCTCTGAGCTAAATCCCCAGTAGCTAATTCCTATCTTCAATAGATAGATCAATATATCCACTGTTCTTTATTTCTATTATACCATATTAATCATCATCATCTAAGTTCAAGAATGAAAATATGAGGCTTTGTATAAATGTTCTTGTGTTATTTTGCACACATATGCTGAATAAATAACACTTTATTTCTAATGTGAAGTTTTGGTTTTTAATGTTAGTACTAAGCATCTGTCAGTTTTAAGGTATGGAATTTGTTATAGGCACTTGAATGAGTGTGGTACATTTGAGTACTGATCATTTAACTATGCTTTGCATCTTATTCCTTATACATTTTTCTACTCACATGAATACATTAAAAATGTATAGTTGTTAGACTAAGAAACAGAGAAATAAATGCTTATCTATGAAGAATGTCTACATGAAAGTGGAGAAACGACCCAAACAATGTATGCACATGTGAATAAATGAACAAAAAATAAAAAAAATTAAAAAAAATTACAATGTAAATTTTTAAAGTACATTTAAACATAATTGCTTTGTTTTCCTAAAAAAAAGAAAAGAAAGAAAAGTATACAATTTATAAAAAGTAATAATAATCATTATCAGAATTAAGATATATAGGCCCAGTCTCTGTTCTAAGTGCATAGAGTTCCTAATATCTTACTTCATAAAGCAGGAATGATAGGGAAAAGGAGATCTTTAGGGATGAAAGGCAGATGTTAAAGAGCAAGTGTGAGCAAAATAAATATGCAGATTTGGCCCAAATGTGCTTGAGAATGTGTGACTTCAAGTAATGTCCCTTGCTAATTAAGCTATTACTTCTGAAAAAGAATTCTATTTCTGTGATACATTGCCCATTTAAATACAATTTAACCTTATATGTACCAAAGTGTATTCTTTTTCCACAATAACTAGGGATTTGTTTTTGCACATGACAGATCTGAGAGGTGACACCTGCCACCAAAAAGAGTTTCCAGTCACTTCTGCCATTTGATAATGCCCAGTGTATTTAAGTAATTTTTTAGACACTTTACTACCATGATAGTACAGAGCAAATAATGAGTAGAACCAAAATGGAGTGTTAGGCACCACAAGGAATACAAAAAAGTAAAATGTAGTTTCTGTCTTCTGGAACCTAACATCATTAAGGAATTAAATTTTAACTACCAGTCAATTAAAATGGAATCATCTGAATTGCAGGAAAAGAAAACAGAAAAGGTGGAAGCTTAAGAAAGGAAGAAATATTTTCCTCTTATAAAGCTGTGCTCTCAGAACAGAGAAAAACTATAGTGAATTTCAAGAGACTTTAACAATTAGTCTGTATCCTCAAGTACTTGCATAGGAGTATGAGCTGTCTTCCTTCGTGTTTCAATAATCCTCCCAAAGGATTAGGAGCTGCACACACACACCTACCTGCCTTTACTGTTGAGTCCTTTGCACATTGCCCAGCATTATCTGCTCTCTTCTCTTCCCCTGGTTTTGCAGCATTTTCCTCAGGCTCCATTTAAAGCAGGAAAACACCTCATTTACAAATAAACTCTTGTCTTTTCCAGACTGATAAAGGTTGCTAAAAGTCCTTTCTTTAGTTTTTAAGTTTCCCAGTTGCCACTTGCACAAAGGGGGTAGAGTAGTTCTGCACAAACTTGTTGAAATTTGGAGAAAGATTTTGTTCTTACATTGAAATTGATTTGTATGCTGATGTATACTAATTAGCACAGAAGAATTCTCTAATAACCTGATAGTTATTGTGCTGACTCAGGCTAAAATGTTAGCCCATTTGGCATGTTTACCTTGTCCCCTAGGACCAGTGGTATAAAAGGGTTGATTTCACCATAACTCTAGTGAATACTGCACATTGCTGTTTTGGTGTAAACACAAATATGTCTTAATGAACAAGGAAAATAACTGGTAGAAAGTAGCTTTGAGGTTGACTTCCATAGAGATAACATGCATAATGTGAATAAAATAGTAATTAAAATGCTAGCAGACAAACTCCCTCCAGCACTGTTTTAATGATAGACACATTCCAAGAGGATTCTAATCTCCTCAGGGCAAAGTCTGGAAGCACCTTTTCTGACTCTCAGTCACAGGATGATGGCATCTCATTTTGGTTGTCAAGTGCACAATTCAGGTGAAGATCACATTGGAAAATACACAAAAACTTTCTGCTTTTCAGGGTGGAAAATACAGCAACTACAAGGATCAGTTTAAGGGATTTTTGTTTTTGTTTGTTTGCACTTACAAAAACTAAATATTTGGAACAAAAGCAGATTTTGTAAATTAAGACTTTTTGATGAATTTTAGACAAAAGAAAATATTACTTTTCTTTGTTTTAAGTTTTAGACAAGCTGAAATTAATTTGGGGACTCGTTTATAGTTTTCCTATAATGGGTATTAAGTCAAAACTGCTTTTTCAATGACCCATGTTTTGAATGTGATCTTTTATAGACGTGAAGTTATGTACAAGTTTATTGTCTTTTCTGTTATGCAGTGCTGAGCATGTCATCTGAATTGGCTCAGAGCCCCGGCAACTCTCTTCCTACAAGCTGCTAGTAACCATGAAGTATTATGACCTTGTCAGTTTCCAGAGATAGTCCCTTGAGAAGATTTGAATGCCAGGGATTTGTCGTATGAACCCAGATTTCACCTTCAACAACTTCATTTAGTCCTTAGTGCTCCTGCTGGTGGTATGATTCATCTTCCAGAGATTCTGAGTAAAATTGGTCTTGGGTGAAACTCAACTATTAGTATTTTTTTTAAATCTCATAGGAGTCAATGTACAGTACAGGCAAAGACCCCTACAAAAGATGATTCAGATCCCCATTCACTCTTGTCGGGACAGGGAGCATGGTGACCATGTCCTTTGCACCTTCGCTGTGAACTTTGCCATTCCACTTACTACTTCTGTCTGAAGGAGTGTGTCAAGTTCTATCTTTTAGGTCTTGCTTAACTTTGTGCACCAATTCTTGCTTAATTTTTGGGTACTAGCTCAAATTACTTCTGATTCCCTAGCTTGTGGCTGCACAATACTCAGACAATAACTTACTTTAATCTCACATTCTACAAATTTTGGTCAGCCTCTTTTCTCGGCTAAGAGAGGAGAGACTTGACTATTATTCATACCATATAGTATAAGCATACTATAGGCTTATGAAACACTGATTGCATTTTGTCAATTATAGTGTACACCTCCCAATTTAAAACTTTTGAAACCCTATTGTACACAGACACAGTGATGCAAGAAAAATGTATTAGCATTTTTGTTTACAACTCTATATGCTATTAAAACAAGTAAATCTTTGGCCAAAAAACCCACTTAATATCTAGGTATTATAGGTCATGTCTGTTCTTTCTTCCCTGTATTGGTGATTCTAATTAGGCTGACTCTCAATATCTTTTATCAAAAAGCATTGTTGTTTTCAAGGATGTACACTTCTGGAGTGAAAAATTCTAACTTTCATGGATGGATTGCTTCATCATGTATATGGTCATATACATTAGGAATACAACTTGATAACAGCTCCATATGATAGTAGAAAGTGTTGGAACAAAAGGAATTTGTCAACCAAAATATATGGAGAGGTCAAAATTTTCTTTGGAAGAAAAACAATCTTTATGCTCCATCACCTGCATTCTAATTGTTTTATATGCTAAATGCCCTCACCCACTGGAAGGACTTCATTTTAAAAATTTAAATATATAGTCATTTAATATAGTAAAAATTTATACCATGACATTAATGTTCTTTTTTTGATTTTTTTTTAGCTGAAGTCAAAATAAAGCAACACTAAAGATAAAGAGTTTTTAAATATAAATAGTGGGCTGATTACTTGGAAAACAGTATTAAAAATAATAATAGAAATGATAAATACTGCTACTAATAATAATCAACTCACAATGTTGTGATCATCCGGATTTTCATACTACATGGTTGAATGGTGATTACATTAAGGCTCCTCAGTGTATTTGGTAGGTTTGTAGTTGGCTCAGGTTTATTATTTGGAGTTAGTTTGAGTGTTGTACTGTCATCTCTATAAAGTAGTATCGACACACATGAAAACCTTTAATGACTTCACAGGATTAGGATGTTGCAGTTATGATACTTTCTGCCCATTACTTTCACTATTCAAGAGGAAGTTCCAATAATATTTTCAAATTGAACTAGAAGGTAATCACTGAGGCAAAACCATTGGGCTCAGTCGCAGAGGTTATGTGATTTTATTGCCTGAATTCATTGATCTGAAGTAACAGAAACCAACTTGAGAAACGTGTTAAGTCACAGGGCAAATTAATAATAAAGGTGCTGGGCCATATCCTAATATTCAAGGAAAGAAATTCATCCAGGCCTCAGTTAGCTAATAATATGCAGAGAGAGTTGTTAAGACTTTCCATTCTTCCTCTTTGTTCTTTCCATGAGTGTCTATTTTACAGTCTATTTATTTCAGCTTTGTGAAGGGACCAGTTTTTATTAGTGCTGGCCTGATTCTGGAATCTAGGGTATATACCTGAGGAAGAGGACTAAGTTGGACGACCATATAGTGTCAAATCTTGCTGGGAATGCACCAAAGGATCAAATTTATATTTGCACACAGAATTTAGGGTAGTGCTTGCTGCCAATTTTTTATAAGCCAGGAGGCCAAGAACCTCCTTTTCCAGTGCACCTGTATTCCCCCAGCCATCCACCATCTCCTCCTTTTTCTATATCTTCTCATCTGACAACCAGCCTGCTGCTTTCTACTCTATACCACCAGACACTGACTAGGTGTTTTCCACGAACCAAGGACTGCACTAACATGCAATCTACCTTTGTAAGGCAAGGGTGTAGTGCAAATACTGTGTATACATGTATGTAAATGGAAAAATGAAACCTGTTGAAATGATTCCAGGAATGGGGGGGTGCAAAATAAAGGAGAATGATTGAGAGAGTGAACTCAACTATGATACATTGTAAGAACTTTTGTAAATGTCACTTTGTACCCTCAGTTACAACAAAAATAAAAAAATACAAAGAACAAAAAAGTAGGAAGGGGAAGAAAACATGCTATTCCTCTTCTTTTGCACTTTCTCCCACCCCTAACCAACATTACCATGGTGGCAGAACCCATGTCATAATCATTGTCAATAATTATGATAATACCTGATAGTTACTGAGTGTTTACTGTGTCTACAGGAATAGGCTAGTTCTTAGATTCTCCCATTTAATACTATCAACAGACATTCATCTCCATTTTATAGAGAAGTTACTAAAGTTTAGGGAAATTAACTTTCCAGAGGAGACAAGAACAGTAAAATGATGGAGCTGGAATCTGATTCCCAGTTGTTTCTTAAGTAGTTTTCTTTTAGCAGTACTTCTTTGGTTTGATTTCAGGGCTTCATGCTTGCTATGCAGGGACTCCACACATGAGCCACTCTACCAGTCACTTTTACTCTAGTTATTTTTGAGAAAGGATCTTGCTTTTTGCCTGGGTTGATTGCAGTACTCCTGTTTATGCTTCCCTCAGTAGCTGGGATGATGTGCCAAGGATCCGTGATTTTTCTGTTGAGGTCTTGTGAACTTTTTGTCCAGGCTGCGTCAAATGGCAATCCTCCCAATCTCTGCCTTCTGATTAGCTAGGATTATAGGAGTGAGCCACTGGCCTCTTAAATATTTTTTTTCAAAAATTGGGAGGCATTGCAAAGCTATAGGCCAGCATCCCTTGCATGCATCCCTTTCGCAGGGCGTCTTAATAGGTACTATTGGATTCTTCATCCCAGACACTTGTCTCAAGATGCCTTAGGCTCACATAGTGCTCTTTAGGGTAGCCCATTTGGTTGTACAGCCAAACTATTCCATTTATGCAACATTGACTTTTGGGAGAGGGTCATATGGATAAATGTTTATTCCCTTTATGTTCTTCCCTGGTCATAATTTTAGGAATTTAAGAGGGAAGAGTTGTGAAGTGGTTTTTCTGTAGGTCAGAGAAATAGATAATGTGAATTTGATTCCGGTAGAAATATGGGTACTTCTGGAAACCTCAGAGTTCATGAAAACAAGTTAAGGAAGTCAGTTGAATTTTTGTCTTATGCCAGGTCATGGGATGCCCTGGCACCATGGTGTTTCACACTCAAGCAGCCACACATCCTTTGCAGGCAAGTAGAGAGAGGAAAGACAGAAAGTGTAGAGAACCAGATAGATGTTTGACATTCAAAAAGTTTCTGACCCATGTTGATTGGTATCATGTTTAAATTATATTATTAGGTAGTTAGAATTTGGGAGGGAGGCTGTACTTAGAGGTACACTAACTTAACTTCAATGAGAAAATGAGGATTAGATAGGATAAATTTACAAGTGTATTTAAAATTAGATACTCCCTATTTAACTGTGAATTTAAGTAATTGGGTCAGAAAATTGTTGGAGAGTAATAATACTATTCATTGATACAATTGGAGGGAAATTGAAATATTGGGGCAAGTTGGCCCCAGTGAAGACCAACTTGCATTACTTCCAAAATATGGTGGACAGTTCTAAGATAAGCTGAAGTGAAACAAAATCATACAGTATGCTTTCTATTTGAAATTTTAAGAAAAGCAAGCATAACAGGACTATCTCTAATCTGTAATAAAACCTGGGTGACAAGAGAAAAGAATGAAGGAAGCTGGTGCATCATTATGGTAAATGTGTCTTCTACTTTGATGGAGCTTCAAAGGCACTTTTAAATTTACATTTTCCTTAAAATTTCACTAATTTATATTTAAAAGTGATGCTGAAACATTTACATGTAGGATAAAGCTTGGCATATTTTAGTGAAGAAACAAAATTGTCATCAAAAGACAATTTTTGTCCTATTTGAAATAAACAGATCAAGATCTATTGAAAGTATACTTTTATTGAATAGGGTAGTAAAATGTTAATCCCAGATAATTCTTATATAGCCAGTTTACAGTTCAAGTTTCTTTATAAACTTATATTTTTCCAGCTCATGTTTCTGCTTGTATTTGAGATATTAAAATTATAAATCTCAAAAATAATTCCAAAAGCAGGATCTTGTTTTGCAGTCTTGGCAAAATACAGTTTCAGTATTTTGCCTTTCATTACTAGTAGAATGTATTTCTGTTGGTGAGGCAATTGGATGTATATTTTACCTGCAGTAATCAATAAGAGTAATCAATAAGTATATTCTTCTCCTATGATGGCTATATGTTAGGCAAGTCATTCAGGCTCTTTCAAAAGACATTATTCTGTTGTTTTGTTCCACTAATTTCTGATTTCTGCCTGAGGGAACTTACAATAAACATAACTTTCTTTTGTGGTGACTAAGGCAGCTAAGAAAACATAAAGGTTTTTGAAACAAAAAGTCTTCAAAAAAAAGCAAAGTGAGAAGTTCAAAGCCCCAGTTTCATTAGAAAATTGTGATTTGACTCTGTTTTCTTAAGGTGAGTTTATTCTCTTTGATTTAGTGAAAGGGAACCACATACTGTTAGCTATTTTGAATGAGGCATTGCCATAATCCCATGATTTTGGAACATTAATCTACTCTACATTCCATGGGCCATTTGATGTTAGTGACTATTATGTTTATGGGAGGGGCACATGCTGGCTTTAGCTTCTTCTTGTTAACAAATTAACACATCTTTAGTGGATGAAACAACATAACTTTATTATCATATGTTTTTGGTGGTCAGAATTACTATGCTGATCTTAGTGGTCTCAAACCAAGGTGTCAGCAAGGTTGCATTTCTTCCCAGAGGCTTTCAGGGAGAACAAGTCTCATTGCTTTTCTAACTTCTAGAGCTACCAGCTTTGGTTGGCTTTCGTCCCCCTTCCTCCAGCTTAAAAGGCAGGAAGGTCCATCTTCTGAACATTCTTCTGTTGTTACATCTCTCTGTGACTGCAACTGGAAAACTTTTTAAAAAGTCATATAATTAGCTAGGAACAGTTGCTCATGCCTGTAATTCTAGCTAACTAGGAGGGAGAGATTGGGAGGACCACAGTTCTAGAACATCCTCAGCAGTTAGCAAGACCACACCTAACATGTAAAAACCTGGGCATTGTGGTGTGGATGTTTCATCACAGGTAGGAGGATCATAGTTAAGACCTGGGCATATAAATGAGACCCAATTTGAAAAATAACTAAAGCAAAACAAACTAAGGGCATTGCTCAAGAGGTAGAATGTCTGCTTGGCGAGTGCAGAGTCCTGCATTTAAACCTCAGTGCCATAAAAAAAAAATCATAAAATTAGATTGGACCCACCTGGATAATTCAGAATAATCTCCTTATCAATATCCTTAAACTTAAATAACACCTGCCATATTCCTTCTGTCAGGTATGGTGACATAGAAAGTAGATAACATTTCTGGGGGGAAGGTAGGGATAAATGTGACTCTGCCAGCCACAAAATAGGTTATGACAGCAATACACAGAACTATTAAGTAAAATGTGCAAATTGATTTATTTTTGGTAATTTCATGTTCTAGCGATAGGAGAATACAAAGTGCCATCAGACACTGGGACTTGAGTTGTGCCATCTACCACCATTTCTCTCTATAGTCTAAGGAGAGCAGATAAGAAAGGGATGTGCTGGAAAATCACAGGTTAATCTCTGTACCAGAAACCTCTAAGAAAGAGCTATGTGTTAAGGTCCTTAAGAGATTCTTCTTAGTGAGAATCATAGCAAATGTTCCCTCTGGCTTAAAGAAATTATTGAAGTATAGTTGATGGTTAAAATTATGTTTACTTAAATATACAATTTGACTTGATATACACATGTAGTGCAGTAATCCAACAACCAAGATGACTAGAACATCAATTATTTCAGGGATTTTTTTTCTTTTTTTCCCTTAGAACAGTTAAGTTTTACTATGCTAGCAAACTTCAAGTCCACAATAAAGTGCTGCTAACCATAGGCACGAGGTGTGCATTACATCTCCATAACTAATTCATCTTATATAATTCAAACATTGCGAACTTTAGCCAATATCTCCCCAGCTCACAGCAACCACCTTCTACTCTCTGCTTTTGAATTTATTTTAGAGTCCACAAACAGGAGAAATCATGGAGCATTTGTCTTTCTGTGGCTTTTGCTTACCATAATGTCCTCCAGGTTCATCCATGTAGTTGCAAATGTCAGGAGTTCTTTTTTTGTCTGTTTTTAAAGCTGATGAATATTCCAATGTGTTTATAAATCACATTTTCTTTATTCATTCATCCACTTATGGATATTTATGTCGTTTACATTTTTTAACTAATGTGGATAATTCTGCAGTGAACAGGAGATGTGGAACTCTTCAAGATTCTGGTTTCATTTCCTTTGGTTATATGGCCAGGAGTGGGATTGATGGATCATAAGATAGTTCTACTTTTAATTTTTTAAATAACTTCCATAATATCCTCTTATTCTAAACCACTTATAACAGTATATCACTGAATTATTTTTATTATCTTGCCACTTTATACTTCTCTGTGGGTAAATTTAATCCATTTAAGGTAATTCTCGATAACTGAGGACGTACAGTTGTCATTTTACTACTCCAACAACACATATTTGTTCTTGTAGGCATTGATTGATTCTTTTACTTTTTTTATCCATTTAAACTTTCAATCAGTTTTGTTCCTTTCAGTTTCAACCTTCTCATTTTCCCTGGTTGTCCCAGCATTCACCAGCCTGGATTAATCATGACCTAGAGATGGGTTTTGGTTTGTTTTCACTTTTATCTATTGTCTTTCATATTAAGGTTAAAAGTAATTGCACATTGTGTTTATAGTGTTCCATTAATCTGTTCATGTCTGTATATTTACCTTTACTTGTGAGATTCATACTTTCATATTTTAGAAAATGTTTAGAGCATTTTCAGTTAAACTCTTAATTATTTATTATAAGGCAGGCCTCAGGGTAATGAATGCCCACAGTTTTTGTTTGTCAGGGTATGTCTTCACATCACTTTAATTTTTAAAGGATAAATTTGCCATGTATAGTAAATTAGCTTGACAGATTTTTCTTTTAATACTTTGAATGCATTATTCCATTCTCTCCTGGCCTTATAAAAATTTCTCTGATAGTATTATGTGTCAAGTGGCTATTCTCTTACTTCTTTCAAAATTCTCTTTTTCTCATTGACTCTAAACAATTTGATTATGAGGTCTCAGTGAAGATTTTTTTTCTTTGATATTCAGTCTATCTGAGTTGTTTGAGTTTCATGGGTTTGGGTGTTCATTTTCCTCCCCAGATTTGAAAATTTTTCTATCATAATTTCTTAGGTGTTTTACTCCTTCATTTTGCTTTCATCTTTCTGAGATTCCTATATTAATTAATATATTTATTTGTTTGGTGTCCCTGAAGTTCTAAATACTTTCTCAACTATTTTTCATTTTTTTTCTTTCTCTGGATGATTTCAAATAACCTGTTTTCAAGTTTTCAGATTCTTTCTTCCACTTGATTGAGTCTGCTGCCAATGCTCTCTAGGACATATTTTCCCCATTTCATTCATTATATTCTTCTGCTCTAGAATTTTTGATTGGCTGCACAGGTCCTCTGGCAAAATCTGTGCTTGTCTGTAGCAGTGATTCAGGCTTGGGGCTCCTTCATCTTTCCTTTACCCCATGGAGGGAATTATGCCAGAGAAATCCCTTTTGGTGCTGAGCTGAGCCATGAGGTGGGGGTCAGGTGGTCAAAGACAAAATGTTTCCCTATACTTTTCTATGCAACTATCATTTTTGTTTGTTTGTTTCAGGATTTGGCAATTTCTCGACTATACTCCAACCTCTTTCAAAAATATTTTTTTATCATTATATAGTTGTCCGTTATTTATTTATTGATTCAATTATTTATTTATTTTGTGACAAGGATGAGCATTGGAATCTCCCAGGCTGGCTAATGAGAATATTTGGCATTCTAGTGTTTCTTTATGAAACTTTCAAAGACATTTTACTAAAGGTATTTGACTGATAATGAAAAATTCAAATGTAAAAAAAACTAATGGTCATTTAAAAATTTTAGCACTAGTTATTTGTTTTTATTATAGAAATAGCAAAAATGCAGTTCTAATGGTGAACATCATACACATCATTCATTATTTTTGTTTTCAAACTGATCTCTTGATATAAAATAAGTGTTGCTTTTCTTGATGTGATCTTTAACAAGTACAGAGGTGTAGACAGTTTGAGCATAACTGTATAACACTGTCTGATTGGATGAGTGAAATGTCATAAAATTTTCGGTATTGGGTAAAATTCTCAGTACTCATTACATTGGCAAAATGAGAGAAGTAAGCCTTCTGCTGCCACATATTTAATAGTTTTCTTGATGCAAAAATAAAATAACTATTCCATCTCTTGAGTAATAACATTGAAATATTACTAACCTTCATGGCAGAGGCTGCTTAATCTGCAAATTTATCAGCTAACACATTATTACTATTCTTAACAACCTTTACTTTTACTACCCAGACAATACCTTTTCTGCCATCCCTCAACAAATGGTACACAAGCTTGTAGGCATACTGAAGCCTATTAAATTTTCACGCTTCATTAGTCCTTTACCTGCCTTAAAGTTTTAGCTTATATTTTTTCTTTATTTATATATATTCTCCACAAAGAAATTTTCTTTTTACTAAAAAAAAATATTTAGTCATGTTTCATGCAAGTTCTGGTGTCTTTATTTTTCAAAGTGTAGATAAAGCACTGGCTCATGTTGGTATGTGATAACATTTCATTTGATAACAATATGAAATTTCATTTGATAACAATATGAAAAGCACGAACAATCTGTTCTGGCAGTGTGTGAATACTGCCAAATTCACTATCTAGTATGGAACTTAAAAATAATAATCATCACCCAAAATTTCTATAGTTTGACTATCATGATTCATCACGATCGCATCACAAAACCTTTTTTAAACAGGTTCATTTTTCAAGGTTGAGTTTATTGTGAAAAATTTACATTTTAATTCTCTTCTATTCATTAATTATGTCAAGATCACTTATTTAACTTTTGTCATGTAGCAATTTGGTTTTTCCATCAAAGTTTCGGCTGAACTAGGAAAAAGGTATTTTCAGGGAGTGCTGTACGAGCAAAAAAGTAGAATTTCTCTTCACAATAATTTGCTGGGTTTTGTTTTTCATGAATTTCGAGTGGAGAAGGCAACCTTTCAGTCAGAAGTATTTTCTCCCTTTCACCAAATACGTAGAAACAGATTTGCTAATAACTTTTATAATGACCTCTCAGCAGTTCCTGCCAATCAAGATGTTCGTGTAGTAGTGAACGCCAAATGTTAGCTAATAGCATATGTGCCCTAGTCAATGAAGAGCTTTAGAGAAATTAAATTAACAGAGTTTATTTGAGCTAAAAATGATTCAAATCAGATAGCACCCTGAATCAGGAAGAGTTCTAAGAATTCCACCCACCAATGTAAGTGGGCAAGTTTTTTTAGACAGAAAGTAAAATGATGTTATTTTTGATTGGTTATGGCTGGCCATTTGCCTCATCAGGGAAAAGTTTGATGAGGTATTTGCCCTGTAAAGACATGATCTAATGTTGGCAGCCTGTAATTGGCTGAGGCTCTGCTATTTGCTGCAATGATACACTTGTAGGTTGCAGTTTGTTTACATACTAAATTATGTTTCAGTTTATTGTGTATGAATTCAAAGTACAAAGTCAGCTTTAGGCTAAATTTAACTTAATTTAACTGTCTTAAGCTATAAATAGTCCTCTTCTTTTCTAAATGTGGTGCTGGGTTTGCACTCAGGATCTTACACCTAATAGGCAGATGCTCAGCCCCTTAGTCTTTTTGAATCAAGGCTTGAACTATGAGTTGGGATGTGTGTTGTGAAAGCAGGACCAGCTGTATTCCTCAGCATATTAGGACAATAAAATCTGTAAAATTTCATAATAGTTGAAGTAGGATTAACAAGTTGGGTGACTGAATGCTCAACATTTTAATGACTAAAGAATATTACAAATTTTTATGAAAAAATTAGGTTGAATAACTCCTTGACATAACTTTTTTGAAATGTAGGACTAGTGTTTAAAGTGCTTAGAAGTCATTACTCCTATCCTTGCAATAAGAAAGACCCTGAACAAATTAAAAACCAACAACTATTTATAGATTGATCAGAGAATTGAAGTTGCAGGGGAAACTGCTGCTTCTCAGGCTGAAGTGACAAGAAAAGACAGTCACAGCTTACTGGGCATAAAAGGCATTGCTGGAGCCTGGTGGGTATGCTTACAGGGTAACCCAGAAATTTTTGGAGACTGAGCATAGACTAACTTTAGTCAGAAAAACTTCTGGGAGTCCAGATTTACAAGAGTCCTCACACGTTCCTGAATTTTACTTCCAGGTGATCAGGTTCTTAGGGAGATAAATGGAGAAAAATCCTCTCCTTCCAGCAGTGGGTTGGGAAAAGTAACCACTCTGTCTAACCAAGTTGTGTTCTACCAGTGCCCAACTGACCAGAAGGAAGAGAAAACTCAGCCCTCTCCAACCTTCCTTTCTCACCTAAAAGAGAGAAAAAAGGAACGACTTAGAAGCACTGTGATAGCCCCAGCTCAAGAGACCCAGGCTCAATAAAAGACTGAATCTTACTTGTAAGAACATAGAAAGCTTCTTACCTAACACTGTAGAATAATATGAGATTTTAGCTGAAGGAAATGCAAGTCTCATACCTTATTTTGAAAAGAATAGAGGACACTTAAATGCAACAGGGAAGGCCAAAACCAAGACACTCCTTGAAAACTCGGAGAAATGTCTGACATCAAAACACACTAGTAGAAAGGAAGAACGTCTTTAATGGACTTGTTTGTACACTGGAAAGAATCAGTGAGCTTAAAGGTATGCCTATAGAAAACTGAAAAGCAAAGCTAAAAAGGAAAGAAATGAAGAGTGAATGACTCCTTAGCTACAAAGATAAAGATGTAAATTGAGTGTGTAATAGTTACATGTGTGTACATGCATATTTGTGTGAGTTAATTGTTTAAACAAGACACCTTGATATCTATGAAATTTTGGGATTTGTTTCATTTTCCCAATATGCTTTTTGTTTCTGAAAAAATTTTATATGTCCTTATACATCACAATATTTGATTAAAGTCTGCCATCTTCCCAACTCTAGCCTTTATGCATTCATGATCTCCTGAACCAATTCTTCCAGTACTTTCCCCAACATTATTGAGTGAAAAGGATCAACTCTGAACTCTCACACACTCCTCAGTAAAAACAAGACCCTAATGATAACATGATCTTTCCACTTTAAGAAAAGAGTAAACAAAATAAACAGGAGTTTTCTTTTACATACAGAAGACATTATCACTTAGTACATAGGATGGTGTCAAAGTGAGATTGCTAGAGAGAGATTATGGATCTCTAATACCAAATATTAATGTACATCTCTCAGACATTCTGCTTTCTCTATTTAGTTTCAGTCAAAATCAATTTAGCAAACACTCCCTAGAAATAAATAAAATTAAAAAATTGAAGACAAATTGTGGAAACATTCGATGAGAAGAAAAAATAAGGAATTCAAAGATGTAGAACATTCAACTACAAGGGATTCATTTAACATCTATTCATTTGCAAGAGATTTTTCTTTGAAGTTTCCAATTTGTTATAATTAATATGTTCCTGCAGTATTTTAGGGGTAGGGGTATACTGAAATATTTTAATTTTACTAGGGTTGTCGATAAATTGAAGTAAATATTTTATAAATATTATTAATTGTAAAAATCTGTT
Source organism: Castor canadensis (assembly GCF_047511655.1). Lineage (NCBI taxonomy): Eukaryota > Metazoa > Chordata > Mammalia > Rodentia > Castoridae > Castor > Castor canadensis. Next base: position 40,891,435 of record NC_133387.1, read on the forward strand.
CAGCCTAGCTTTTCCTGACTTTATATTTTATGGTTAGTTTTTCACTGGACCATGTTAAAATTCAGATTGTTTTAAAAATTTTTTTCAGTTCCTCCATTTCCATAAAAAAGTCTCATTTGTTAGAGATAATGTTCACTGTCTTTTGACTTTCTTGTTTTGTCCAACAATTTGATTAACAAGTTACCTAAGAGGCATCATGGAGATTACCTTTTTTTTTTTTTTTTTTTTGGTGAGATTGGTAAAGATTACCTTTTAAGGACTGAGAGAGAAAACAAAGAAAGGTGATAAGAAATAAAATATTATGATAAGGAAAGTAACAATGTTTCCAGGGTGAATGTTTTAAGGGGAAAAAAGACAGGAAAGATAAGGAAAAGAGAGCTTTTTAAAGGACTAAACCCAAGTTTTCAGGCCTTTTTGTTTTTGCCTTAACTAGCAGTCTCACCATTTGACTCCTAATTCACTGAAATAAGCTTGGATATGGGGAAGGGGGAAGGGAGGTTATGAGACTGTATCTCAGGTCACTTTCTACTTTTATTGCTATTACTTCTCCTGCCATTGTTCCGCTTATAAACCTTGCCCTTCACAAATGGAAATGTGTACAAACATAGCTCAGAAGTTACAGATGGCAGCCAAGAAAATCATCCCCTTTTCTGAGACAGTAAACTTTTATTTAACAGCAGTGGAATACAGTTTTAAATTGATCTTCATGTATTACTTGCTTCTTAGGGTACATGTATTTGAAATACTTATGTCCAAATTTTTGTTTACTTTCAAACTACCTATAAAACAATGGAAATTTTAGAAATAAAACTCAGTTTTAGACTTTTTAAAACTGTAAGTCTTTTATGTAAACTTTGCAACTTCCTGTAGCCTTCATCTATGTTTTTCAGGAAAAATAATTTCTATAGAGTCACGGCCCTTGCCATGTTGTTCATTGAATCTACTTCATCTCATGATTAACTCAGAGAAACCTTAACACTGAGCTTTTCCTTATGAGTTTTTCTTTATGGCGATATTAAAATACAATTCCAAATTATATTTGTTTATATACAAATATGTGTGTGTATATATCTATACTCAGTGTACATGTTTTATATATTCTGTATAGGGCATGCAGAGTAAACCTAAGTTTTATTAGCATTTTATTATTTATTATAAAATTTATATCTTCTCTAATATGCACACTACATCTCTGCTAAGAAGTGAAGTTTTATAAAATTGGTTGCTCACTTTTTAAATTTATGAGTCTTTTTTACATCTCTTTTATGTCTTGAATATTTCATACTTTTTTCTCTCTCTCTATGTATATATGTGCTGTGTATGTGTGTGTATATATATATGTATGTGTAAGTATATATATATATATATATATATATATATATATATTTCTTTGCTCTTAATCCTGAAGAATCTTTCCTACTTAAGATTTTGTCATAGTACTGCCATTTATCTCAATGTAGATTATTATCCTGCTTACAAAGCTATCATCGCAATATATTGAGTGACAAGGCGAGGCAGGAAACCCTTTTGGCCATTCATATTACTACATTTTAGGAATCTGATATCTGTGATAGTAATATTTCAAAAGAAACAGCATCATATGTAAGCCATATGGAGTCTCTTTCATTTTCTCTCCTAGGTATACCCTGACAACTTTTAGGAACGGGGTGAGAGTGAGGAGGTCTGTACTAGCTTTAGCTTACTTGACCTCACTTGTGGACGATTCTCACTTCATTGCTAGAGCACCACATCTAGGATGCTGCCAATGTCTGCTTTAGGACCATGGTATTGGGAATCTTTTCTACTCTGCAGCCTAATAGTACCTAATGTTTCCAAATTGAGTCCAAAGTACATTAAGCAAAATTTAAGAAATTTACTCTCTTTCAAGTAGTTGTCTTAAAGCTACCTATAGAAGTTGAAATGACTTAGCTATATGACCGCTTCTTGTAGTATCAGGACTAATGACTTAAATAGGTCTCTGATGTGGAATGAGTGAATGTCACACATAAACATCCTACACCTCACCCTCTCCATTCTCTGTGCCAGTCTTCAGTCCTGTCTCTTTAGGCTCTTCTCCTTTTTCTGAAATCCCACCACCACCCACATACAAATACTGAGGATTCTCCAACCCCTCTATTGTCAATCTTCCTTTGTGTCATTTCAATTTTGCAGCTTAACATCTTCTGAAAGTTCTCAGCTTTTTCCCCACGCCCTGGTGGTTTTCTGTTGGTCCTCAGAGGGAAGATGGAATGGGTTTCTGTATCTTCTGGCTGTGTTAAAGGACTGTAATAAGGACTCCTATTTAAAGAGAGGAAATTGATAATGGAGTAGGCAGAAGCTTTCATAAGTGGAGCTTATTTTCACTCAAAGTATCTGAAAGCACACCTACCTCCCACTGTGACAATTCATTTATTTCTAAGGTCCCCATCTGGTCTCTGTGAAAAATTCATATTCCTTCTATTAACATAACTTTGACCTTATTTGTAAGAAACAAATAACTAATAACTCTGGCCTTATAATAACACAAAAGCATTCGCCTTTCTCTGCCCTCGGCTATGTAAAAAATTGTCTTCTATTGACAATGAAAGGTACTGTGCCCGTTTGCTGTTCTCCAATTCCTAGATTTCTTCATGAACAGCAGGAGAGATAGGACTGAAAATTCATTTCACCAAATCATTTTTACAAAATGATTTGTTCAGTAGTGTCCTGACATTAGTGATCCAGAAGATATATATCCTCTAAGTGTCTAGCTTTCTTCATTTCTACTCTAATCCATGCAGGCTTTATGCCACATCAAATAGAAATTTTAAAAGATGTCTTTATGAAACCTTCATTTTACTCCTATTTGTTTCAAATATTCAAGATAAAATAACCCTAAACTAAAATTATAGATACTTTATTATGAAGGGAAGATATTATATAGCAAGATAACATGCAAAATGTAGCTCAGAACAACTATGTTTTTTGTTCTTTTAGAATAATGCAGGTTATCTTTGCAGTCATGAAATACTTGAGTTTTCAGGGGCTATTTCTGCTTAATGTTGAAAAATACAAAAGCGGTTATGGTTCTGTCTGCAAAGAAGAAATATTTTCACAAATAAATATGATTGTTCATGTTTTTGAAATACCCACTAAATGCTATATATTCTTAAGTTTTTGTAAAAGTAAACAACACACATTCAACAGTTATTTTTGAAAAGCACCTTCATCTATTTAGGTTTTTTTCAGTATTTTGATCAACATACTTTATACCTGAACTTTAGTTTTTCTGAATGCTTTCACATTTTCCCATTTACTTGCATTCTGGTACTTGCTACTTTTTTTCCTCTGGTTTATCTGACACTTGCTATTTTAGCTTGTAATTGTCCACTAATCTCTGTTACAACACTTGCAGCTATCATTGAAACTTTGTATTTAGCATTCATATGTCCTCCTTTTCTTTCATCTTTTTCTGAATTTTTTGTCACTCTTTTTTTTCCTCTTTTTCTATTGCCTGGACACTATTATTGCAAAACATCCTTCTCTTTGCTAATGATATTTATCTTCCAAAATTATCTTATAAAACTGTTTTTTTGTGGTTTTGTTGTTGCATTTTATCATCTTTCCAAGAGCCCAAGAATGAGAAGAAGAGTAATCTAATGACATGGTGTAGAGACAAGAGAAATTGAATCTTACTCTTCCACAGTTCCAAATGAGCCATTATCTATTTTATGAGTTTATTGACCACCTACAGTGGTACTCCTTTAACATTGCTAGAGAGTAAAGGCAGTCTAAAAAGCTACTCTGCCTAAATAATTGAGAAGGTTCTGGGTTTTTAATTTACCTTAAAGATTTTTATATGGAACCCATCTTATAACATACATTTTGTGGATTATTTGGTCTAGGATATGGGAAATGGTTGGGAATGGGATTGTCATAGTAAAACAATTATAAGGTCACAGTATAAAGTAGTGACCAAAGTTATGATTAGTTTTATATAAACAGTGAAAATATGTTCACACATTCAAATATTTTATTTTAAGAAATTCAATTAGCAGTATTTGTTACATTGCCAGAAAATATTTAGTTGACATTATTCATTGCCCACTGTATAACAGCTTCTCAGCCTTACCTGTATTACAGTATTTAACATCCTAGCTGAGTTGTGTTTTGAAGTCAAATAACTACCTGGTTTATCCTATGTTCCATAACATAGTAACTTAAACATTGGAAATAGGTAAATCAATCAACTTTTATAGTTTTTATCTAAGTTTTTATGCATAGTCTTTTCTTTGAGATTAGTTTATGTGCTGTGCCAATTAACTTTGGCTTCACTATGGCAAAATACCTGAGATTACCTAAGAAAAAGAAAGGTTTATTTTTGTCATGGTTTCAAATTGTTTAGTCTATGATCCCCTGGCCCTGTTGCTTTAGGCAGCACAGTACTTCATGATAGGAGCACATCATGGCTGCACATCCAAAGAGGAAGTGCTTTGGGCCTCAAATCCTCTTCAAGGGCACACCCTTGACAACCCTACCCACTAGGCCCTATCTCTTCTTGGTTTCACCACCTTCCACTAATGCTACCCTGGGAACCAAGATTTAAACACACAGTACTTTGGGGAATATTGAAGGTCCAAAATATATGTGCATATCTTAAAAGTAAAGTTTCTTCTAGAAACAACGGCTTCAGTCAATACTCATTACAAATTTTCTCTCCAATTTTGTAAATTAAAATAAAAGATGACATTGTTTAAGATAGCTACACAGTGAGTCTCCTGATGACATTTCCATGTATGTTTATATACTATAAACCTATTTAGTTCATCTCCTCTATTTTTCTTCTTTCTACCTTAGTCCCCTTTCTGTGATGACTTCAACATGTTTAAAAATTCTATATCCTGAGTTCTTTTTAATAGTACATATGAGTGACTACAATATACTTAGGAACAGATTTCCTAAGAATATGTCACAAAACATTGCTGGAGAAGAAAATCATGCCATTTACACCCCCATAGTTTTGCTAATTCTAGTTAAATACTTTAAATAGTTTCTGCATATAATTTGTATTAAGTTTATTAGTCTAAACTATGTCTTTATTACTAACACTGATGCCTACTTTAAAATAGTTCTGTGCAAAAAATGTTTTTAAATAATAATATGTAAGCACAATTTAAGTAATTTCCTGGGAAATTTTCAAGTATTGCATGCAACTCAGTTTTCATTGCCAAGTTAGTTATATTCTGTTCTCAATGTAATCTACTTTCTGTCTTTGTTATCTGTTTATCTATTGTCGTAGGTGTTTAACCATTCACATATTTGATTCATATTTACTGAGCAGTTACTTTGTTCTAAGTTTTACGTGCTAAAAAAATTCACTATTCCCTAAATTACCATTGTAAAATAATTCCTATCTTTTTTGCAATGCTGGGTATCAAATCCTGGGCACTGCACATGCCAGGCAATTGCTCTAGCACTGATTACATTTCCAGCCCTTGGTTTTTGAGACAAGATCTCAGTACATAACCCATACGGACCTCACACTTCTGGTCTTCTTGTCTCAGCCATCTAGAGTGCTAGGATTACAGGTGGGTCACACCATTACTTTGATACTATTTCTTAGCTGCAAAATTCCTATAATGACCTCCACTCAGAATAATTCTATTTTTTTCTCTAAAGGATACACTAAATACAAATAGCTCAAAAGAGATGAAAGTTGTATATATTGGAAACTCAAAACCTCTACCTACTAAACATAGTCCCTTAGATGAGTATTGATATAAGCTTAGTTTATATGACTCCATATTTCTTATAAATATATAAAAGTTAAATTTTACATAAATAGTATTATATTGGCTCACATCATATTTCCTATTGTGTATGCATTCTTACTGAAGATTTTATTGAGATTTTGATCTTTCAGTTCTTACCTTTTCATTTTCCATCTATGTATATAACTGCCTGAAGTAAGTATATTCTGGTAGATGGAGATTGGTTTATTTTCATTTTTCAATTGTTTTAATTAATAGTGAAAAAAATTGAATCTTAGTGAGCTTTAAAAATGTTTGCTAATATTTACCAGTTAGATTATTAATAATAAAGTGAAATAGTTTTCTCATAAATTATATTTATTATTCCAAGTGTGGGCTGGAAGATAAATTGTTTGTTGGCTATCAGTTCCCTTTTCTGTTCCTCTAGGTAAGTCTCAGAAATGAATTTATCAGAATCTCTTTCCTAATAGTGAGAATTTAAATGCAACCATGAGTCACTCAAAGGATAGTAACTGCTAGCAAAAATTTAAATCATAACTTAAAAGTGAATGGGTTTGGCTTAACACACTTAGCTGAAATTAATCTATTATACAGATTAGTTTTGATGACTCAAATGACTGAATTTCAAGTCCTAATTAACAATTTAGATCCACGGACTACCACTGAACATTTATAACACTTCTGCTGAGTACAATTCATATGGGAGTTTTGCAGGTGATAATTTTCAAATAGCTAACATAAAACCCACAAGATGTAGCATTTAAATTTCCCACCAATTCTGTACTTTTCAGAGGCAGAAAACCGTCTCTATATTTTTTCTTTGGAGCTCATTTTTCAACTCTTACATTTTACAAGTGGTAAATTTTTAGCTGATGTTAGTGGCTGAGCATGGAGCCCAGCTGCAGGTTACTTTTTAATATTCATCTCCTCTTTTGAAATGTAATAAACTCAACCACTCCAAAACCATTAGCAAAGTCTAGTAAAATAAGAAAGTAGAACCAGGCCACAAGGTAATATTAACAATGAGGAAAAAGTATTTTTTTATCAGAAATGACAACTGATTCTTTGAATTACTGAGTACATTTTATAAATATGAATCCTACAAATCCATTGGATTAAAGATAATTAATGTATCACTTGAGTAGGTTAAAGGGTTATCCAGTTGCTGTTAGATCCTTTTATTTTTTTCTTTATTCATTTATTCATATGTGCATACATTGAGATCCATTTGCTAAGATACTATCATGATAGAACAGCTTGCATGAAGGTTTGCAAAAGAACATCCATGTTGAATTGTATTTGCATATATCAGCATGTTTAATAATCTCAGCTGTGTTTCTTTGTTTGGTTTCAGGGCCCACACCCAAAAATATGACACCCTGGCATAATGAATATTTTAAGCAAAAGGAATTTGAGGAAATGACAGAAACAGGAAGGTCTCTCTGACTTTTCCTCTACCCTTCTATTCTGAAGCAGGCCAGGAAACCTAGAAAAGATTTTTTTGTCCTTCCCAGGAAGCAGGTCAAAAGACCCTCACATGAGAGGGGCTTCCTTGTACCTACAGGAAGGCGATGTCATGATCTCTAAAGGTAATGGATCACTGAGAAGAATCTGAGCGAACAGACCTTGCTAAATTTCCCCCAGGAAATTACCATGTCACTTAAAACATACTAAATAGGTTTGTCTGGTTTTGCTTTGTTAGAAGGGGATTAGCCACAATCATTCAAATACACACTGGATATATATATATATATATAATGCCAATTTCAATGATTTTCAGGTTATGATACATATGACAAGCTAGAAACCTTATGTCTGAAGGTTGATACATAAAGGTTTTTGGAATCCTAGAGAAACATCATTACTTGAGTGCATTTCTTTCAGATGATGAATATGTTACATTAGAGACTTTTCTGATTTATTGTGATAGTCTTGACCTGCATATCCTTAAAGCATACACCTATATTAAATCAAAATCTGCCTTTGAAGTTTCAATGAGTTTTACTTCAGAGGTCAGGAAATGTAGAGATAAGCAAAGTATCTGAATTGGTGCATTGATTGTCTCTAAAGATTACTGAGACAGTAATCTCTATAAGATCATGGATGATAAAGCACAGAACAACGTAAAAGTTATTCATTCTCCAATTTGGGATTCAATTGTGCTGTTTCTTTGTTACTCTCAGTATTTCAGGATAGCATGTGCAGTTAGGTGAATACATTTTATAAGAGGTGAAGTAGCATTAGCTGTTTATAACCACAGATACATCTTAATTGTGTATCTTCATTATTCTTCATTGTGGAGATAAAGATCAAGACTTTCCCCAGATGCAGACTACTAGGGGTCGTATGAAATTTTAAAAGAGTCTTTTATTGAGAATTAGGAAGATTAAGTATGTTCTTGATTTTGGTAAAATCACTTGGGTTATCTCTTAGTACTGAAATTTTTGTGAGTGAAGTTGTAAAATAAGAAATTTGGGAACTGATCATTAAATGATTCTACTGAATCACTATATTCTATGAATAGTCTCCCATTAATTAGTCCTTATAATAACTCTATGGGAAAAGGCAGTTATTGGTAGCAGCTAACAAATAAGAAAATCCAACTTTTAGAGACTGTGTAACTTGTATGGAGTTAATAGGGATCCATGGGTGCCAGGATTCAAGTCTGCTTCTAGACCCCATCCAAAGCCTATGCTTGAAGCACTAATCATTAATTTTGTAAGATTATGGTCCATCATTTTGGGACTCAGTTTTTAAGCATTGTTTATTCTTACTGTTCATATTCTTAGAAACGTGTTTGAATAAAAGAAACAGCATCAGTAATTGAATTTTATTATTGTTGATGAACTCTCAATCACTTAACTTACTTTGATCCTATAATCACAAAATAATAATTGCAATAATCTGAAATCAAAGAACCAGAAATGACTACATTAAACAGTGACCCTATCAGTTTTTTATCCTTTCAAATAAGAAAATAGCCCTTTTTAGAATTTCTTTAGTTCCATTGATACCACTTGGTGGCAGAGGTATGAATCTCTAGATTTAACTGTTCTTTGAATGGTATATTTGTCCAAAGACAGAATTTAAGAGTTAAGGAAATTATTCTTAACATCTGATGTAGACATTTAAATATTTGTTATCCTTGCATTGGGGCAGAACAATGAGTTGTCTCTAGTTGTTCTCATCTACTTCTAGGTGGTGTTTACCACTATATGCTTGAGTCTGATCAGTTATGCTTGTAACCCAGAACTTTTATCAAAGAGCAGATTTACATAACCAGTGTCTAATTGTCATATATACTTAGATATCTCATATCAAAGTGCTTTTAAACTCTTTTGATAAGCTTTTACGTTAAGTAAAAATGTGTATATGGTAAAGAATTCCCACCCCAGTAACCACTATCTTACTACTTTAATTTTACAACAATTGTGAAGATTTTAAGTATATATTTATGTATTATTGATGTTCTTATTTGTTTAATGTCTATATTACATAAGCTGTATGTTTCATTACTGCAAGGTTTTAGTTGTCATATATCATAGAATCCATCAGAATGCCTGGCATTTAGTATACCAACTAAATATTAAATAATGAGGGACAATAGGTGAAATATAATCAATTTTTATTTTGCACACATTCTGGTTTGCCAACAAAATTTGCTAGTTAATTCATGGTATAGGGAAAAGGGGTGATGTCTACTAGTTATCGTAACCACATAGTCTAATGACATGAATAAATGACAGTGTTTTCTTACAGCTTTTCTGGTATTATTCAGTTAAATACAGAGTATTCTTTCTTCATGCTAACAGATGAGTAGTCCAAACACATAACATGGAGTACTATTATTTACCTTCCTTTGAATAAACAATGGCGTGATAAAGATCTTGTGGTTCTCATTTATGTAACAGGTATGAATATTCTTGACAAATGGCATGATTCTTGACAAATAAAAAATAAAAGTTCATTTTTGGCCTGCTTAGTTCTATAAATCTCTTATCCTTCCCTGATTTATTATCTTTTCATTTCTCTCTTAACACTTCTCCTTTTCCATCTTTCCTTTTCTTCTCTGTTTTTCCTGTTGTTTACCAATCTTTAGACCTGTTGACTGCTCTGTGGGTCTTGCTTGCCCCTGGTGATCCTTGGTGCTTATGAAGAAGAGGGCAGCATATAGATGATCAATAAATACCAGGCTAAACATGCTGGCAGACATCTTTTGTAAATAATTACCCTTTAGAGTTCTTTCTCCTTTTGGTATTTTTGACAAATGGGTCATATTATGACTAATTTTATTAGTTCTTTATTTCATCACTCATTTCGCTATAACTTAGGAAACTTGGATGTGTAGGCTTCCTTTCAAAAAGCTTCTTTTCAGATGGATCTGTAAGGAAACTGCTGCTCAGAATAAATACCACTAACAAGAATGAAAATAAAAACAAAAACAAAAAAAGTTTGTTCTTTCTGCCTACGGTGCTTCTGTACTGAAGAATAAAACATTATCATATGTTCTATATCAGCCATATTTTGTGTTCAGTGACTTACAGTGAAATTGTGAAAGCTAAAATAAAATAATGTATTTTCCATAATAAATATTTGCTGAATACAGTAATTTGTCAAGAAAATGAACTATAAAATGTATTTTAAAAACAAATTTTAAAATTCACCCTTAGTAATCTATAGGTGGTAGAACACACATACACACATATACACCAAAATAATTTGGTGGTAGTGTCAACCCTTTATCTGATGTTCTATGTGACCTCAATTTGATATTTTAATATCAAATTTAATAGATGTCTGTATTGCTTAAAGCATAAATAAATTTAAGCATATTTTGATGTTCAGTGTTGTTCTAAAGAATCAATGGCATTATTTTAAAGTAATTTTCTGCAACCAAATCTTCATTCTTAAAAACAGCAAATTGACATACTGTAATGTAAATTAATGTAATTAAGATATGAAATTATTTCTATAACATCACGTGTATAAATGTGTGTTCATATACATGTATGTGGGTATTCTTATAATCTGAAGGCTTTGGGTTCACTTGTGACTATAATTTCAGCACCTGTGATGGTTAAAGTGGACAATCATAAGCCTATAAATGTTTTTTCTTTACCTTATTTTTACTTGATGCTTCAATGATGTTCCCAAAAGTGCACAGACATACTTCAGAAGATGGCTTGCCATTTATTTTTTTTATCCTGACCTTGTGCCATTGCCATGGTACCTGTTGACCAAAGATAGCTTTACTTGTTGATTTTATAATTGTGATAAGCAGTGTCCTGATGAATACAGACCAGATTAATTGTGCCCTTTTGTCTTGCTTATGGATTTTGGCTGCTTTTTTTGTTATTAAATAATTTTAATTAGAAAAAATGAGAGTGGAAGTGTTGGGAGATACAGTCTACCACTCAGAGAGAAAGCAAAAGTAAATCTGATATGTCTTTTTGTCTGCTCTATTATTGCTCTTAGATCTTTCCTGCCATGTTTTCTTCAGTGATATGTAAGGAAAATTCTTTCAAAGTAATATTCCCCAAACTGGTGGTGCAACTCAATTTAAGTAGGAAAACTTTAGTTCTGTAAAATAATACCTGGATAAGTATTTGGTGAGTTGATATTTTCAAAGCACTTAGAACTGCTCACCTACCATTTTTAAAGTCCATAATGTGCTCTCATACAAACACAGGATGAACACATGCCAACACTTGCTAGGCTAATTAATGTAAAAGCAGGAAAATGGTAAAGTTGATGCTAAGGAGGATTATAGAAAGAGACCTATGTAGGCATTAGAGAAAGATTATTGGGTAAACATTGCCAGATTGGGTACAGGACTGGTAATGTCTTATAAAGCAATTGACCATAACACTTACCTTTTCTACTGAACAGAAATCATTTGCAACCAATAACTTGTAACTTTACCTACTTTTAATTAATAAGAAATGACTTTCAACTATTAGTCAATCAAAGGTATATTTTTATAAAATTAAGTAATCTTTAGACAGGCCAGTTAAACAACATTCTACTATATAATTGAAATGATATGCTGCTTTCATTTTTTAATTTCTAGGTTTTAAACTTTTTTTTTACAGAATAGTCACTGACATGGAAGAAACACTCTGTAAATGCTTAAAAACAAGGGTTTGTGGCTTAGGAGGTGACACCTCAGGGCTTCTATTTAAGATACAGGTTAGAGAATAAAATCCTCAGCATAAGATGAATTTCTTTTTTCATAAGGAAGAAGAATGTGATAACAAGACCTCCGCCACCATGAATCAGAGAAAATTTAAGCTTGAGCACTGCATGAAGGGTTCAAGAGGAACTTGTAGTTGTGGCACAATCAAAAGGAATTTCATGCACAGAAATGTTTAAGATTTGGGGATTTTGTACTGTGCAATAGATGATATAATCCATCGCTTTTGGAATTCCTTTGCAAATTCCACTATGCTTATGAATGTAGGTGTGCTTTATTTTGTTTTCCTTTTATAAACTCGTAAGTGGGCTGGATTTCATAGATACATTTTCATTCATTAGTACATTAATGTATTCAAAAGCTTTGAAACCCCAAAATATGTTTAGCATGTATGAGTTGCTGGATAAACTGTTTTGCTTTATTAAACCTAGAAAGCAAAGACCCTTTATAGCATTTGTATAGTGTGAAAGTCAGGCAATAAAGAAAAATATAAATGTAACATGTTATGAATGAAACAAAAGTGAACAAAATTCAGTGATAAAGAACATCTTGTCTGGAGATACATTTTAATAGTATGGTTCAAGAAAGCACCTTTAAGGAAGAGGCCTTTATATAGAGACCTGAATCATAGGCCAACCCAAAGGGGAGAAGCTTAACGCACAGTTCTAGAGGCCAGACATCCAAAGTCAAGGTCACAGTAGAGTTGGTTCCTACTGGAAGCTGAAAGGGTGAATCTGGTCTGTGACTTCCTCCCAGATGCTGGAGGTAGCCAACAGTTCTTGATACTTCTTGATTTGTGGACTTATCACTTTAGTCTCACTCTCTGTCTTCACATTGCTTCCTTCTGTGAGTGTCATGGTGTCCTAGTCTCCCCTTGCCTTTCTCTTATAAGAAATCCATCATTGATTTTAGTTAAATCCAGGATTAACTCATCTGAGATCCTTAATTATATCTACATCTCCCTATTTCTGATAACAGGCTGAATTCTCAGATCCCAAGGGTTAGGATCCATGTGGGGTAGAGGGTGAGGGAGGATACAATTCAAAGCAGTACAGTAGGTGGAAGGACTAGTATACGCAAAGATGAAAGAGTTGTGAAACTTGGCATGTTAAAGGAATGAAATAAGAACATTTAGGTGATAGGAAGAATGGTTCATAACACAGGTGACCTAGTAGGTAGTATCATTTTGTCAGCTATGCCAATGAATAAAACTAAAGAATAAGTCTCAAATGAATTTTCAGAAGTAGGAAACCTGGAATGAGGGTTGAAATTGTCTGTGAAGCCCATTTGACATTTGAGTGATTCATTTTCATGTTCTCAAAGTCTTGTGACTTAATGACTAAGCGGGTATGCTACAAACTTACATGTAAGTTTTCTCCGAATTCACTGCTCATATTTTTTTTGTGCATGCTAAGACTCATTTTACAATGCCATTGATTCTTTCTTTTTCTTTCTCCCTTTATTTTATCCTTTTGACATTCATTCACATGCATATACATGTTTGTGCCACCTCCTCTCCCATCCCCCCAAACCTCCCGCTTCAGGCAGAACCTGTTCTGCCTTCTCTGATTTTGTCAAAGAGAAAACATAACAGATAATAAGAAAGACATATCATTGTCACTAGTTTGGGATAAAGATAGCTAAACAGAGAGAGTTCTAGCATAGCTTCCATGCACTTGTGTATTGCAACCCACATTGGTTCATTTCTACCCAACCCCTTTGCTACTTCCTGATCCCCAGAGTGGCCTCTGTCACTTTAAGGTTACTCTATTTGCTCCTCAACAGGAAGCACATCAACCACATTCAAGTTTTAGGTTTCCTTTCCTTTCCCTATTTCTCCCATGCATGTTCTCCCTTTAGTATGTGACCCATGTCCAATAATATTACTGCATTTGTTTTAGGTCTGAAGTCTGCATATGGGGAGAACAAGATTTTTGGCCTTTTGAGCTGGGCTAACTTCACTTAAGATGATGTTCTCTAGATCCATCCATTTACTTGTGAATGACAAGATTTCATTCTTCTTCATGGCTGAGTAAAATTCCATTGTGTATAAATACCACATTTTCTTGATCCATTCATCAGTTGTGGGGTATCTTGGCTGTTACCAGAGCTTGGCTATTGTGAATAGTGCTGCAGTAAACATGGATGTGCAGGTGCTTTTGTAGTAACTTGAGTCACATATCTTTGGTTATATCCCTAGGAGTGGTATTACTGGATCATATAGCAGATCTATGTTTAGTTTTTAAAGGAGCCTCCATAATGTTTTCCAAAGTGATTGTACTAGTTTACATTCCCACCAACAGTGTATGAGGGTTCCTTTTTATCTGCATCCTTGCCAACAGTTGTTGGTTTTGGTGTTCTTGATGATAGCCATTCTAACAGTGGTAAGGTAGAAACTTAGTGTGGTTTTAATTTGCAATTCCTTTATGACCAGGGATGGTGAGCATTTTTTCATGTGTTTTTTGGCCATCTACATTTCTTTCTTAGATACAGTTCTGTTTAGTTCAGTTGCCTATTTATTTATTGGTTTGTTGATTTGGGGGGAGTTTTTAAGCTATCTGTATATTCTGGTTATCAGTCTTTTGCCTGATGTATAGCTAGGAAATATTTTCTCCCTCTCTGTGGGTGGTCTCTTCAATTTAGAGACCATTTCTTTTGTTGTGAAGAAGCTTTTTAATGTGGTCCCATTTGTCCATCCTTTCTCTTAGTTGCTGAGCTGCTGGAGTTCTACTGAGGAAGTCCTTGCCTATACCCATTGTTTCCAGGGTATATCCTGCTCTTTAGTATACTAACTACAAGGTTTCAGGTGTGATATTAAAGTCCTTAATCCATTTTGAGTTGATACTAGTACAGGGTGACAGGCATGGATCTAGTTTCAGTTTTTCAGCAGGTAGATAGCCATTTTTCCCAGCACCACTTGTTGAAAAGGCTGTCTTTTCTCCATCGCATGTTTTTGGTGCCTTTGTCAAAAATAAGGTGGGCATAGCTGTGTGGAATCAATCCGGGTCCTCTATTCTGTTCCACTACTGTTCATATCTGTTTTTGTGCCAGTACCATGCTGTTTTTATTGTTATGGCTCTGTAGTATAATTTGAAGTCAGGTATTGTGATACTTCCAGCATTGCTCTTTTTGCTCAGTATTGCCTAGGCTATTCGTAGTCTTTTGTGTTTCCAAATGAACTTTAGGGTAGATTTTTCCATCTCTGTGATGAATGTCATTAGAATTTTGATGAGTATTGCACTGAGCATATAGATTGCTTTTGGTAGTATAGCCATTTTTACTATGTTGATTTTACCAATCCATGCACATAGGAGATCTTTCTATCTTCTGCAGGCTTCCTCAATCTCTTTCTTCAGTGGCTTGTAGCTCTCCTTGAAGAGGTCATTTATGACCTTCATTAAGTTTACTCCTAGGTATTTAATTTTTTTTGAGGCTAGTGTAAATGGAATTGGTTTCCTGTATTCTTTCTCAATTTGTTCATTGCTGGTATATAGAAAGGCTAATAATTTTTGTAAGTTGATTTTGTATCTTGCCACATTGCTGAAGCTGTTTATGGTGTGCAGAAGTTTTTGAGTGGAGTTTTTTGGGTCATTGAGGTATAGAATCATGTCATCTGCAAGTAGGAATTTTTTACTAATTTTTTACCTATTTATATTCCTTTTATTTCTTCTTCTTGCCTTATTGCTCGGGCTAGGAATTCCAGTACTATGTTGAATAAGAGTGGGGAGATGAACACCCTTTTCTCATTCCTGAGTTTAGAGGAAATGGTTTCAGTTGTTCCCATTAAGTATAATCTTGGTGATAGGTTTGTCATATATAGCCTTGATAATGTTGAGGTACATTCCTTCTAGTCCTAGTTTTCTTAGAGCTTTTATCATGGAGTCATGTTAAATTTTATCAAAGGCTTTTTCTGCATTTATTGAGGTGATCGTGTGGTTTTTGGTTTTGCTTCTATTAAT
This sequence comes from Castor canadensis, assembly GCF_047511655.1. NCBI lineage: Eukaryota > Metazoa > Chordata > Mammalia > Rodentia > Castoridae > Castor > Castor canadensis. Next base: position 40,907,337 of record NC_133387.1, read on the forward strand.
GTGTTGTATTACATTTATTGATTTGTGTATGTTGAATCATCCCTGCATCCTTGGTATGAAGCTGACTTGATCTTGGTGCATGATCTTTCTGATGTGTTGTTAAATTCAGTTTGCCATTATTTTATTGAGCATTTTTGCATTGGCCTGTAGTTCTCCTTTTTGGATGTGTACTTGTCTACTTTTGGGAGAAAGTGTAATACTGACTTCATCGAATGAGTTTGGCAGTGTTCCTTCCCTTTCTAGTTAATGGAAAAGTTTAAGGAGTTGCTGGTACTAGTTCTTTGAAGTTCTTCTGCTAGAATTCAGCTGAGAATTTATCAGGTCTTGGGCTTTTCTTTTTTGGGAGACTCTTCATTGCTGCTTTAATTTCATTTCATGTAATAGATCTGATTAGGTAACTGATACCTTCTTGGTTCAGTTTTCGGTGGTCATAAGTATGTAGAAATTTGTCCATTTCTTCAAAATTTTCTGGTTTATTGGAATGTAGGTTCTCAAAATAGTCTCTGATGAGTCTCTGGGTTTTTGTGGTGTTTATTTTTATCTCTGCTTTTTTGGTTCTGATTTTGCTAATTTTTGTCTTTTCCCTACTCATTTTAGTCAGATTTGCTGGGGGCCTGTCAATCTTGTTTATTTTTCCAAAGAACAGACTTCTTGTTTTGTTGATTCTTTGTATGGTTTGTTTGGTCTCTATTTCATTATTTTTGGCCCTTATTTTTATTATTTCTCTCCTTCTGCTTGTTTTGGGTTTTGCTTGCTCTTGCTTTTCTAGCTTGAGATGTGGCATTAGGTCATTTATTTGAGTTCTTTCTGTCCTTTTAATATGTGCACTTGTGGCTCTAAACTTTCCTCTTAGAACTGCCTTAGCTGTGTGCTATAGGCTCTGGTAGGTTGTATTTTGATTTTCATTAGCTTCCAGGTAACTTTTTATTTCTTCTCTTATTTCTTCCCTGACCCACTGATCATTGAGCAATGTATTATTCAGCCTTCAATTATTTGCATGTTTTCTGCTATTGTATTTGTTGGTGAGTTCTACTTTTAATGCATTGGGATCAGATAATGCAGGGAGTTATTTCTATTTTCTTATATTTGCTGAGGGTTGTTTTTTGTCCTAAGAAAGCTCTACTTTGGAGAAAGTTCCTTGGGCTGGTGAGAAGAACGTATATGGTGGTGGTGTTGGATGAAATATTCTGTAGACATCAATTAGATCCATTTGATTAATGGTGTCATTTAGTTGTATGATTTCTTTGTTGATTTTTTTTTTTTGTTTTGATGACCTATCTACTGGTGATAGGGGGGTATTAAAGTCTCCCACTTCCACTGTGTTGGAGTCTATATATGCTTTTATGTCCTTCAGATTATGTTTGAAGAAATTGGGTACACTGACATTGGGTGCATATAGGTTGATAATTGTTATTTCCTTTTGGTGTATTTCTCCTTTTATTAGTATGGAATGTCCTTCTTTATCTCGTTTGATCAATGTAAGTTTGACGTCTACTTACATTGTCTGATATAAGTATTGCTACTCATGCTTGTTTTGGGGGATCATTGACTTTGGGAAATCTTCTTCCAGCCTTTTACCCTAAGACAGTGCTTATTTCAGTCAATAAGATGAGTTTCTTATAAACAACAAATTGTTGGATGTTCCTTTATAATCCAGTTTGCCAAATGTTGTCTTTTGATGGAGATGTTGAGTCCATTAACATTCAGTGTTAATATCGACAGGTATGTGGTGATTCCTGCCATTTAGTTGTTTTTGTTGTTTAAGAGTTTGTATACAGCTAAATCAATGCTACTCTCTGATTTCTTGTCTTTTCTTCTCCTGTGATTTGATGCTTCCCATCCTCTCATGGTTTTGTTTGCTTTCATCTTCTGTGTACAGAATTCCTTGTAGAATCTTCTGTAGTGGTGACTTGGTAGTCATATACTGTTTAGTTTCTGTTTATCATGAAGTATTCTTATTGCTCTGTCAATTTTGAGTGATACTTTTGCTGATAGAGTATCCTAGGGTTGAAGTTATTTTTAGTCAGAGCCTGAAATACCTCACTCTATACCCTTCTTGCTTTTAAGGTTTCCGTTGAGAAATCTACTGTTATTTTAATGGGTGTACCTTTATATGTTATTTTTCTCTCTTAAAGCCTTCAATATTTTTTCTCTGATCTCTATGCTTGTTGTTTTGATGATAATTTGCCATGGGGTGGTTCTATTTTTGTTAAGTCTGTTTGGTGTCAAGTCTGTCAAGTTTTTGTCAAGTCTAGAGGCTTCTAGACTTGACTTGGGCAAAACTTTCTCGAGACTGGGAAATTTTCTGCTATTATTTTATTGAATATGTTACATATCCTTTTATTTTGTACCTCTTCTCCTTCTTCAATGCCCATGTTTGATCTTTTTGTATTTTTCATGTAGTTACTGAGTTCTTGCACATTCCTTTCACAGCTCTTGAGTTGTTTGACTAAGATTTTTTTCTGTTTTTTCTTTAATTTCTATTTTATCTTTGAGCTCTGAGAGTCTGTCTTCTACTTCTTCTAGTCTGTGGGAGTGGACTTCCACTGTATTTTTTGTTGGACTATAGGGACTTTTTAGTTCCAAGATTTCTGTTTGATTCTTTCTTCTGAGGTTTTCCAAATCTTTGTTCAACTCTTCTTTTATATTTTTTTATCCTCCTAAATTCATGTATCTCTCTTTTTATAGTGTCCTTTATTTCACTTTGGTGTTTGTTGAGTTTCTCTCTGAGTTCTTTTATTTGTTTTGGTGTCATTTCATGTTCTTTGTTTTCATTGTCTTGAAATTGCTTAAGTGCATCTTGTACCTTCTGTTTTACCATGTATAATATCTTCTCCATGTTTTTCTCAGAGAGTTCTTCCCAAATTTCTTCTTTGAGGGTTTTTTTTTTTGTGGGCATTGCTGAGTTCCTTAGTTACATTTATTGTTGTTTTATTGAGGTCAGGAACTGGGCATCTATTTTCTTCATTTCCCACTGAATCCTGAATTGAATTTATTTATTTATTTATTTATTTATTTATTTTTTGAGGAGAGTGGTTTCCATCTCTTCTTCTTTTTTCCATTACTCCATGTGGTGCTGTGCCACTATATTTTCTGGCTAACTTGGTTGTTAGCTAGTTTGATGTACTCTATCTGACCCTGGTCTGGGGGTGTAATTAACAAGTTCACAGGTTCAATGACAGACCAGTTGTTAATATATTCTCTAGAAAACCCCTTGATGATAATATATATAAATAGTCAGAGTTGGTAGGGGGGAGGATAATGATTATTAGGCTAGTTATAGATTATGGGAATTGATAAAGGTGACACTAAAAAAAGGAGGGTGGGAAAAGGAGTGGCTGGGTGGGTTAAGAGTTATAGGAGTTGCTAGGTTTTGTAGCCCTTGTGTGTGTTTGGTGTATTTATGTTGTCGTAGAGGGTGTATGTGTCAGGGATTGCAGGGGTCTGGGTTTATGTGCAGTTGGTAGAGTAAGCTAGTCAGCAGTTGGTGAGTGTGTAGAAGGGAGGGTAGTGTGGTGACAGTTTGGGGGAGAGTGGGATGGGAAAGTGAAGACAGGGAAAAGAGTGGAAGAGAAGGGGCAGAAAGAGTAGTTGGGAGGGAGAACAATAGATTGTAGTACAGGAGAAGGAGGGAGAGTAAAGAGAATGAGAATAGGGATGAGAGTAGTGATGATGGAGTTAATAATACAGAAATAAAAAAAGAAAAAGAAAGAAGAAAGAAAAAGAAACACACACACACACACACACACACACACACACACACACACACCAGACTCAGGAACCTGGTTCAGTAGTTCAGTCTATTAATAAAATTCTGGAGTTATTCCTTAAGTGTCTAATCCTGGTATTAGTGCTCAAGTGGAAGCTCCGATGTGGTCTCACCAGGTGACTGGCTTGTGAGTGGTATTTGGACCTTATGTCCACAAGATTAGTTGGAGTTGTAAGGTGAGGTAAGATTGCAAGCTCATGCAGGGTGGTCAGAGCTGTTTTTAGCAGGTGGCAGCTGTGTTGTTCTTCAGCTGCAGCTCTGTTTGGTCAACTGGGACAATTCAGTTTTGAGTGCTTTCCTCTGTCCCAGAGATCAGCTCTGGGATCCACCTCCTGCCCTGTATCTTCTTCTTACGTGTTGTGACTATATCCTACTTTTGAGTCCAATACCAAATAGTAAGCTTTCTATATCACATCTTTGAGAAAAGGAGAACCTAAGTCTTATGCAATAGTATTCACTGGGTTGTATAGTCCTGATGACTTTGAATATTGTCCAATGGGGAATTTTTGTAGTTGTATATATTACCACATTGATAAGATAGTCCTTCTCTAAGATATACCAATAGAATTCAGCTTAAAGTAGAATGAAAATAACCTGATCAGTGGTCTTTTATTAAATCTGAAAAAAAAAATTGTTCAAGTAAACTGATTCTCAGAGCATCATTTTTGTTCTTTACTAAGGAATTCACTTAAACCCTTCCTGCCATGTGCACCACTTTATATAATGGAAGATACCTTATTAAAAAAAAAAGCACTACTTTTCTACTGGATTAATACTGATAACTTCATTAAGCACAAATAATAAAGATATTTCTTTTAACCTCTTAAATGTGACTTCCCTTCTTCCCTATCCAATAATATGGTGCTGACAATACTAATGTTCCAATGACCAACCTGCTTTCAGGTAGGATCATAATCATTCTTAAGCATCTCAGGGTACATGTTTTAATACTGTTAGCTACTAACTCAATGCTGAAAGTTTGGTAACATTAATAAACTCAATTTAGGAACCTTCCTGATGAAATGAGAGGTTTTTTTTTTTTTATTTCTAAATAGTTTCTATCATGACTGTTTATAATTTTCTTTAAAAGTAATTTCTTTAATAGCAGTATTCCTGTAAAGAAAACCAATTAATTACCCAAGTGTTGAAACTTTAAGACTAAAACAATAATTATGAGATAGAATATGATAGAACAAAATTAACTCACTCTAACATAAAGTGAGTACATTTTTTCTTGCAAAAGTGGAAATAAATATTTAAAAGATTAAAATTGTTTTTTTTGACAAGCAAGACTTACTTTCCATCAACATAATTTAAAGGAGTCAGAAATCTGTACTTTTATGAGAATTTTCCTCGAATGTGTATTTGAAGTGAATTGAGTGACTTTGGGAGATATGTAGTAATTTTTAATAATTTAATTAGGAAACTATGTCAAATGACAATTTAAAAATTAGAAGCAGTGCAGATAAATTAATTCATTTGTCCATCCACAATGGTTCATAGATGAATTTTAAATACTGCCTTAGTTGAGGGAAGAGATGGAATGTGCCTCATTGCTAAAATGAAAACTGACAAAAAAGGCAGTTTGGAAAATAAGATTGCTTTGTGAAGTGGCGTTTAAATATGCTCAGGAAAACAGTCATGCCTTGTGATGAATGTGGAGTGGATGCAATAATTTAGTGAACACTGTTTTGTGGAAACATTTTATAAATCATGCTCATGTTAGATTTATTTTTTCCATTAAAATATAAAAAACTCCTCAGCAATTTCATCCCTTAAGAGAATTATGTTATTGTTGCATTTTTTTTATTTTAACTTGAAGATTGTTGCCTATTGTATTTGACCTTGAAAATGAGAAAATAAACTTAAAGTAATAAAATATTTCTTTTATCTTATCTGTTTTTACTTTCATTTTCTCCCCTTTGAGATAAGTAAATGCATTTTAAGTATAGGGACAAAATTAGAATTGGGGAGTGCAGAATAAGAAACTTGGGCAGGGTCTCATTTTCTTCAATAAAACCATTTTTAAGCAAATGTAGTAATATAGAGGTCTAACTTTTGATATAAGAAACAAAAAGTAAGGGCATACTCATACATTGTAGCACATGTCTGTATCCTAGTGTTCTGGAAGGTGAGGTATGGGATGGTGAATTTGAGGCCATTTTGGGGCTGCATAGTAGCTTTGAGGCCAGCATGGGCTACATAGTGAGACCTTATTTTAAAAAAAAAAACAAAAAAAGCAAGATTATGAAGTCTTCATTTTTTGTTAATGCCCTTCATAGAAAATAGGTCAGAGGAGTTCCTTTTACAAATAATTCTGTTAAAACTTCATTAGTACTAAAGATAATACCGATTTCATGTTATAATTAATAGACCATATACACAGTCATGTCATGGAAAACAGTTCTTATATTTTTGTGGCTTTTCTTTCTGACACCTAAGAATTTACCTCATCTCCCTTTCTGGTATAACTGGTTACTCCTAAAAGTGAAGTAAACTTCAGTTCACCTGTTCCAATCTCGTCCTTTTAGCCTCATTTTCCTCTTGAAATTTTAAGATAAAGTGAACGTTTTTATACTTGTGACAGCTACAAATTGCACTACTCAACAAGAGAAACAAGAGTTATCACATATCTTCAAGTCCAAGATGAATTTATAGTAGAATTGATCTGGATTTCAATGAATGAGGAATGTAACACAGTTGCTGAACTCTCAAAAGGCTTTGGCTTATTTAGTAGACAGCATACTTTTTTTACCACTTCATGACAGGTAATGCATTAGAGTAACAACAAAGGCAGCTAGCAGTTAGATTTTGACTCACTGTCTATCATCAACATCGTTAGAAATCTAGTATGCCTTCTCAAATCCCTTCTTGGTGGGACCACTGGGATGTGTCACACTAGCTACTGAATTATTTTAACTGTCTTGAAATGCCTTCCCTCTACTTCCTCCCTCCTCTCTGCCTTCGCTTTTTCTCATTCCTTCCTATAGTTACCATGTTTACCACATGCATTATGAGCACTTTCAATAGTGGCTGAAAATAAAGAGTATCTTCTGAATTTCTTCCACTAGACATCAGTGAGTTCAGGGGTGAGGATGAAGAGAATAGTCCCCATATATGCAGCTGTTCTTTATGATAGATGGTTTCCATTAGATTCTAACCCCACTGAATGATGGACCTTTTCCCTCTTATTTACTCTCAGTGCATAACACATAAAATAGGGCCTCAGAAATAATAAGCATTCGACCAGAAATTTATTAATGGATGAGCTAATAAAATAATGAGTAGAGGAAGTTGATATTGGAAACACAGGTGAAGGTCATTTTATATACAGTTTTTAGAAATGTCAAGGAAAATAATCTTTTTCCTTTAGGTAGTATTATTGGAAATTTCCCAGTTGAGAAATGATAAGCTTTCTTCCAGACTAGTCACAAGTTTACGGGAGTTTTGTTTTTTCAGCGTCAGCAATAGTTTTTCAAACTAATCAGATATGTTTTCATGGGTGCTGATAGTTTTAATTAATCAAAGTGCTTTAAAATCCTTTGAATTTGAAAACATTGAAACCTGTAATGTGTTTTAAGCCTTGTTTTTTTAATAAAGATACAGGTCACCTTGATAGAAATGGCAAAAAAAAAGGCAAAATATTTAGAGCAATAATAAGGTGTGGCCTCACATTTTCAGTTATTGAGGAGCACCAATTTAACTTTTTGTTTTAAACAATACTGAGGGAACTTACAGGCAATTTTCTAACTTTTGAAACTTCTTAAAGCAGTATATTATGAATACACAAAAGTGTAGGCATCCTGAGCATGTAGTTCTATTCATTTTCATGAAATAAACACTCTTATTTAAATCTAACATTAATAGGAGCTACAAGCTCAGGTTGTGAAAGGGTAACTCTTCTTCAGACTTTGAAATGGAGATTGATTCAGCTTGTTTTCAAATATATTCAAGTGAACTGACACAGAAGATACATTTCTTTTGCTCAATATGACGTGAGTAAAGAACCAACCAGATTATTGTGGTAGTTGTAGAATGTCTGTTTTCATACTGTATGGTATTCCAAGGTTTGACCATGCTATAATTTACTAATTATGGTACTGATGAAGGATTGAGGTTTTTCTTGTTGGGGCAACTATAAGTAGTGCTACCAGGAACACTGTTTATATACTAATTAGTCCATGCTTTTTTGAACATAGGTAGGTGTGCATTTCTTGTGAGTATGTGTTTAGCAGAACTGCAACATCATAGAGAAGCTAGTAGCTACTGCTAATTTTTTTCCAATATGATTGTACCAATTTACATTCTCAACAACAATTTTGGAACTTTCCTATTCATCCACATTTTTCACAATGCTTGGTAATTTTTTGTTTTAGTTTTTTTTTCCAAGTTTAGTCTTTTTAACAGAAGTTTAATGATAAATAAATTGTAGTTTTAATTTTCACTGCCTTATGAAAATACAAATTGAGAGAATTTTCATCTGCAACTGCCCATTTAGATATCCTTGAATGTGAAATGTCAAGTGTTGTGTGACTTTGACACAAATCTTCAGTTCAGTTGATATCTAGGATAACTTTCTAAGTGATGGCTACAAATCCTTTGTTGGGTATATACAGTTTTACTGTCTTTTGATAAATAAAGAAGCTTGGTTTTCTTGTGGCAAAATTAATTTTAATTTTTCTTTTATAAAGAGCAATTTTGTCTCCTAGCTTAAAATATCTACCAATTCCAAGGTTATACATGTTACATATTTTATTTAAAATATGTATTATTATAACTTTCATATTTAGATCTACAATCCATATGAAATTGATTTTTGTGAGTGACGTAAGCATCTAGTTCATTTTTTTCCATCAGGACTCCTAGTTGACCTAGAACCATTTATTGAAAAGGTCATTCTTTTTCCATTTCATTGTAGAGTCACCTTTGTCATAAACTAGGTGACTGTACTGTGTAGATCTGTTTGTGGCTCTTCATTTTGTTCCATTTGACAGTTTGTCATGTTGACTATATCACATTGTCTTAATTATTATTACTGCAATGATTCTTGATTTCTGAACATGTTAGTACTCGGGGTTAGTTCTATTTCAAGATTGTTCTAGCTATTTTGGGGTCTGTACTAATTTTAGAAACATTCTTAGTTTCCACCAAAAATTTCTGAGATTTTGATTGGAATTTTTACTCTAGTGGCATGATGAATCACTCCTAAATTTAGCAGCTTAAAACAACAAACAGTTATCTGAAACAAATATCTGATTGTTCTAGTACAGGATCTCCCATAATGCTGTAATCAGGTTGTAGCTGAAGCAGCATTCTTACCAGTCATACTGGACTACTCACCTCCAGTAAAGTGGAATCAAGGTTCATTGTTGATTCAGTTCCTCACTGACTGCCTGCTGTGTTCTGCACGGGGGTGTCTGGGTGACCTCAGACTTGCTTCTCTTGGAATGAGTTATCTCAGAGAAAGTGACCAAGAATGGAAGTTGTAGATTTTTTGATAACCAAATCTCTGAAATGATTCTATTGGAATGTAAACCAACCCCAGAATAATGTGTTAGAGCATTATCGAGGGTGTGAATGTCAGGAAGGCAAGGGTCATTGGAAAATGTCTTGAATACTGGCTGTCACAGGGCTTCATTAAATCTGTAGGTAAATTTTATCAGAATTGATACCTGAGTGGAATTAAATCACATAATCCAAAAATATGATATGTAATTATGTTTATTTAGTTCTCCTTTCATATGTCTTAATAATACCATTCAGTTTTCAGCTAGAGTGATTACATCTTTTGTTGGGTTTATTTGTAAAATCTTATTTTTATGCTTCTGCAAGTTATTTCATTTAAAACTTTTATTTTCTATTTATTGCTACTGTAGGAAATACAACTCATTTTTGTATATTCATCTTGTATCCAGTAAAGTAGCTTAGTTTGCTTATTCACTCTAAGGTTTTTTTTTTCTGAACATTTTGATAGGACATATACACAGACTTACTATATTAACAAAAATACTTTCATTTCTTCCTTGCAATCAGTGATGACATTTTTATTCTTGTCTAATTGCATTTCCAGTAAATATTGGGTAGAAGTGATGATAAAGGATGTAATGTCCCATTTCTGTTTCTGATATTGAAGTGTATTATGCTTATAGAAAAATGCATATATCATAAAGTGGTATAGCTTGATTAATTCTCACAAACTGAAAAAATCTACCCAATAAAGGAATCCCTCTCTTGCAAGTGTCATTAATCTCTTGACTTTTAATGGCATAGTTTTTATGTTTCTTTATGAGTGTAATTTCACATACATGCCCTCTTTTGCCTGGATGTTTTGCTTCACCATTTGTATATGATATAGTGTAGTTATTTTTTTTTGTGACATAAAGTAAATTTTATATTTAGTTTGGAAGGAGGATGTTTATATCATAAATGGATGATGACATGTAAGGTTCTTTTACACAATCTGTCAAAATTTTTATGATTTTCTCTTATTTTTTTTTCTTCAGTGTGGTATATGGTATTGATGTTCTTTAACTGCTAAGAAAGCTTTTCATTCATGGAATAGGTCTGATTAGCCTTGATGTATGTCATTATCTTCCTCCCTCCTAATATCACTGAATTTGATTGGCATGGTTTGATTTAGGCTTCATGCCTTTATATTCTTGAAATTTTTTTTATAGTTTTCCTTTTTCTTGTAATGACTTTATCAGGCTTTGGTATCAAGATTATACTGACCACCTAAAATGAATGGAGAGGGATTTGTCATCTTTTCTATTATCAGAAAGCATGTTGTATGACTCATTTAATTATTTTTTTAAATATTTGAAAAAATTCACTGCTGAAGATATCTAGACCTCAAGTCTTTGTTGGAATATTTTAAAATAGACTCAATTCCTGTATTCAGTATCAGGTAATTTAGGTTTTCTGTGTGCTTTCATTGTTCTGCCTATTTTCTTATTCTGAAGAATTTCATTTAAATTTTCCAATTTGTTGCTAAAAATTCCTTATAGTATTATTTTATGATCTTTTTGATGTGGAAACAAACAGTGGTAATCCTACCACTTATTATTTCTGACACTGTAATGTAATTTATATTTGTCATTTCTCATTTTTCCCTTGTTTTTTTCTTTCTAGGGAGTTAGTTATTTAATTAATCTTCCTCCTGTGGAATCTTTCCTTTTTTGTTGTTGTTGAATTCAGACAGGCACTTTACCACTTGAACCACTGCACCAGCCCTTTTTCCCTTTTTTTGCATTGATTTTTGAGATAGGGTTTCATTTATGCTTAGACTGACCTGGTCTGCATTCCTCTTATTTGTGCTTCCCCACACAGCTGGTACACGACACAGTACTCAGCCATTTGTTGAGATGGGGTCGCATGAAATTTTTGCCCACTCTGGCCTGGAACTGTGATCTCCTGATCTCTGCCTGCCAGGTAGCCAGGATTTCAAGCATGAGCCATGTTGCGAGCTTCAATTTTTTTCAGATTTTCATGATTTATAGTCCTTTCACTTTCTGTAATTTTTAAGTTTGATTTATTTTCTTTCCAGCTTCTTGAAAGAAAAGCACACACAATTTCTTTTCAAACTTTTATTTTCTAAAATAGAAATGTATAAGCAATACATTTGTCTCCAAATACTGCTTTTGCTGCATCAAATTTTGAAATGTTTCATTTTTAATTTCCAGTATAAAATATTTTATAATTTGATTAAATTTCTTCCTTATTCTACACATCATTTAGAAGAGAACTGTTTAATTCCATGAAATTAAGATTTTTCCAGTTCATCTTTTCAGCCCATTTATTTTAGTCAATTTCTTCATTTAACTGTGGTTAATAATATTTTCTAGATAATTTAAATTCTTTGAATTTTATTGAGGCTTGCATTATGACATATATTGGCAATTTTGTTAAATATTTGTCTTATACTCACACGAGCATTCTTCATTGTTGGATATGATATATCAATTGTGTCTCATACTATGTTTTTTCTGGTTTTAGTGTTTTCAACATCCTTACTGACTTTTCCAGATTCTTGCTGATTATCAAGTGTTGATAAAAGTACATATAATTCTTTCATAGCGATTATGGATTTATATATTTGTCTTTAGCTTTTTCAATTTTTGTTTATGGACAATGCTTTTTATTTTTGTGATATTTGCCTTGTTTCTTCTCATGAATTTTTGGCAATCCTGGGGTTTGAATTCAGAGACTCATGCTTGCTAGGCAGGTGCTCTACCACATGGACCATTCTACCAACTTCCCCAACTTTTGCTTCATAAATTTTTAAGTTATGTTATTAGTTGCAAACAAATTTAAGACTATTTAAGACTGTGATAAGTTCATTTATCATCATGAATTATTATTTTTATCCTTCAAATGGTTATCCAATAATGATTCTTTCTTATAAATCTACTTCTCTGAATATTAGTAGAGGTACATCAAATTTATTTTGCTTATAGTCAGTCACTTTTACCAAAACCCTAAGATCATCTCTCTGCTTTATTTAAAAAGACTATTGTATAGCAGTTCTCCCCTGCTTCAAGATATATTAAATTTAGATTTTTATTTCAGATATTGAGAGGAGGACTTTTTGGTTAATATCATAAGAGCTTATTATGATTTTGATTGCTGTGATAAATATCAGAAAAGGGGCTATTTCCAAAAAAGGGCAAGCAATATAAAATAAAAGCATCACTTGAGGGTGAAGTTAGCTGGAAAGTTGACATGTCTCTGAATTTGTAAATCTGTGTAACATGAGAGAAATCTTCTTTAATGTGGATAATTTGTGTGCTTGCTTTTTCTTTTCTTCCTCTAGGACATAAACTCCATGAAAACAACTAGCTATTCCATTGATTGCTGTAACTTCTAACACTTAGAACTCTGCTTTGAATGTAATAGAAGTCTATAAATAATTGTAATGTGCAGTGGAATATCATTTTCCTTCCCAACAACTCACAAAGGAAGATTCTATTATTATCTCCATTTTACTAATAGTATAATTGATTTCTTAAGAGGAAAATTATGGCATGGAATTAGAGCAAGATCTTCTGACACCAAAGTCCAGCACTTCATCCAAGTCTCTAAGCAGGGAGTTCTTCAGTGTCAGACAGTATTGTGGTGAGGCAGCCAGAGCTCATTCTCCAGTCACACATCCTCTCCAAGAACAACCATGTCCCTGTGACTTCGAGCGTTATCTAACCTCTCTCTGCCTCTGATTCTCATCTGTGCCCGGGAACACTAGTGTCTATTCATTGAGTTATTTTGAAAATTAGGTCAGGTAATGTCTGGATATAATTATTAATAGTAAGGCAGATTTACTTTTCTCTCCACAGATAGTATTATATCCTCCTTGAAAGGAAAAGCATAAGCCACCCTTTGGAAACTCTGACTTTCTCTTAAACGTGTATACTTCCTTTTGAGTCCATGCTTTCCTTTTTTTTTCCAGTCACAGGAAGAGAGGGAGATATTTTCTTTTCTGGTGTCAATTTCCTCTCTTGTACTCTGGATTCTACTCCTTATTCAACCTGTGAGACCTTAGGATAGATTTTCATTTTCTCTCTAGTACCCTCAGTCTTGGTCATGCTGCTGATCTTTCTCATCAGCACTTACAGATGTCAAAATCTCTCTCAAATCCAGAGCCTTGTGCAAGTGCTCTACCACTGAGCTACATTTACAGTCCCAAATCTCTCATTTTAAGAAACTCTTCCTAAATTCATAGCCTTATCCAACCCCAACCACTACTATTCACAAATTCAAGAACACTTGTTAAATTTTCAGCCTCAATTTTCTAATTTCCTACTTATTTAAACTATCTCAGCCATTGATTTTTGTTCCTCCTTTGCTGGTACATCAGCTTCAATATAGTTTTAAATATTGGAGTTTGTGAAGGCTAAATAATCAGAAGAAAATCCTTACTTTATGTCAATGGTTCTCAAACTTTGTTGAACATAAAGCTTTAGAAAAAAATATACTGAAGGACAAGCATCTCCCTCAGAAATTGTGGTTTTGAAACAAGAGTGTTGGATTCTAAGCCCAAACTCCTGGGTTTCTATATGTCAAGTCCAGCCACTCACCCCTACTTGCCAATTAAAGAAACCTGCTGAAGGGAGAGAAAGGAGACTTATTGTAGGGCCTGGGACACGCCATAGGAAGGGGCAAAGTAAGCACTCAGCCCATTTTCAGCCATCTTCTGTGTATAGAGATGAGATTTAGCTTTACAAAGAATTAGGGTAGGGGGCAAACGATATGCCTCCTTAAACAGTCCCAGTTACAAGTGTGGCCTGGTTGGTCATTATTTCAGTTCTGGTTCTCCAGGGTTCTAGAGAAGTTGTTATTGCTGTCATCACTTGAGGGGAACAATCTGCTTTTTGTGAGATGATTATTCCTACTCCAGGGTCCAACCTCATCATTATAGGTAATTGTCTTCATTTTGGGGGGTGAACTGTCCCTTTAGGTTTCAGTGTTCTTTAGAGGTAGTTTCAATCTCTTATCATAAAGATGTTAGCAGTCATTCCTTTCCCTTCTTGATTCTTCCTTACAAGAGAGAATGGCTCAGAGCAAGGACAACAGGTATAAAATGGAGACAGCAATGCCAAGATTTCTCCTGTGTTTAGTTAATTGTGGGCCTTGGTAAAGAGTCAGTGCTTCACTGGTTTACATGGAATTTGAACTCCTGCAATTTTTTTAAAGTGCTTGTAATGTTTTGCCAAGTCTAAGTAAGACCCAATTTTGTTTTGGCAGGAAAAGAGAGGTGACATGTGGAGAAAGGAGACATATTATATGGCCCAGGCACACTACAGGAAGAGGCAAAGTAATCATTTCAGCCCATCTTTGTGGCTAGATTTAAGCTTTAGGTTTAGAGGAAGGCTTGGGACAGGCAGTGAGGGATATTCATAATTATTGAACAGTTTCTATCACAGGTGTGGCCCGGTGGTGATATGAGGTAGTCAGAGGTGAGGTCTGGTTACTCATTATCTCAGGATTGCTTGAACAGGGCCTTATGACATTAAGAGATTCATTTTTGCCTACAAGGGTTTAGTTTCAACACCTGTCACAGGATGATTATCCATCCTATGTTCTGTCCTTCCTGGATTCCTTTTATTTATTATTTTTTTTGTAGATATTTATTTAATCTTTCATGTCAATGATAAATGATGATAAATTGCTGATTTTACTGTTATAAAATTGCATCCAGATTTAGCTTTTGTTAACTCCAATTGTTTGATTTTTGTTGTTGTTGTTTGCTTGTTTATCATGTTTTAATGTTAGTTTTTGAGTTCCTGCTTCTTTTCTCACTTCATGCTTTGTCCTTCCTGGATTCTAAGATGACTGCAAAATGACTATAAATAAAAATGGTTCACAGCAATGGACACAGATACGAAAATGGAGACAGAGATGGTAACTGTTAAATCTGCTTTTAGTTACTCTTTGGAAATTTGCAGTTCCAATTTAGAAGTCATTGCAGTTTTACTAAAAGCCCACCTCCCCTTGTGTTTAGCCATTTCTCAGTCTTGAGGGAATTAGGGTGTCAGACAAACTGGCTTTGAAGATTCCCTGGCAGAAGGAAAATTAGTAGACGCGGAGGGGACAAACTGCAATAGCTGAAGTATATAAGTCAAAAAAACCCATTGTGTAAGCCTAAACAGAAACACCATTATAAGGCAGAATGCAGAGGGAGTAAAAGTCAGAAGACATCAAATTAAATAAATTGTGCAGTGAATCCTCTTTTAAATATCTCTGTGAGTATGGACTGCTAGAAATATGTTTGAAAGACTCCTTCTATAATTGATTTCATTCACATGTATATAAATTTTTTAGGCCTTGGGAACTTTTGTATACATAGATGGCTACTGTATTTTTCAGCACATCTGATATCTTAAAATTGGACAGGGAAATAAGGCTAACACCTTAGCGTATGCGATGACTAAACATGGTTTCAGAACGTATTTGTGAAGATGTCCTAGATAGAATAGCCTCTGAATCAGTGGGCTCACTGCATTAGATCACCCTCCTCATTATGGTGGGTATCATCCAGTCCATTGAGGGTCTGAAGAGAATAAAAATGGAGAAGAGAGAATTCATCTTTTTGCTTTGTTTTGTTTTGTTTCATTAGCAAGGGCTGGAATAGCAATTTTCTTTTAGCCCTTGGATTGAAATTTACACCTGGCTCAGGTTCTCAGGTCTTTTTTTTTTAAATTGTATTTTATTCATATGTGCATACAATGTTTGGGTCATTTCTCCCTCCATCCCCTCATCCCATCCCTTACCTCACCCCCGCTGCTCCCTCCCTTACCCCCTCTTACCCCTCACTACCAGACAGAAACTATTCTGCCTTTGTCTCTAATTTTGTTGAAGAGAGAGTATATGCAATAATAGGAAGGACCAAGGGTTTTTGCTTGTTGAGATAAGGATAGCTATACAGGGAGCTGACTCACATTCATCTCCTGTGCATGTGTGTTACCTTCTAAGTTAATTCTTCTCGAACTAACCTTTTCTCTAGGTCTTGTCCCCTTCTCCTATTGACCTCAGTTGCTTTAAAGTATCTGCTTTAGTTTCTCTGCGTTGAGAGCAACAAATGCTATAGAGTTTTTTTGGGTGTCTTACCTATCCTCATACCTTCCTTGTGTGTTCTCGCTTTATCATGTGATCAAAGTCCAATCCCCTTGTTGTGTTTGCCCTTGATCTAATGTCCACATATGAGGGACAACATATGATTTTTGGTCTTTTTGGGCCAGGCTAACCTCACTCAGAATGATGTTCTCCAATTTCACCCATTTACCAGCAAATGATAACATTTTGTTCTTCTTCATGGCTGCATAAAATTCCATTGTGTATAGATACCACATTTTCTTAATCCATTAATCAGTAGTGGGGCATCTTGGCTGTTTCCATAACTTGGCTATTGTGAATAGTGCTGCAATAAACATGGGTGTGCAGGTGCCTCTGGAGTAACCTGTGTCACAGTATTTTGGGTATATACCCAAGACTGGTATTGCTGAATCATATGGTAGATCAATGTTTAGATTTTTAAGTAGCCTCCAAATTTTTTTCCAGAGTGGTTGTACTAGTTTACATTCCCACTAGCAGTGTAAGAGGGTTCCTTTTTCTCCACGTCCTCGCCAACACCTATTGTTGGTGGTGTTGCTGATGATGGCTATTCTAACAGGGGTGAAGTGGAATCTTAGTGTGGTTTTAATTTGCATTTCCTTTATTGCTAGAGATGGTGAGCATTTTTTCATGTGTTTTTTGGCCATTTGAATTTCTTCTTTTGAGAAAGTTCTGTTTAGTTCACTTGCCCATTTCTTTATTGGTTCATTAATTTTGGGAGAATTTAGTTTTTTGAGTTCCCTATATGTTCTGGTTATCAGTCCTTTGTCTGATGTGTAGCTGGCAAATATTTTCTCTCACTCTGTGGGTGTTCTCTTCAGTTTAGAGGCCATTTCTTTTGTTGAGCAGAAGCTTTTTAGTTTTATGAAGTCCCATTTATCTATGCTATCTCTTAGTTGCTGTGCTGCTGGGGTTCCATTGAGAAAGTTCTTGCCTATACCTACTAATTCCAGAGTATTTCCTACTCTTTCCTGTACCAACTTTAGAGTTTGGGGTCTGATATTATGATCCTTGATCCATTTTGAGTTAATATTGGTATAGGGTGATATACATGGATCTAGTTTCAGTTTTTTGCAGACTGCTAATCAGTTTTCCCAGCAGTTTTTGTTGAAGAGGCTGCTATTTCTCCATCATATATTTTTAGCGCCTTTGTCAAAGACAAGTTGGTTATAGTTGTGTGGCTTCATATCTGGGTCCTCTATTCTGTTCCACTGGTCTTCATGTCTGTTTTTGTGCCAGTACCATACTGTTTTTATTGTTATTGCTTTGTAATATAGTTTTAAGTCCGGTATTGTGATACCTCCATCATTATTCTTTTCACTGAGTATTTCCTTGGCTATTCGAGGCCTCTTGTGTTTCCATACAGATTTAACAGTAGATTTTTCAATCTCTTTAATGAATGTCACTGGAATTTTGATGGGAACTGCATTAAACATGTAGATTACTTTTGGGAGTATAGACATTTTTACTATGTTGATTCTACCAATCCATGAGCATGGGCAATCTCTCCACTGTCTATAGTCTTCGTCTATCTCTTTCTTCAGAAGTTTATAGTTTTCCTTGTAGAGGTTGTTCACATCCTTTGTTAAGTTTACTCCTAGGTATTTGATTTTTTTTGAGGCTACTGTAAATGGAATTGTTTTCATATATTCTTTCTCCATTTGTTCATTATTAGTGTATAGAAATGCTAATGATTTTTCTATGTTTATTTTTATATCCTGCTACCTTGCTGTAGCTACTGATGGCATCTATGAGCTTTTGAGTAGAGTTTTTTGGGTCTTTAAGGTATAGGATCATGTCATCTGCAAATAGGGACATTTTGACAGTTTCTTTACCTATTTATATTCCTTTTATTCCTTCTTCTTGTCTAATTTTTCTGGCTAGGAATTCTAGTACTATGTTGAACAGAAGTGGAGATAGTGGGCATCCTTGTGTAGTTCCTGATTTTAGAGGGAATGTTTTCAGTGTACATTCTTCTCAGCAGCCCAAGGGACCTTCTCCAAAATATATCATATCCTAGGGTACAAAGCAAGCCTCAGCAAATGTGAGGAAACAGAAATTATACCATGCATTCTATCTGATCACAATGCATAAAACTAGAACTCAACAATAAAAATAAAGACAAAAAACATGCAAACAGCTGGAAACTGAATAACTCATTGCTTAATGAACAATGGGTCATTGATGAAATAAAAGAGGAAATTAAAAAAGTTCCTGGAAGTCAATGAAAATGAAAACACAACCTACCGGAACCTATGGGACACAGCAAAGGCAGTCCTGAGAGGAAAGTTTATAGCCATGAGTGCATATATTAAAAAGACTGAAAGATCCCAAATCAATGACCTAATGATACATCTCAAACTCCTAGAAAAACAAGAACAAACAAATCCCAAAACAAATAGAAGGAGAGAAATAAAAAAAACAAGAGCTGAAATCAATGAAATAGAAACCAAAACAACCATACAAAGAATTAATGAAACAAAAAGTCGGTTCTTTGAAAAAATAAAGATTGATAGACCTCTGGCAAACCTGCTAAAATGAGGAGAGAAAAAACCCAAATTAGTAGAATCAGGAATGCAAAAGGGGAGATAACAACAAACATCACGGAAGTCCAGGAAATCATCAGAGACTACTTTGAGAACCTATATTCAAATAAATTTGAAAATCTTAAAGAAATGGACAGATTCTAGATACTTACCACCATCCAAAATTGAACCAAGAGGATATTAATCACCCAACTAGATCTGTAACACAAAATGAAATTGAAGCAGCAATCAAGAGTCTCCCAAAAAAGAAAAGTCCAGGACCAGATGGATATTCTGCTGAATTCTGTCAGACCTGTAAAGAACTAATACCAACCCTCCTTAAACTGTTCTATGAAATAGAAAGGGAAGGAACACTGCCTAAGTTATTTTATGAAGCCAGTATTACACTCATCACAAAACCAGACAAAGATACCTCCAAAAAGGAAAACTATAGGCCAATCTCCTTAATGATTGCAAAAATCCTCATAAAATAATAGCAAAACCAAAATAAACAACACATCAAAAAGATAATTCACCACACCAAGTAGGCTTCATCTCAGGAATGCAGGGGTGGTTCAACATACAAAAATCAATAAATGTAATAAACCACATTAACAGAAGCAAAGACAAAAACCACTTGATCATCTCAATAGATGTAGAAAAAGCCTTTGATAAGATCCAACATCATTTCAATGATGACCTGCAGCCAGCATTATACTTAAAGATTCTCAGGTCTTAAACTGTCATTACACCCTCAGAATTCCTGAGTCTATAGTTTACAAACAGCAAATGATGAGATTTCTCAGGATCCATAATCAAATGTACCAATTCCTCATAATGTGTGTGCAACCATCTCTCTTCTTGCTTCCTTCCCTTCTCACTGGCTTTGTTTCTTTAGAAAACCTTGACTTAAAACAACAAGGAGTGCTTTAGTTATGTTAGAGATAGGTGATGCAGTCTCCACACATCATTTCTTTTGAGCCCAACCTTGTTTAGAATTCTGAAATAGAGAATGCAGCTTGAAAATGGTCCTATGGGAAAGAAAGGAAGGAATGAAAGAAGGAAAGCTAAGAATGGAAAAATACAAAAATAAAAGGTTTCAAAAAAGCAAATTACAGAGGTAAAAAAAAAAAAAAAACAAACTTGCTTTTCCTTCTGAAAACTTGGCCCCTTACTCCCTCAATCCCTGTGTTTCTTAGAATATCTTGACATGATACATTGGTGCCCATATAGATAAAATGAAGCTTGTGTAAACCTTTCTTGGAGGTTTCAATTTTACCTACAAAATGTTTCTGACAAGATTATGTAAGAGGAAATGAGTTTACTAAGTATGATTAAATGTGGTAATAGTGCTTAATAGAAAGTAGGACTTTGCCTGTGGTTTTCTTTTATTTATTTATTTATTTAATTCATATATGCATACAACGTTTGGGTCATTTCTCCCCCCTCCCCCTACCCCCTCCCTTACTACCCCCGCCACATCCCTCTCTCCCCCACCCCCTCCCTACCTGGAAGAAACTATTTTGCCCTTATCTCTAATTTTGTTGAAGAGAGAGTATAAGCAATAATAGGAAAGACCAAGGGTCTTTGCTGGTTGAGATAAGGATAGCTATACAGGGCATTGACTCACATTGATTTCCTGTGCATGTGTGTTACCTTCTAGGTTAATTCTTTTTGATCTCACCTTTTCTCTAGTTCCTGGACACCTTTTCCTATTGGCCTCAGTTGCTTTTAAGGTATCTGCTTTAGTTTCTCTGCGTTAAGGGCAACAAATGCTAGCTAGTTTTTTAGGTGTCTTACCTATCCTCTCCCCTCCCTTGTGTGCTTTCGCTTTTATCATGTGCTCATAGTCCAATCCCATTGTTGTGTTTGCCCTTGATCTAATGTCCACATCTGAGGGACAACATATGATTTTTGGTCTTTTGGGCCAGGCTAACCTCACTCAGAATGATGTTCTCCAATTTCATCCATTTACCAGCAAATGATAACATTTCATGGCTGCATAAAATTCCATTATGTATAAATACCACATTTTCTTAATCCATTCATCAGTAGTGGGGCATCGTGGCTGTTTCTATAACTTGGCTATTGTGAATAATGCTGCAATAAACTTGGGTGTGCAGGTGCCTCTGGAGTAACCTGTATCACATTCTTTTGGGTATATGCCCAAGACTGGTATTGCTGAATCATATGGTCGATCAATGTTTAGATTTTTAAGTAGCCTCCAAATTTTTTTCCAGAGTGGTTGTACTAGTTTACATTCCCACCAACAGTGTAAGAGGGTTCCTTTTTCCCCGCATCCTCACCAACACCTGTTGTTGGTGGTGTTGCTAATGATGGCTATTCTAACAGGGGTGAGGTGGAATCTTAGTGTGGTTTTAATTTGCATTTCCTTTATTGCTAGAGATGGTGAGCATTTTTTCATGTGTTTTTTGGCCATTTGAATTTCTTCTTTTGAGAAAGTTCTGTTTAGTTCACTTGCCCATTTCTTTATTGGTTCATTAATTTTGGGAGAATTTAGTTTTTTGAGTTCCCTATATGTTCTGGTTATCAGTCCTTTGTCTGATGTGTAGCTGGCAAATATTTTCTCCCACTCTGTGGGTGTTCTCTTCAGTTTAGAGACCATTTCTTTTGATGAACAGAAGCTTTTTAGTTTTATGAAGTCCCATTTATCTATGCTATCTCTTAGTTGCTGTGCTGTTGGGGTTCCACTGAGAAAGTTCTTGCCTATACCTACTAATTCCAGAGTATTTCCTACTCTTTCCTGTACCAACTTTAGAGTTTGGGGTCTGATATTATGATCCTTGATCCATTTTGAGTTAATATTGGTATAGGGTGATATACATGGATCTAGTTTCAGTTTTTTGCAGACTGCTAACCAGTTTTCCCAGCAGTTTTTGTTGAAGAGGCTGCTATTTCTCCATCATATATTTTTAGCGCCTTTGTCAAAGACAAGTTGGTTATAGTTGTGTGGCTTCATATCTGGGTCCTCTATTCTGTTCCATTGGTCTTCATGTCTGTTTTTGTGCCAGTACCATGCTGTTTTTATTGTTATTACTTTGTAATATAATTTGAAGTCAGGTATCGTGATACCTCCAGCATTGTTCTTTTGACTGAATATTGCCTTGGCTATTCATGGCCTCTTGTATTTCCCTATAAATTTAACAGTAGGTTTTTCAATCTCTTTAATGAATGTCACTGGAATTTTGATGGGAACTGCATTAAACATGTAGATTACTTTTGGGGGTATAGACATTTTTACTATGTTGATTCTACCAATCCATGAGCATGGGAGC
The DNA here is from genome assembly GCF_047511655.1 of Castor canadensis. Taxonomy (NCBI): domain Eukaryota; kingdom Metazoa; phylum Chordata; class Mammalia; order Rodentia; family Castoridae; genus Castor; species Castor canadensis. The sequence continues at coordinate 40,929,530 of NC_133387.1, forward strand.
TCTCTCCACTGTCTATAATCTTCCTCTATCTCTTTCTCAGAAGTTTATAGTTTTCCTTGTAGAGGTTGTTCACATCCTTTTTAAGTTTACTCCTAGGTATTTGATTTTTTTTGAGGCTATTGTAAATGGAATTGTTTTCATATATTCTTTCTCCATTTGTTCATTATTAGTGTATAGAAATGCTAATGATTTTTCTATGTTTATTTTTATATCCTGCTACCTTGCTGTAGCTACTGATGGCATCTATGAGCTTTTGAGTAGAGTTTTTTGGGTCTTTAAGGTATAGGATCATGTCATCTGCAAATAGGGACATTTTGACAGTTTCTTTACCTATGTGTATGCCTTTTATTCCTTCTTCTTGCCTAATTGCTCTGGCTAGGTGTTCCAGTATTATGTTGAATAGGAGTGGAGATTGTGGGCATCCTTTCCTATGGTTTTCTTGAATAAGTATCTTTAGACAGTGTCTGCTGATCTTTTAGATATTAGTTTTTTAAACTCAATATTTATATATCTTCCAATATACTTATGTCGTATAATTTACTTTTCTCTTCCCATAACCCCACCATGTTCTTCGTAAGAATCCTTCCACATATCTTATATTTTCAAAGCAAGTAAGAGGTTGATAAAGAATTTTCAGATAAAATTAATCACTTTATTCTTGATATCAACTCAAGTTCATTAAATTTGAATGCAGTTCAAGTTTATAGTAATATGTTTACCACATTGTTTTTCCTAAGCCTGACTCTTGGCCCCTGAGAATGCAACTCACTAATTAAATGTTTGTTCTAGCCATGCATTCTGGCCTAAATAATGCAAAACAAAATCTTCTATAATGTACTGGTATTGTTGTCTGGAATAATTCTCATTTCCTCAGAGGAAAAATGATTCTCTCAAACTTAATGTTCTTTTTGTAAGGGATGAATTAGTTATACTAAAATCTTTGACATTTCCAACTCATAAGGAAAGGAGTGTTTTAGTCCTGATTTACTACTGGCCCATAAAAAGGTGAAGGAGGTTTGGAAGTTAATTGCTAATTTACCTGAAACTATTTAAGAATAAATAATAAGTTATAATTAGTTAACATTTATTTTTCACATTGTTTGTAATAACCATTAACAAGTTAAGATATGAGTATATATAGCATAATTCTTTTAAAATTATCTGTTTGGTGAATTTACTGACAAAAATATAGGAAAAAATGAGTTTCCCCTTTTTTTATAAATCACTTTTACCCCAGCTATCTATTTAGAGAACTACAGATGGTAAAAATAAACCAGACTGATAAGCAAGTCCAATCACCTAATTATACAATAGATGAAGTGACTTGTCCAAGGGCACACAAGTTAGTGATAAAGCTAGAACTGAAGCCTGGGCCTCTTTGTCTAATTAGAAACAGTGTTCTATGTAATTTTGTTTCCTGTAAATTACCATAAAGGGAAAAGAAGGGAGTTAGAAGTATATAAATTATACATTTCTCAAATTTATTCTACTTAAATTTAAACAATTTTAAATCAAATCTGCATCACTGGTCACCTCTTTTGCGTTTCTGAAATGAGCCAGAATTATTGCTTCATGAATGAATTTGAAGTTTATCTCTTTGCTACTGTGTTTTTTAAAACATTCTAGTCAGATGAAAGCTTATTATATTTAAAAAATCTAGGACATTCTTAATTTGGTAATTTAAGTGCATTTATTCATATTTGAGGTCTTGAAGATAGCCTTAAGGAATATTTTTTACATTTACATAAATTTCCCTTAATACAAGGGTTGTATGTCTAGATTTTTAAAGAATTATGAAGGTAACTTTTTTTATATACACTGTTTTTTAACAAAAGCATTCTTTTTAGTTAAGACATAGTTGCTGAATGTCTAAAGTCAGAGTGATATTCTTTCATTTCTTTCCACTAAACATAACAAATGGAAAAAATATTGTTATGTTCTGGAGAATAATTCCTAACTGAAGACAGCATTGTATTTAGATTTTAAGAGAAATTAGATTGAGCACAGTTTTATTTTTGTCTTTTTAAATATCAGCTTGATTCTACAAGCAACAATAGAACGTGATACTTGACCATAAGATACTGAACTGAAGTTTAATAGTTGTAAGTTGTGAAAATCAAATTAGAATCGGAACTTTTCATACATTTATTCAAAGGAAGTAAAATGCAATTCAAATGCTTTCAAAGTAAATGGTTTTCAAATCAATCTCAATAGTTTGAAACCACAAACACCTTTCTTCAAAAAAAAGCACATTAAAAAATGTCATACATGCTATTCTATTCTGAGCTTCACTTCAGGTTGTTTTTCTAACACTGTCTGAGGTAAACAAGGAGTTTAATTTGATATTTGAAAAGCCTAAAGACCTTGCTGACATTTTCTGTCTTGAGATGTTATTCAAATTCTACCTACTAAAATGAAATGTATGCCTCATCCCATAAATATTTTAATGTTATCGTGTATTTCTCTGATTTACTACTTTCTTGGCTTTTTGGAATTTAGATATGAGATATTTAGTAAGGTCTAGAGGAGGGCTTATAATCCTGACAGCACATTTTTTTTCTTTCATTAATCTAGGATAGGGGAGGAGGAGGCAATAATTAGAGAGGCCTTGACCTCAGTTGCCCTTAGCCCTTCTGCTGCTGTCCTCCCAGGCACCCATGCTCTCCCATGAAATATGCTTCATCTAAATCGAACTGTTTGCCAACACTATTACAATCTTTGAATCCTTTGTTTTTCTCTTATGAAATATATAATATGAATTCCCCTTTTGTCAGCAAAACTTGGACAGTTAAAACTCAGCTATTGTGAAAGCCACATAGCATTCTTCTAAAACAAAGGCGGATTTTAATGCAGTTTGTATTCACTGAGTAGAAAGATACTTGTCATAAGCCAGATTTACCCAAATGCTGCTCTCATTTCTTGATATATAACTTTCAGTTTTGCACAAATTGCACAAATTCTAGTCTTGGGAGCAGTGACTATGGTTCTAAGTAGAATATGCAGTTAAGACTGTTTTACAAATTTGTCAATGTTTTCATATTTAGTGTGTGACAGTTGAAAATTAGTTAATTGAGTAGCTGAAATGACTGAAGACATCCTTCTTCAACAAACACTAAAGAAAATAACTGAAATAAAGCTGTAATAAACAAAAGAGAGGAAATGAATGTTTTATGGATGCAAATGCATGATTTTAATACTATTGCATACAATAAAATTTAAACAGATGTCCACAACAGCTTTATTGTTGGGTTGTGCGTGTGTGTGTTATTGCCTTGGCTTTTTTTTTAAGAGTTCTATGGGTCAAGTAATTGATTTAAATTATGAAATGGTTACTTTGCATCCAGCAAAGTTCCTTTTCTGGTTGTCCCCTTCCCTGATTTCAGGACAAACCTTCACAAACTCTCCATAAAGAGTAATTTATTAGCATACACTGCTTTCAGAGTTACTTAGGCATCATGTAATCATGAAACATACTTTTATTTTTTCTAAAACATTAACTAATCTTTACAAATTTCTTGTGATATATGTGTTCTTAATTGAACACATCCTGTTTTATTTTCTAACTCAGAATCTGTCCAGTATCAACAAGATAAAATGAAATGTTGAAGTAGGAAGATCGTTAGCAACTTTTTGCAAATATTGGTGGAAAGGTTGGCCCAAGTTCAAGGAACAAAATTATTCTGTTTCATACTGGTTATGACTCATTGTAGATAAATTAGGGAGAAGTCTTAAAATGTTATATAATGTACTCTATTAAAGTATGTTTGAGTCATTGTTTTTGTTCATACTAATTGAAAGATACTTTTTTTCTATTTTATTTAGCATATGTTAGTGCAATAGATGTGCATGTTTCAGCTAGCAAAATCTGGAAAATCTAAATGAAAAGTCAGTGACAATTAACTACCTAATGCCCTTTTGAAAGGTTATATTTTATTGGCAGTTTGTATCTGATATTGAAAACCTTGGGTGGAGTTGACTATATGCATCACACTGGAAAAGAGTTTGTCCTGAAGTAAAATGAGAGGAAGAAAGAAAGCAAGTTTGCTTTTTATTCTATTTATATTTTTTTCCTTTTAGCATTTCTTGAACTCCATCTTAAAACAAAATTTTAGTATTAATTTAGAAGATTAGAGAAGGCATATTTAAAATAAAATCTTATGAATATTTTGCACTTAAATTAGTAAAAACGCAAGTCAAGTTCCTGGAGAATTCTAAAAACTATATTCATTTGGGGAAAATTGCATTAAGAATATTGATTCTAAGCTAGATCTAATTATGCCTGTAGGATACTTCTTGTAAGTTAAGAAACTAATTGCTTACTTTAACAATTTCCACATCAAAGAGATATTCATCGTGGATCTAGGACTATCAATCCCTAAAATGTAATTCATTCAGAGAATCTGAAATGTCATCCATACTTACCTACTCTGTTTATAACATTACATGAAAGAATAATATTTTACCTTTTTCTTTTGGCTATCCTAAAAGAAAACATCCGTTCAGGGATTTAACAAGACTGAGCACAAAATAATTAGATGTAAGATGAACTTTCCTTATTACTTATAAGAACGTGGAATTGTACATGATGGTACAAAGTGACCTTTGTGGTAGAAATTGCTTTACCATGGCTAGGAGTGTAGCTCAGTGGTAGAGTGATTGCCTAACATGTTTGAGGCCAGATCCCTAGATTTACAAGAAAAAAAGAAAAAGAAAAATTGCTTTACTCATGCTGCTACCTAAGCCAGTCCTCTGTGATATGCAACTTTCTCATTTTCATTACAGTGTCCCCATAAGAATTTTAGTCTGTGGCATACTAATCACAAAAAAACACATTACACTTTTGAAGTTTTGTTCCTATGAGGTATCTAGATTTTTTCCTTGTATTTATTGCTTAACGTTGTGTATTTATTTAATAATTCAGTATTTATTTATTGAACCCTGGATAGGTACTCAGTGTTGTGCTGTGTTGGAAATATAGCTTTTTGACAAGATAAAGTTAGTTTCTTTAACAACAGTAACCAGCAACAAAAATGTAAAATACACTGAAAGAAAATTGAGAACAAATGGAAATATTCAGTCTTTGTTTATTGGCAAAGAAAATCTTACAAGGCTACAAGGACATTGGCCTTAGGGAGGAAGAAATATATTATTCTCCCTCCTACTTCAGAGAAAAACTGTACTAGACAAGTGCCAAAAGTGTTCAGCCTGACCAGGCACTGAATAGGAAATGTAACTGAATGAAGATGGCTTAAGTGAAGTAAAACAGAACTCTGAAAAGATTATTTAATTGAGGCCAGAGCCCACACAGTTTTATATACAGTAAACGATGTTTTCAAGGACATTTCTTCTAAAAGGTAGTTTGGAAGTGTCTATATTTACATTACATTTGTTGTAGTTCCCAGTGGTGGACACAATAACTAACTTTACAGCTTCTCAGTATCTAAACTGAGTATGGAAGGGTATTTATAGTGTCACTGGAAATATCAGTAATCAGTTAATAAATGAGATTGTATGGAGGGTATAGCTGTGAGTTCTTTCCTAACCTCTGTATCTTTTACTGCATTTCTTACTGTAAAGAAATTATTTTTCAGATTATCTCTTATTATTGGAGGAAGTTTGTTTCAAAATGAATATGCCCTACCCAACTAGACCAAATATGGCAAAGCATTTGGTTGACATGACCCTCCCTTTTTTTTCCCTTACATTTATTTGTTAAAGAAACAGGCCACGTGTTCTATAAATTATTCTACTCTTTCTATTTGGCTAGTTGGATCTTTACCATGGCATTTAGCATCATCTCTTATACCACCCTTACATTACCTGCCTGATAACTGTACATTAGATATCAAGGTTTCATTAGATCCTATCCAATATTTTTTAAACATGTCAGGTGGCAATAATATATAGAAAAAATACTTTTTTAGTGATATTAAGATTAATCAGTGATGTTTTGTTTTAACTGCTTATTCATTTTTAAGTGTTCTACGTTTTATCCTAAAGTTTTTAATACTACAAGTTGCCTAGATTCATTTCATCTGTATTGAATATGATAACTAATTCTATTTTGCTTAAAGTTGCTTGGATATTGAATAAAAATTCTCTTTTTGTTTGTTTAACAATTTTTAATAATTACAGTGCCAGGACCTTGCCTCTTTCTCCCGCCTGGAAATAAATTCTTATATAAAGTTCAAGATGCCATTTTACTTTGTTGATGTAGCCAAACATCCCAGTTTGCTGAGGAATCCCTCTTTTTACCACAAAAGTCTTGCATCTTAGGAAATATCATTTAGGGCAAACCAGGATAGTTGATCATCTTGTGTCCCAACCCATAGCTGTTTTGCTTTTAATGACACTTCTGTTACATTTAGAAAAACATGGTGTGATGGAAAGGACATTGAATTTGGAGTGAAAAGATCTATACATGACTCTAAATTTCCAAACCTTATGTTTTTTACCTGTTATTTGGAGTTTAGACTCTTTTCTACAACAATAATGGGGTGAAGAGAGAGTATCAAAGACCATCAAAGCATAGAAAGTACTAAAATATATTAAGGATTATTATTTCCTCTGCCCATCCTTGATTCTTCTCCCACCTTAAACATGAAGCAGATGGCTCTTCTTTAAAGCTTGGTAATACTCCAAGTACTTAATATTCAATTGGAACTTTATCACCTTTGAGAGCTAACCTAGCACTTGTCAGTTCACATATGGCAAAATATTCAGTTGTGGATACCACACTGAAATAAAGAAATTGATATTGAAGACCAGAGGTAACTGATCAGGATAAAGGTAGGCAAGAATCCATCTTATGTGAAATATGGAGAGTTACAGGATTCCTTGAAGTCATACATGTTAAACTTAGGTAGAACGTTGACTCATCTGGTTTCCTAGACTTTAAGTTCTTTAAAACAGGGGATATTAAAAAGCCTTGCAGTGCAAACATTGATAAATAGCTTTTGAGAAAATCAAAGGATTATAAGCACATGGATTAATGATTTATTGCTTAGATGAGGAAAACCTTCAACTTGATTTTGGAGATGCCAGAGACAGAGCTTGGACTAGAATGTAGGTTGTTTTACTGCCATTCTAGCACATTCCTGAGTTTTCCACAGCAACCACTTCTTACTCCCACTCCAGAGAATGTTAAACAACAACGAAAAGTTAATAAAATAGTTAAGGGTGTTGTAGCAGTTTACAAATATTAGAGTAGAGAAATAATTAACATTATTTGATGTAATTAAGGATGGCAACCATAGGAACCAGGGTGGGACAATAAACACGAGAGATCATTCCAACACTGCAAGTTGCTATACCATGGAAATCAAAGTTTAAAACAGTGATCAGGCAAACATCTCTCACAGACTTTGCAAAGAAAGTTCACATATTGGTTGTTTTTAGAAGCCCTTTCTAATATTAAAAGTATTGTTACTAAAAGGAAAAAGTAATTATTCTGATAGAAATTTGGATGTCTGTTCTGGCAGAGACCCAGCTTTGCTTCAACTGCTTCTCCCCTAGCACTGGCGTTGGGAAGAGAGGATAGTGACTTGGGTTTTAGTTCTTCCAGAATGCAACCCTGCAAGTCAGAACCTCTTTTCCTATGAAGATAACTGGGGCAATGGAGATGATTATACAAGCAAGTAGGGACCATATCTGTATCAGCTTTGTTTTATCAAAGATTCAGAGTTCTTTCCTTCATTAGCACTTATCTTTATTACATACTGGCTAATTACTAAAACAGCTTCTTCACTGGCTTCCCTCTGTTCTTTTATGTGCTAATTCCATATTTGACTATATTTCTATTCTTAAAAATTACCTTAAGTCTGATTTAGCATACATTAATAATATGAGGGGATTTCACTGTGATAATTCCATGTATGTATAAAGTGTGCCTTGAATAAGTTCACCCTCCCATTATATTTCTATTGCTTCCCTTTCTCCTTTGCCTTTTTTCAAATAGTGTCTGATGGGTTCATTATTCTGCCTTCATTGGTATATATGCAACATACCTACATCCGCTTCACCCCTCAGCATCCTTTGCTTTCTCCCTCCCACTTCCTGTTGATCCCCCAGGCTGTCCACCATACATATTCGTGTTCCATTATCATCACCGTCAGGATGATGGTGATGGTCTACATTCCACAAATGAACAAGAACATGCAATATTTTGTCTGATTCATTGGATTATTTGTCCTAAATTGCTGAATGTCTCTATTCTTTATGACTCATACCAGGTTTTATTATCTAATTTTTAAGTAAACCTGCAATTGGCCTCATATTGAGTAAATATGTTGCTTCTCTTTCCACATCAAATTGATGCACCTCCCATAAGAAATGTTAATGACTCCAAGGCAGACAGCTCTAGGTAGCATGTATGACCTAAGTAACTTCTTTGAAACTTTTTATTGTTTTCTCTAAGATGAGAAAAATAAAATTTAATTTACATAACTATTATTAGTAATAAATAGACTAAAAGACCTTGCTCAATATTTGGCATATGCTAATGTTTTTACTGATATCACTTCCCTTCCTTCACTTCTATAGGCCCTTCTATTTATTATACCCATAAAATTATTTTTGTTAGCTATGCCTTTTATTTTGAGCCTAATATAAATTCTATCCACAATTTCATTGTCTTTTTAAAGATTTAACAATGAAGCAAATGATTTAGCTTAAAACTTATGCTCTTTATTATATGTTACAACTTGAAAAAAAAGAATGTACTAAACATTTGGGAAAATCAGAAAAATTGAATTCAATGTTACCTTAAAAATGATGAAAAGAAAAATTTTGCATAGTGCTAAAAGAAAAAAATGTCATTTGCTTTTAAATTGTGTGGACATGAGTGTGGTGATAGCAGAGAGCAATTTGGACACTGGCTCTTAGATAACTGCAGAATCATTACTGAGTTAACTTGTATATCTAGTAATTTTCTCAGATTTGATTTTTCAAGAATCTAATATTTCATTATTTTTCCATTGCACTTTGGCTTGGGTTTTTCTGTCCTGCTCTCGCTCATGGTTTCTGCTGGTGTCACCCTTTAAGGATTTAAAGAGTTTTCACACAAGCAGGAGCTATAGCCAGGTGATTTGTGCCCTAGTAGTGTTTCCTAGCAACAAATAGACTTTGTGGATATTTCAGACAGTCCAAAGTAGGTAAAGTCGTATCTCATTCTAGCATTAAGAACTCTTTAGGAAATAAAATTTTTCTGAAAGCACAGCATCTGTGTTTTAGTGTTGCTGTTTGTTTAACACTGATACTTTTTCCTGTCCTCTCATAATTCTTGCCCTTTAGTGTTTACTTTGGCAGACTATACATTTTCTGGTGGAGCAAAGTTAATTTCATTTCATCACCTTAGACAACCATTCATTTAGATCTCAAGCTGCTCGATGAGGTATTATATAAATATTTGATTAAAATAATGGCTTTCTGGATCTCAAGAGGAGAGACATAAAAATCAGAGTCACATTTATAATCCACACCAACTCAGTCTAATAAAACAGCAGTATCTATGAAGGCCTGACAAGTTAAAAGCAAGCTCAGTAACTTTGACTAACTTGGACTCTAGATTCATTTTACTTCTACTCTTTTTCTTCTTACATTTTAAATGTAAATTTTCATGCACTCACCTAATTTACAGATGTCTATAATATGTATAATATTTAACTAATTACTTTAGGGAAAACAAAATTATTTTGTACTAGGTGTGATCTAAAGAATTTTTACTCAGTGAAGAATATATAAAGTATAACATGTTAGAAAATGAAATTAAAATGAGCTCAGCTTGGTCCACATAGCAAGACTGTTGGAGAAAACAAAATAAAACAATAATTTCTTAGTATCCTCCACCAGCCCATTCAAAGATTTGTGAAGACAAAAAGGGAAAACAAAAAAGATTTAAAAAAAAAAAACTACTAATAGATTCTGGAAGAAAATTCTACTAATTAATAGGCTGTTCAGCTGGATCAGGAAAGAAGATTGTATGAACTTTGTCAGTTCAGGGTGAAAGTTCGAACTGAAAAAAAATGATGAGAAACCATCTCTCTGCTTTGTTGGTACTGCTTTGGGAAATAGCTAGACTGCTCTTCTCATTCTGCCCGTTTCAATATTCCATCTTTTAATCACATATAATTAAGGTTTCAGAGAGAAATTGCTAATAAGCAGAGAATGAGGTAGAATTTAATGGCTCTACCATATTAAATAAAGTATGAATAGAGAGGAAAATAATGGTTTATAGTAGAGCTTATTTTTTTCATATATTCTTTATGTTAAAATGCAAGGAGTTAAACTGGGTAGGTGACACATACCTGTAATGCTAACATGGTGGGGGGAATGAAGGCAGGAGGACCTCAAGTTTGAGGCTAGTCTGGATTACATAGGGAAATCCTGTCTCAACAAACAAAGCAAAAGGCAAGACGTTAGCCAAATAAACTTATGACTGTCCCACCTAAGGCTAACAAAGATATCACTTAGGATCTTTGGACATTGAGATTTGTTTTAGGAAGGTAGATCCACTTACTTGAAGTTTAAAAACATAGGCCCAAAGTCAATCCACACATTCTACTGACTAATGGCTGAGTGTGATAGATTTCATCTCATTTGGTGAAGAATAAATAGAAAATTTCAATTACATAGACTACCATGGAACAAAAAGTCAGCTTGAAAGTTTAGAATTTGAAAGTTATTTCTGATAATAACTAGGAGAAAATTTTGAAAGTTTTTAATTCTGTTAATATCTTTCAAATAGAAAAGTCTCTTTGAAAGCAAAAGACATAAAAATTGAATACCATAAGATTAAAAGACAAAAGAAACAGCCATTCCCTGACAGTTACATTCATAATTCTCCAGCTTAATATTGAAAAGGTACAGAAACAAATGAAAAGTTGAAGCATCACAAAATATTAAACTTCTAAGAAACCTATGGAAATTAAAGTTGGGTAATTCTTTGCAGAGGGGAAGCAGTAACCAAGAATAGGAGATGGGGACAGGGTTGTGAACTGTAATTCTTTTCTATCCCACATTATGGAGGAAAAAATATGATTCCCTCCATCACCATCACAGAGACAACTGTATGGCCACACTCTGCCTGTCCAGGAGTGGTGGTAAGTGGCTTTAGGATGTAGCCTGAGCCACTTTCTTTTGGAAAGCATATATATGTAGGAGAACAAATGAAGATTTCTCCCAAGGTTCCCTTTATTAATGAGAAACTACAGAACTTTGCTGCTGAAGGCTTTTTCAGTCCTACTTCTTACACAATAGCTGGAGGCAGCTGTTGCCGCTGCAGAGTCTCAATGTCCTGGACTTTCTTTCTTCCCCTTTTTTTCTGCCTTCAGCCTCTTCGATCCTTACTTGAGATTTTTCTCTTTTTTGCTAAGAGCTGAAAGAAGGAACCAACACTGTTGTCTCTTCATGCAGTATTCTTTAAGGTTGTCCCACACTTCAGCTTAGCTGTTTTTTTATTTAATTATTGATAATTTATTTAATTTTTGATGGTTTGTTTTCCCTGTATTCTTGAATCTTTTCTGTTTTAGCCTAGAATATTATTTTCTATTCCCTAAATGATCACTAAAATAATAAATATGCATTTTAGTTTTCTTAGATGTAAGATTTTTTAAATTTTTGGTTGCACTGGGGTGTGAACTCTACCATTTGAGTCACACCCTTAGCCCATCTTGCTTTAGTTATTTTTTGACTAGGGTCTAAGCATTTTTACCCAGGTTGACCTGGACGATAATTCTCCTATTTATGCCTCCCAAACAGCTGGGATTACAGAAGTGAGCCACCATGCCCAGCTGTGTGTAAGAATTTTACTTCCGTACTAAATTACATACCAGCTGCTGAAATAAAGACCAGACCTTTTAGTAAAACATGCAGAAATGAGTTACATTCAAATTTTAATTCCCTACTTCCAGATCTGTCTGTAAAAACCTAAAACATAGTGAAATTGCCTACATTTTTCTATCCTTCTAATGTCAAATAGGCCTTAAAATTTTTTCCTTACAACCCAATCTTTGCCTCAGGTCATCCTGCTAAGGAAGAACTCTAAGGGCACCTGCAACTGTCTTCTTCCTGGACCTGATTCAGTTTGTAAAGGTCAAAGGATTGGACAGTTGGTATTTGCTGAAGCCATTCATTTGTCTTTGCCAAGGACTTGAAGGGGACCTATAGAAATAGAAATCATGAATTTATAAAGCCATCACAGGCTCCAGTGACTCACCAAATTCAGAATGTTGTATGGTTCATTATTGTAGACAGTTTAAAAAACACCACAGAGTTTCTGTGGTGCTTGGAGAATGTAAGCCCTTAAAATTTACCAAAGAAAAAGTACTCGGAAGGTCCAGACAGTCTGATTCTGTCAATGGCTCCCTTGTGTTATGTTTGTCTGCAATTTCACACAGTTTCTTTCTCAATCTTCTTTGACAATGCACCAAAAATTACCAGTTTTGAAAGGAACTCAATAAACATCAGATACTCCCTCAATCAAGTCTTGAAAAATAAAACAGAAAGTCAACAGACAGAGGCCAACATCCTTGAAGACTCTGTCTTCTTAGTGATAAGGTCAGTGCAGATAGTGTTCCCACCTGGAGGAGTAGGTCCTGCTCTCTGCAGACACTTCCTCTCTAGAGGAAAAAGGGAAGATGTGTGCAAACACTATCCAGTGTGTCATTCCCAAGCTTCCACTCAGATAGAAACACTTCTCCTCTGAGAAGGGATTATGGGGCTAAGGGAAGCCAGGAGCTGCACTATGGAATTGCGATGTCCAAAACATCAGATGGGTAGGAGAAGTGGCCCACAAAATAAAAGCAGTCTTATGTCCTGGTTAAATTGTAGGTGAAAATGCAACTCAAGACAATATTGCAGTAAGTTTTATTGGAGAACCTGAGAAACTCATTCTAAAATGTACATGAAAACTTGGATTTTGAAAAAGATGAGCAGGGGAATTTCTCATCCTCTGATATTAAGATATACTACAAAATTACATTGTATAAACCATGTGGTTGCTTGTGCAGCCACACACATACAGGCCAACGGGAGAAAGAGAACTCAGACACACGTCCAGATACAGTAGGAGGTTTGACATATGACAGAGATGGATGAAAATACCTTCAGGGAACAGATACATTTAAAAACCCAATTTACAATGCGGACAAGGCAGAGTATGAGGACACGCTCCTTACTACTGTGAAATGGTGATCTCAGATGTACTTTAAGACCTAAAAGTTAAAACCGTAACTCAAAATGAAGAAAATATTGAACACTATCTTTGTGATTTCGCAGTGGGGAAACTCTTATAAGAATTATAGAAAGATAAACTGTAATGTGAAAATTAATATATTAGACTACCTCAAAGTCAGGGTTTTTTTCTCGGTCACAAAAAAGTGTTAGGAGAGTAGAAGGTATCCAAAACATCCAAACTAATAAGGGATAAATGTCAAAAAGTATAGAGGGAACTGATTAATTAATGTCAGCAAGAAATAATGACCCACCTTAAAAACTGAGCAAGATATATAAATAAGTGACACAGATAGGAAATGGCTAATAAATACATAAAGATAAACTGATGTAAACTAATCAGCAATGAAATAATTGCCAATAAAAATAACTACTGTTTATAATGAGTAGCTTTTTAAAAACAAAAAAGATTACTAATTTTTTAAGAAGTAACACAAGAGTCCTTATGAACTTTTGATTGGTTTATAAACTAGACTAGAATCTCCAGAAAGTATTCTGACAGCATTTAGTGAAAGTAAGTGCTACAGCCCATAGCTTATTCTTAGCATTTAGAGAGCAGAGAACTTCCCAACAGGTGTGCACAGCAGCTCAGATGAATTCACGGCAACAGTGCTTATGCTATCAGGATCTGTTAGGCATCTGTTAGGTGAATGGATGTATAAGTGATAAAAAAAACCTTGCAGAAAGGAGTTGTAAAGAACTTGATGTACCCTGACTATATGGATTGCTTTTTTAAAGTTGTCTGATGTACAACTTTAAGAAACTATAAAACTGGGCTTGAAGTATGGCTCAAGCTTTGAGAGTGCTTGCTTAGCAAGCATGAGGCCCTGAGTTCAAACCCCAATACTGTAGCAAAAAAGCAAGAGAAAAAAACCCCTATAAAACAATCATATTTTTGTAAATGAATAAAAAAGTTATATGCATTGAATAATATGATTTTAAAGTCACATACTTGTCAAAATACACCTAATAAAGCATTAAAGTGACCATTTACGGCAAGTGGACAGAGGAATGGGATCCAGAATGGCAGAGTAAGGGAAATACAGTAAAGGGCTTTGCATTCACCCATAATATGGCATGACACCAACTGAAAGGTACGATTCTCCTTTCTGCTCCTGAAATTCAAAGCAAAAATGAAGCAAAAAAGAAATGGATGATTGGAGGCATGCTGGCAGACAAATGGGAAAAGGTTAAACTGTCATTAAAACCCGAATTGGCTTTACAGTAAATTTGACTAGCAATGTGCGCAACCAGTAATTGTTAAAATGCCTTTTCAGAAAAAAAAAACAACACAAACAGAACAATGAGAAACCTCAGAACAGATTCAGAGGACATAGAATTTCTGAATCATAAACCAGAACACCTAGGACAGAAGCAACAGTAAATGTAGAGAAGATAGACAAAAAGCGCTAATTACTCAGTTCAAAGAGGCTACCATATTTTAATAAGTTAATAAAGTCAATTAATAAAGCCAAGCCATTTAAGAGATAGACACATCTTGTCAAGCTGCTTTGTTTGTAAATTACAAGATCATGGAAGAATATGAGAATTTGTAATGTTGTTTGGGAAAATCTATTTCACTGGAGGCATAGCTCAAGTGGTAGAGTACTTGCTTATCAAGCATTTAAGGCCCCGTATTTAATCCTTGGTACCACAAAAAAAATGAAAGAAAATCTATTCCATATAAGATTTTTGCTTCATAGATAGTGACTACTGTCTGTGAAGGTAAGGGTACATGAAGAAAGAATGACCTATGGACTGGTGATTGGCAGTGAATTGTTACTGGTCTGCAGTGAGATAAACGCACAAATCAAGCACATTTAGAAATATACATAGTAATTTGACATCATCAGAATGTCTGTGCTCAATAACTGGTCTGTTGGAAAAGTTTAATAACCACTTTAGGTACTGTTGAACTTGAGTGCTGAGTTGTAAGAGTCAAAATTATGTTGCAAATTATACTGAATTATATTTTAGGATTATTTTGATAACTGCAACCCAATATTGTATAAAATTTGGAATCCACTTATTTCTTCTATTTAAAGATGCAAATTTAATTGTATATACAGGATCAATTGTTAAAACTGGTTACTGATGAATTTTTGCTGGGCATCAGTGACTCATACCTATAATCCTAAATGCTCAGGAATCAGAGATCAGGAGAATTGCAGTTCGAAGCCAGCCCAGGCAAATAGCTTGCAAAACCTATCTTCAAAAATCCAATCACAAAAAGGGCTGGTGGAGTGCCTCAAGTGGTAGAGCATTGCCTACAAAATGTGAAGCCATGAGTTCAAACACCGGTGATGCCTCTCCCCCCCAAAAAGAAAAAGAAAAACAGAACTATTTTGAGAATGTAGCATTTATTGCTTCATTATAGATAGAATAAATAGTTGATGAAGTTGCTTTAAACGTTGTTCATTCTTTACCATCAGCACAATTCTGTGAGAATAGCTCAGTATTATGTTTTACTTACAAATGTTGTTTAACAAATTATTCTTATCAAAGAATTCATGTTTGATCTTAACCTTTTCATATGTTTGTCATTTTCTATGGATATTTAATATTCTCCATTGTGTCACATACTGTCTCAAACCTTTCAATTGACTTGCTTTGTGCTAGAGACCATCTACTTAGCAAATGGTTTTAAGAGAAAAGAAGAGAAAATATCAAGTTAAAAGAATTTTACCTTATCCAAGGAATTCTTATGAGAAGAAATGCAGTAGAAGCAGATAATTTGCTATATTATAGCAACTATTTCATAATGACCATGTATTCTAAATAATATTGATGAGATTTAATCATCACTTCCCTGGTTTGATAGCCTCAGAGTTTCACAAAAGTATATGTCTTGATATCACTAACATTGTTTTAAGTTTCCTTTGGTTTCCATGTGACAATAAACTGACCTGAAAGACAAATGGTCAACATGGTTCTCCAGTAAGAAAGATAAGGAATCTCAGAAGAAGCTGACTTACCACAAAGCCCATGCACCACAAATTTTAGGAACACATATTTTCACAACTCTTCCAAATCTCTGAATGTAATATTGTATTAATAACTTTGCATTCTTATCTTAAGGTGGGCTTCAAATTATTTTAACCCTAGGACTTACAAATTCTAGAAACATGACAGATTAAAAGCCAATGTTTTAGTTAATATTTATTCTGGGAACACAAAGCAAATGCCTATATTTAACTAAACTAACAATGATCAAATTCCACTCATATCAATGAAAGATGAAAACCTGTGGTTAGCAACATTTTCACTACCAAAGCCCTCTGAAGTTACATTTTCCTTTCTGAGTTTAAATTCAATTTAATTTAAATCAAACCTAAGTAAGTAGATAGAAGAACATAATATCCATGTAAGACAGTAACTGTTATCATAAATAAAAGATAGATATTAAATATTTTACTTGTTCTGTAATTCTATATGGCCATACAGTGTGACACAACAAGGTCACCATAGAAACAGCATTGTACTGTTGAACCCTCTTAAGTGGGTATCATTATCTGAGATTTTTAAAAGTGAATCAAAGGAAAAGAAAACTTCAGACACCATCTCTTTTTGTCTTTTCTTTTTTGGTGCTGGGATCGAACCCAGGGCCTCGGGCATGCTAGGCAATCGCTGTACCACCGAGCAATGAAAGAAAACTTCAAAACTAATACATTCTATCCTTTAAATGTAACAAATTTTATCTTACATATACTTTTAATGTTTCTAAGTGAAATAAAATGTTTTATATAGCTTTCAAATAGAAAACCTGTATGTTTTTACTGTTTTAGTGAATCATGAAAATAACTAGCTCTTAAAGTTTCCAGAAAACTACTTTTCTTTCGCTACTTATGTCCTTTTAAGTATATGAATTTCTAGCTTTAATTTTGGATAAGATGAAATTAAAATAAAGTTAATGTCTCATTATTTTTCTTTTTGAAACCACTTGACTGGACTGGAAGTGTGGCTCAAATATAGAGCACTTGCTTATCAAGTTCTAAGCCCTGAGTTTAAAACCCCAGTGGTCTCCCCATACCCCAGTTAAAATAAAACCATTTACTAAGGTAGATTTTATTCTAACACAACAGTGATTAGATATTTTAACTGTAACAGAAATTACCTTGGTACTATGGAGCATTTGATTCTGTAGTGAAGATGACAGTAATTAGCAGATGGCATTTTGATCTAGCTGCATTTCACAAGAATCAAAGGGAGTCCACATAGCTCTCATGAGATTTTGATAGGGTTTTAAGCTTGGCTGGAACACAAGTTCTGTGAGGCACAGCGACATGGTCAGAGCACAATTGGGAAATGCAGGATGGACATACACAAAGATGAACAAACTGGAAACCATTTTGCAAAGAAGGCAATGTTGCAAGCAGGAAAAAACATAGCGTGTGTAAATATGAAAGTAAGAGAAGCCAGGTATGATAGCACACATTACTCAGGAGGCTGAAGCAGTGGATCACATGAGCCCATGAGTTAGAGACCAGTCCAGGTGAAATAATGTGGCCCTGATTCACAAGAGAGAGAGAAAGAGAACCAAGAACAGACACATGTATGAGAATAATCCAGAACAACATGGTCAATTTGATATATAAAGTAAGACTCAAATGAGAGCCGTGTATATGATATTTAATTTCTTAGTATTTAATGTAAAATGTTTCTTCAGAAGTTAAATTAATTTTAATAAAGATTTTTATCTCATTTTTTATATAACCCAAGCATTAATATCAATCAACATGTAACCAATACAAAAATTGAGATATTTTATGCTATTTATTCCCATTCTGGTCTTCAAACTCCTGTGAAAATTTTTCACAGCACATCTCTTTTCAAAGTAGCCATATTTCAAGTGCCACAATGGTGCAGGCCTGCAAGGGCAGGAATGACAGATGGGTTAAGTAGAAAGAATCCCCAATCAGTCCATCATTAGCAACTGATGCAGGCCACCCTTTTGTGTCAATGCAAGAAACAGGATATTTTAAATTTTAAATATTCTAAAGCTTCAATTATGTTCCTGTTTCTCTTGCTAACTTAGATTTTTGGTTAAGTACGTGAGAAAAATATTACATGATATGCGCCCTGTATAGGCTTGAGATAGCCTAAGTGTTACTTAAAATATTATAGAATTTTTAGTCTATTGATCATAAAATTAAGAGGAAAAAAATTATTCGGAAATTGAGAGTAATTATCTAGCCAGAACAAATTACATTTTACTTTTCATTGATCTTTTTTTCCAATGCTTGTATTAATAGTGAATTCTAAATTCTGGTAAGACCTGGAATTTCCTTGTTTTTATCAATTAGCTTTTTGAATTATATAAGTCAATTAAAAGAAATAAATATATTTGGTCATAATTAAAACAAAAATAAAGGTTTGAGAATATTAAAATATTATCTGCAGTACTTATAAATAGCATTTATTACTTTAGATGCAAGTGCAGTTAATAGAGCAAAGCAAGCTGGAATCATCCTGGAGGGATAAACAGAAAATCAATGAGCCCATAGTTCCCTCAGTTTTTTTTCTTTTTTTAACAAAATAAATGTATATTTGGGGGCACTCTTCCTTAGGATCCCTCTCACCCTGGGAGCTGTATCTTTTGTTACTTTCCTATCTCAATAAACTCCCCTGTTTTACTTACAAAAAAAAATGAAATAAAAAATAAATGTATATTTTGAAGTGCTACCATTTAAAGGTAGGGTTTTTTTATGCTGTATAGTTATAAATAAGAGAAATATAGTATGTTCGAAAGCCATCTATTAACCCAATATATCCAGGAAATAACTTTAAGAATGCAAACAATGTAATGAGGATTAACATCATGAATGCTTAACAAGAATTTCATGCCTCATGGCTATTCAGGTTTGCCTAGTAAATCATATTTTGAACTTAAACAATGAAATTATTTAATTTACATTTTATTAGAAAAAAACTCTAGGAATTTTAAGAAGAATGATTTTGGTATATTAAGTATATCATATTAAAATTTAAATTTCTACCTGAATGACTTCTTGTGCCAGAAGAGGGGAATCGTCCGTGGTTTGTTAAATATTCTCAAATACTCTGAAACTCTCTCTAGTAGATGAAAAGTAAGCATTCCTAACTACTTGTTGGATCCAGACTGACCCTCTTCTTATGGATAAACATGAGTATAAAGTCGGAGGCACATTTTTCAGATTTGAAAATCTTTCTTTCAAACTGAGCCACCTTGATAGATTTCTTGTTGTGTTTTAGTGTGCTTTTAATTTTTATTTCTTTATCAGTTGAAATCAGTAGAAAACTCATTCATGTTTTCATTGACTTTTGGATATCCTGTTTTGTAAAGTGCCTTTCAATTTTTTTTCAACTTTTGGTGGTCTTTTTCTCATTGTGTACTTTGTTGGTACTATTTATTACAAATATGGACATATCTTCTTTACTTTCTTAACCTTTTACTTGTTGATGCATTTTGATGAACAGACTCTTTAATTCCTTCCTTTCTTCCTTCCTTCCTTCTTTCTTTCCTTCCTCTTTCCCTCCCTCCCTCCCTCTCTCCCTTCCTTCATATAGCATAATCTTCCCTTTGGCAAGCTAAGTAGAAAATAAGAGCTATACAGTTGTTCACAACAACTTTAGCAAATGTACTTAGACTAGTTTTAGGGCTTTCAGTGCAGAAGTGATATAATTTATAATTTTTGCTAAAGTTAGATGTGAGTTTTGAAGCATCTTCTCTAGTTTTTTTCTCTTTATGAAAACTGTAGTTTGAAGAGTATTCATGAAAAGGCAATTTTCTTTCTAGAAGTTTTTTAGACATTAAGGAAACACGAATCAAGATCACAATGAGATATCACACCACTTCATATAACTTAGGATGGCTACAGTCAAAAGGCAGACAATAAGGAGGATGTGAGGAAATTAGAAACCTCCCTCTTGCATTATTGATGAAAATTGGCAAACAAGTTGGAAGTTCACCAAAATGCTAAAACACAGACTATATGATCTCACGAATTCATTCTTAGTTATATAATAATAATGAAAACGTCTTTCAAAAGCAACTTGTACATGAATGTTCATAGAAGAATTATTCACATTAGCCAAAAGTGGAAACACCCTAACAGCTTATCAGCTATTGAAGAGACAAGCAATATGTGGTATATCTATGCAATGGAATTCTATTCATCCATTAATTATGGCCCCAAATTTCTTGAATAATTTGTGTTTATCTCTGTACTCATATAGATATTTATTTTACTAGAACTCTTATTAAGCAATGCTGAAAATAGAGTCTTGCTTTTACCCAGCAATCTCTCTGCCCTTTTCATCAACAGTCCTAAAAAAATGGAACTATGGGATTATAAAATTAATTATCAAGGTTCTTAGAAACCATTACATTTCCATGATCTAAAGTATTATAACTTTAACGTATATAAGACTAAATTCTCAGGGACCTATGCATTACCCCTTATAACTCAAATAGACTACTTCAGGCATTTGGAAATTGCATCACCAGTCCTAGATCTGATTTGATTAAAAGCAGATATGATTTATGACTACAAGAACTTTGACGTTATCTCCAAATGTAGCTCAATAGATATGAACTATATTTCCAAAAACTCTTTGTGCACCTTGGAAAAAGATCTTATCAGTTTTTGTTGAGAACTGAAAGGAGAAAAAGTCCAAAATATTGATTCTTAAATTCATGTTTCCTGGTTCAAAAACATCATTACTGTACACATTAGCTTGTTTAGGTTGCCATAACAAAATACCATAGTCTGGGTCATATAAATGACAGAAATTAATTTTCTCACAGTCTGAAATCTTAGAAGGCAGAGATCAGGGTGCCAACATGGTTGAGTTCTGTTAAGAGCCTCTTCCTGACTTGTAGGTGACCACCTTTTCTCTGTGTCTTCACATAGCTTTGCTTGATGCATCACATGAAAAGGGATCTCACCTTTTTCTTCTGAGGTCACCAATCCTGTAACCTTCTATCCTAGACCCATATGATTTAATTACATCCTAAAAACTCCATCCCCAAATACAGTCAGTTTTTTAATGAGTTTATTTGGAGGCTTCTGAGTGTTATACTTAAGAAAATGTATTAGCAAGATGATTATTTTCAATATCTGGAAATCTCTGACAGTTACTCCAAGTTACTTATTGGTCACTAGTATATATTCCTTGCAACAATTCTTTCCCTGGTTTTAATTGGACTTCTTATCCCTTTTGAGTTTTAATAGTTTTTTAAAATTTATTCTGGGTATAAGAGTCTTATTGAATACATAATTTGCAAATACTTTTTTCCCATTCTTTTACATTGTTTTTACCTTCTATGGGGTCCTCTGAAGCAAAAAAGTTTTAAAGAATGTTTTAATCATTTTTCTTTGTTGATTTGTGATTTCTTTCTTTTTTACTTTTCTTCTTTATCATTTTTACATTTACTTACATATGTGTACATTGTTTGTGCCCCTGCCCTCTGCCCCAGCCTGCTTTCAGGCAGAATCAGTTCCACCCTCTTCTCTGATTATGTTGAAGAAAAAACATAAGAGATAATATGAAAGACATATCATTGGTTTGTTTATAGCCAACCTCTTCACTACTTGGTCCCCTTCCCACAGTGTCCTCTGCCAATTTAAGATTACTTTAGTATCATATCTAACAAACCTGAATGATTGAAGGATAAGATTTACTCGCACATTTTCTTCTAAGAATCATATAGTTTTAACTCACATTTATGTCTATAATACATGCAGAGATTTGGTTTTTTTTTTATGCTACAGTGGTTTAACTTCATTCTTCTGTATGAGGAAATTCTGTTGTCATGCACCATTTGTTAAAAAGCCCAGTCTTTCCCATAATAGTGACACCTTTTTTGAAAATTTATTGAGCATGAGTACCGTGGTTTATTTTTGTATGTGTTCTACTCCAGTGTTTTATATATCTATCCCTAGACCAGAATCACAGTGTTTTGAGTACTGTAGCTTTGGGTAAATATTGAAACTGGAAAATATGGTTTCCTTCTCAAGATCATTTTGGCTATTCTTTAACTTCTTTAAAATGGTAGCAGGAATTTTAATATAAGTGACTCTGAATCTATAGATCAATTCATGCTCAATTGCTTAAGTCCGTGAATTTCCCCAATTTTTTTCTGTGTTAATTTTTAATTTCAGAGACCACACTTTGAGTGCTAGTTTACTGGGGTTGCCATAGCAAAGTGCAACAGGCTGAGTGATTTAAACAGCACAAGTTACTGATCTCCCCACAATTCCGGGGGTAAAAGCCCAAGATCTAGTTCGTGGCACAGTTGGAGCTTCTCTTGTTGGAATGCAGACAATCACTCTCTTGGTGCCTCTTCACACAATCACCCTTGTGTGTATGTGAGCCTCTGGTGTCTCTGTATGTGCTAATTTCCTCTTTGTATAAGGGTGCTTATCAGATTGGATTACAACCCTTCCTAACTGCCTTGTTCTAACTGAAGCACCTCTTTTAAGGTTTTATCACAAGCAGGTAATCACCTGTGTAAAGTATTTACCCTGCCATTTCAGAAGTGCTTTGCTCTTACTCAATTTTCCTATGCTAATTCAGTTCTCTGCTGAAATTCCCAATATTATTTTTTAATTATATAGGAATAGTAAATGTCATAATTTAAAACTTAGATCTAATAACTTTACTATCTGGAGTGTTGATGATAATCTATTTTGTTTATGTTGCCTCTTAGGTACCTAGTTTTTCCATTGTTGTATTTGCAGAATTGTTTGTACAAGTATCTTTTCCTTTGTATTTTATGTTTGTTGAAGAAAAGCATAATAAGGAATACAAATAATTCAGAAATTATTCTCATTGAAAAATTTTCTGTCTGGTTTTGTGTCAACAATTGAAAAGGTTAGCCAGACTCAGAAGACCAAAAATCAAATGTTCTCCCTCATATGCGGTCTTTAGACCTAGGGTAAATACAGCAATGTTGTAGGACTTGGGTTACATGACAAGCGGAGAACATATACCGGAGGTACGGGGTTGGAGAGAAAACCCAAAGCATAAAAGCATTTGATGTCCCCACTCCAGAGGAATTAATACAGAAACTTTAAAGACAGAGGACAACAGGAGAAGGGGATCAGGAACCAGTGTAAAGATCAGTTAGAGATGAATCAACTTGGGTTGTAACACATTTGTACATGAAAGCAATGCTAGGAATCTCTCTGTATAGCTGTCCTTATCTCAACTAGCAAAAATGCTGTCTTTCTTATCATAGCTTATTTCTACTCTTCAATGGAACTAGAGAAAATCGCAGAACAGGTTCTGCCTGGAAGGGAGCGGGGAGAGGGGAGTGGGAGAGGGTGCAGGCTGGGGCAGGGGCAGGAGGGAGAAATGACCCAAACAATATGCACATGTGAATAAATGAATAATAAAACAGAAACAAAAAACAAACCTAATTAATTAATTAAAATTAAAATTAAAGCATTAAAAAAAAAAGAAAGGACAAATTAGATAGCAATGCATCTAACGTGACTGATTTTTCCTGTTTCGTTTTGTTTGTTTTGTTACCCAGTCTGGTCTGGAACTCCTGGGCTCAAAGTGATCCTCCCACCTCAGCATCTGAGCATTTGGAACTTAGGTAGGCACTACTGTTCTTGGAATAATGTGACCAATTTTTACTAATATATATACATATAGCATGCATATGTATACGGATATTTTTGTATGCTTTCATAAGAATACATAATGATGTCAAATGATACATAACCAACAGATTTCCTAAAAGAGGAAAGATCCAATGCAGCAGGAAAGATGTTTAAATAGATTTTTGGATCATTTAATTTGCAATAATAATAAACTAATATATTTTGAGTTCTTATAGAGATCAAAAATTTTTTCCAAGTTCTTGTTTTAATTAATTTAAGCCTTATATCAAGCATAAGTTAGGTTTTATTATCTCTCCAATTTATTAATCACAAAATTTAATCATAAAAATTTTAAGGACTTTCTCAAGGTTGCACAATACTGGGCAGAAGTGTGGGATCCTAAATTGCTTGTTTTATGTGTTCTTTGCTCTGGTCATTTTTTAAAAAGGAACATTGGATAATCAACCAATATTTTTGTAATGTGCTCAACTTGCTTAATTTAGTTACTTTAAATTATACATTTAAAAAATAAGTTTAGCTCATTATCAATAAAAATAAATTTTGTTCGTAGCTAACATTAAAGGACAATGATATTTTTCCCCTCTTTGACAATAGGTAAGGTGCCAAGGGAGGTCAGGATCATTAATTCTTTGTGACTTGAACATATCTTTCAATGTATTCACTAATTTCTAATGTCATATATTGTTAATGTGACTCCTTACTTACTCTTTGGGACTAAAAGACAGTAAGGAGGAATAAATTCCCTCCCCTATGTTTTTCTTGTAACATCCTTTTAAGATTCTTGAATAAAAGATATTTTGCAAATGCTGAAAGCTTTGTATAAGAATTGCCTGCAGTTTGGAACTAAAGGTCGATGATGAGTTCTGCCATCTGGTACATATGTTTAAAACAAGGAAGCATCTTACATACAGCTATGTTGACAGATACTCATTTTTAGTGGATAAACCAGGTTATCCTGAAAGGTACTGTAAGAGAACAAAGTCAGGTATTCAATGGCTTGAATTTTCCTTCTTCTAAATTCCCAGATCCCCATAACTACTTGCAATTTGAATTGATCTCTATGCTAATTTCTTCATTAAGGATTTACAAATTGGGAGGCATGTTATATTTCATAGTTGTCAGGTAACCAAAGGCAGAATAAATACTGATTTTAAAGGAAACGCAATAAAATGATCACTGATATGCTGACATTTGTACTTTTTTGTCCACTGATATTTGGTAGATCCTATACTCTTTGGACAAGACATGGTGCTAAATGCTTCCATACTTAGGATACTATGAAAAATGTTGTCACCATCAGAAGCTTTCCAATGTCATTCTTATTTTAGCAATTTTTAGTGCACACAATATGTTAGACCTCTTGGAGTCAATATAAATTACAGATTTTAAAAGCCTTTATTGAAATTGGCAGTGTTAGCATATCTAAGAACAAATACAAAGAGCAAATGTTTAAGAAAAATTAGGAGATGTGAAGTTCTTACTGTTCATTTGTATTCAAAGTTTGTCCCACAAAGTGGGATCAATAATGAGTTCGTGAAATTTTATTACAATCCTGTGATAAATACATTTTAATTTTAATGTAGCTTGATGGTGGCTCTCTTTAATATAAGTTAGTATTTTTTAAAAAATTAAAATCACCATGGAACAAATTTCAGACATGCCCACAAAATCCTAATGGAAGTATAATCTTAATTCTGGATAAAGATGGAAAAAGTGAAAGATGTTGTAGAATCTTTATTATCTGAATTAATTGATTTAGGCTATATATAAAAGAAAATGTTAATTGCATCAGTGACCCAGCTAGCATGTGTGTATTTATGGATTCAGAAGAACTTTAAAATAAGATTTTAAGTAGATTTTCTCATTTTTCTTTTATTTTACTTCAGCACAATATTGTTGTATCGTTACCACATAAATTTTCAAACACATTAAAGAAAAAAATTACCTTAATATAGATTTTTAAGTGTTCTATGATATGTTTTGTCCTCTTCCCTTGTAGGGAATGAAAATACTTTTGCTTCCCACATTCTCCATTGCGTCTCCTATAACAAAAGGCAGATAATAATAGAATAACTGAAATTTAATATGTATATCTTATAAATACAGATGATTTTCATGGGATTCAATCCTGATAAACTCATCACAAGTTGAAAAAGTGCATTTCATGCGGCTAATCTTCTGAATACCATAACTTAGCATCACAGTACCAGGCAGCACATCGGTTATCTATCTAAAGATCCCATTGCTGACTGGACGCTGACATTCTCCCAGAGTTAGAAAAGAATATCTTACTGTATAGGTAGACAGGGAAAGATCAAAATTTGAAGTAGGTTTTCTGTTGAATCACTTTTACACTATCTCTAAAGAAAAAAAATTTCAAGTTGAATCATGAGTGACTGTATCAAAGAGGTGACTTGGAATGCGGAATTAAATTCACCTTCACCTGAAAACGAAAAAAAATTATGTACGGATGCCAGTTAGGGGATAACAAGAGTAAGGTTGTTGCAGGGACTTGTTTTCAGAGCTTCTCTTCTATCTGCTGTTTCACAAAATAATCAGCTTAAATCAGTCATGCTGAAGAAGAAGACTGTCATATTTTGGGTGGCATATTCTGATGTCCAGCAACCCTTAAGAGAATAAAATCTTAAATACATTAGACATTAAGGTACATTTAACTTAGTCATTTTACTTCACTTTTTTGGTTTTTGGTAGTACTGGGCTTGGAAATCGGGGCCTTGCATTTGTTCAGCAAGCGTCTGGAGCCGACCTCCAGCCCTTTCTGCTGTTAGGTTATTTTTTTTAGATATGGTCTTGAGCTTTTTTACCCAGAACTGGCCGCAGACTGTGATTCTCCTGCCTACAACTCCCACGTAGCTGGGATTACAGGCATGCATGCCACCACACCTGGCTTGTTTGTTAAGATAGAATTTCACTAACATTTTGCCTCATCTAGCCTTGAACCACTATCCTCCGAGTCTTCCCCTTCCAAGTATCTGGGATTACCATTATAAGCCATGGTGCCCAGTCCTTATTTAGTTTTTTATTAAGAAATAACTTGACTTTAAAGAACCTCCTGAGATAGAGAAAATAAGCATATACTTATTGACACCAGATAAATGAAGGAATGTAGGCACAGAAGGACTAAGAAAATTTTTTTCAAGACTGGAATTTTAAAGGCTCAAGACTTCTGAATACTAATGTCTTTTGTATCATCTCTTAGAAAGGATTAGTCAAAAATCATTATATTCTAGAATGAGTAATCCTTACACTTGTAATAAAACTTGAGAAAATGAACAATTATCTTTCTTAGTAATGTAAGAATTTTTACTTTACACAGAATGAAAAGGACATGATGTTAGGGAGACAAATGTATTTTTGAGTAAATGTAACATAGAGTTTTATAAATTGAAATGCAAGTGAAAAAGACATAAAATAAAATCAAAATAATTATGTCCAATGAATATATGGTACTATAAATTGCATATAGTGATTCATTCATTCTTTCATGTTGAAAATATTTATGAAGTGTCTATTATGTGCCCAACACTGTTTGAAGAGTCAGGAATGGTAGAATAAATGTAATTTCAAAAGTTTTCCGGAAACTTGTGCCTCATGATGTTTCATAAATACCTTATGATACCGACCTGGTGTTTCAACATAATTTTGTATTGGGACAGTATGATGGTAGTGATTAGAGCTGAGATCATTTAAAATAAAACTAAGTGAGTGATGTTGAGTAAAATGAATGAAAGAAAAACATACCATAAGAAAAAATAAACTCGCAAATAATCTAAAGGGTGATAAGAAAGAGAAATTGGAAGGAAGAGACTTTGTCAGTTCTAATTATCCTAATTTGAAAAATCAAATAGGCTTACCAGATGTTACTACATGAGTTAATTGTGTCTTCAACATTAAAGGTAATTAACTTACATGCTTACACTTGTACAATTTCTTAGACTGGAGTAAAGTTCATGTTATGATTTTCCACAACACTGTCTTCAAACAAAAGCCCAAGTAACATAAATTAGTAAGTGGGCATGCCTGCACACTACTCTTTGACAAGATTGACAGGCTACTGTCAGCACTTGGGGCAGGGAGTGAGGTCTTGAACCTCATTTATGTCTGTCCGTAAGTGGCAGCCTGGCCATTCCTCAAAGAGGATTCCCTTACCACATTGCCTTTGCTTCTCAGACAGAAGGGAAGCTCAAAAGTGACGCTGTGACTGCATTTTCCACTTCCTGCTTCCTTAGTGACTGCAGTAATATTGAATGTCAGGCAATTGTCTTAGTGCTTTTCTTTTTTTTTGGGTGGTGATGGTACTGGGGTTGAACTCAAGACCTCATGCTTATTAAGATATCACTTTCCCACTTGAGCCAGACCTCTAGTCCATTTTGTATTAGTTTGCTTTTCAAGGGGGTCTCACACTTTTAAAGTGGACAGACTTGAGCTATGATCCTCCTACCTCTGCCTCATTCCTGTATCTAGGATTACAACTGTGAATCACCACATTTGGCTTTGGTTTTGAGATACGGTCTCTCTGTTTTTGCCTGAGTTCGCCTCAAACCTCAATCCTCCTCTCTGCCTCCTGAGTAGCTGGGATTACAGATGTATGCCAACATGGCTGGCCTTGTCTCAATGCTTTACATTATCCAGTCATAATTAATCCTTACTGTAAATCTTTAAGGTAAGGTTTTTTAGAGTCTGTGTTTTATAAGTGAGCATCCTGAAGTCCTTGACAGCCCAAGGGTCAGTAGTCAGTAAATACCTAGTAGTCTTAAGAGTATAACACACGGAGGTCGGATCAGAATTTGTGCTTGTAACAAGTAATGGTTACGGAATAAAAAATATCTATAATTTAGATATTCCCATATTCGTTTTTTCTCTTTGACATTTCTAATCTTCCTTGACCTTGAG